>NW_027041826.1:493531-803702 GCF_033297395.1 Canariomyces notabilis
AGATCTGTTAGTGCAGCTAAAATTTTGTGTGTAGAAATCATCCTCTCGACTACCCCTCTTAACAGAATGTCCAGTCCAGGCTGTCCTGTCGGAATTCGCACGGCTGCGCTCATGACTGCAGGGACCGAACTGCCGGGTTCTTCCGCCACGAAACCAGGCACCAGGCTACCAGCGTCGACAACCTCACTAACCTCACCACCAGTGCACTGACTGCACTGCCATCTAATTACACTACCCGAGACCACCTACAGTTCCTATTTGGCTGGCTGTCCAACTCACTCATGGCAAGCATGAGGCCTGGTTCTATTTGCAGCGCGCCAAGCTGCGGTGGTTTACTTCGCACAATGGACTCATCAAAGTCCTCTCCTTGTGGTCTATTGCGGCTGCTTTCCCTCGAGGATGGCGGCCAGCACCAGGCTTTCAATCCCGTCTTCGTCGAGTACGCTCACACCGCAACATCACCAATCATTTTGAGAGGAGAGAGTGAGCCCCTTCGTAACCAGCGCTTCGCCGAGACTTGGGACTCGTCAGTCGTCAGCCCCAATGCGCCCCCTTTGGCTCTCAGCCGTAACAATGTAGTGTATGTATCCGTAGAGTCCATTCTGTTGCTGATGGCTCGTAAGACCGATGGCTGGTTCAAACTGTTCGTCGTGTCTGTTTCTCTCAACTAGCCCGAGATCTTGACATAGCACATCTGCCGACGCATTTCACACAGTCTTCTCTACCACAGACTCTCTCTCACCAGTTAACATACCGCAACCGTCGGGATGGATGTCGTAAACCTTGATCGGTGGTACGTTGGAACCATCAACTCTACTCCAGAGTCCTACGACATATCCACCGCCAAACTAACAATGTGATTAATCCCCTAAAACAGCCCGATCTACGCCGTCCGTCCCCTTTTCCCTCACCCATCCACATCCTTCCCACCCCAACTAACCCGCTTCCCACGAACCAGTCCTTCTTTGGAGCACTCGGTTGCGCCTTTTCCATCGTCTTCACCGTCATCGGCGCGAGCTATGGCACCGCCAAATCGGCCGGCGCCATCTTCTCGTCCGGAGTCATCCGCCCGGACCGGATGATGCAAAACACGTATGGCTTGGCCCCCTTTCTACTTGTTTTCCCCTTCCGTCTAACCATGTACCTCCTCCATATTGAATTGGGGACATGAAGAAACCAACTTCGACCCAAGGTGGTACTGACATGAGCCAAAAAGCCTCTGCGCCATCATGGCCCAAATCATATCCATTTACGGCCTCGTCGCCTCGGTGATCATATCCAACAACCTGGTCGAGAAGATGGCCCTGCACACGGGCTTTATGCAGCTTGGCGCCGGCCTGGCCGTGGGCTTGTGTGGGTTGGCGGCCGGCTTCGCCATTGGTATCGTCGGAGACGCAGGCGGTTCGTTTTATCCCTTCCCCTTCCTCCCCTTCACTCCCCCCTTTTCCCCACCAACCAACTTTCCCGAGGTGCACACACGGCAAACAAAGCTCCTAACAGATCCACAGTCCGAGCCAGCACGCAACAGCCCCGCTTGTACATCGGCATGGTGCTCATCCTCATCTTCGCCGAGGTGCTGGGCTTGTACGGCGTCATTGTCTCCATCTTGATGCTGAGCAAGTCAACGCTGGGAGTCACCCAGTGTCCGTACTAGTAACCTAGACAAGACCGGATTTGTATATAAAACTTGTCCAGACTGTTGAGGACGGTGCGAAGAGGGTTGACACCTAGCATGATACAAGTAAACAAACTCAGTCGAAAACGGTGATGCTCAAGTGTGTAATATTGGGTATCCGCTCATCTCCGTCGACCACATACTCTTCTTACCATGCAAAACCCTACAGCGCCCATTCCTCCATATCCTCATCCTCCTTGATAAACGGCTCATTGATCCACTTTATCGCATAATCGCTGCACAAGATACTGCAACATCCGGAGAAGTCAGCAATCACACCCAGCATTCCCACATCGAAATCAAAAGACTTTCTTTGCTCAACACTCACCAAGCCGACGCAACCAACCCGTCCAACTCAGCAATCATCTTCTCCCTCTTCTCCCCGCTCACCAACCCTTTACTAATCTGCACCTGGCACTCTCTGATCCTCTTGCTCTTGGCCGGCCCGCTCTGCTCGAGCACCTTTCTGCCCAGACAGTCCGAGTGAAAAGCGTGCTGGCAGGGGAACACAAAGAACTGCCTGCTGAGCAGCGGCAGGCCGCACGCGAAGCACTTTTCGCCGGGCTCCACAATGGCGTACCTGCGATCGAGCGCGGCAATGTCCGTCTTGATGTTGGCCGCCGTGAGGCTCGACTCGTCCATCTCCCTGCGCAGCGCGTCAATGTCGCGGCTGTAGGCCTCGAGCGCGGCGCAAATCTCTTCTTTGAAGTCGTCAATGACTACAAAGTCCGGGAAAAAGGGGATCAGGTCCTCGATGCGGAGCAGCTCGCACTGCTTCAGCGTCTGGATGGCGCTCTTGATGCCGTTGGACTGGGAGATGACCTTTTTCGCGATGGCCAGCCACAGCTTCTTGCGCAGCGGCGGGTTGGACATGGCGCGGTTCGCGATGATGGAGGCCAGGTCCACCTCGTCGTGCGACAAGGCCAGGTCGACCGCCTGCACGTACTGGCCCATGCTCGTGTAGATGTGCGCGCATGACAGCACCCGGTGGTGCTGGATGCAGAGGCGCAGGGCAAAATCTGGGTCAAATTTGGGCTCGTCGCCCTGCGATTCGATGTAGGCCAGGAGGGCCGACTCGTCTTTGGACGGATGGGACGCGTACATGGAGACCAGCGTGTTGTGCACTGCCGAGTCGGTCGAGCCGAGCTGGTTGACAACGTGTAGGAGGTATCGGATCGCTTGGTTCTGGGATAGCGGCCCCTTGTAGTTCTGGTCGTACTCGAGCAGCGCGGGAATGAGGTTGCGAGGCTTGAGGTTGCTCTGGCGCATCAGGATTTCAACCAGCTCCGTCGCCGCGTGCGTCATAAGCACGCTGCTGTATCGGTAAAACACGTCGGCGTCTGTTTGCCTTTGGAGCACCTTCAGTGCCTCGGACCACCTCTCTCGCTGGACCCAGTATGATAGGACAAAGTTGTAATCGTTCACCGCGTTGGCGTAGTAAAGGAGCTCATCTTCCCGGCCGTGGCTGCTGATGACGTCGTAAACGGTTTTCCTATCGAGATCCGACTTGTGCCTGTTCACAAACTCCTGGTACTCGGCCCGAACGGCATCGAGCTGCTCTCTAGTCTGAGTCGGATTCAGCGTCTCTGATAGCTCCGCTCCTGTAATGATGGTATCGTCCAGCGAATTAAGCTTGGCCATGAATATCTCCATCAGCCAGGCCGCGATCATCATCCGTTGCATGACAGAGGACTTCTTGTACGTGCTTAGTTTAGCCAAGAGGTACTTCCGCAAGGCATCCGGCTGGTCGTTGTCAATAAAAGTGAGTGCAACTTCCTCAAACGGTTTGCTGCTCTTCCCATAGACGCCGGCGGCCTCGCTGTGTTGACCCTTGCTTACGAGGTAATCTCCCGAAGCAATAGCAACAGCATCTCTCTGGGCCGGTGTATGGGCATACCGCAGCGCGGCGTCAAACTGTTGCATCTGCAGCATGATTTTCCAGATGTCCCTGTCCTCATCTCGCGGAACAATTTCGAGTATCTCCTTGGGTGATGTTACCAGCCAGAAGGTGTGTTTCTGAAGATCGACGCATAGCCCGACCGCCTTTTGCCCGGGGTCCAAGATTGTTTGATCGTATACAATCGACCCAGTAAGCCGATTGGCGATCACGATCCGGCTCCCGACCAGGCTGATGACATGCCACTGCGTGAGCGCGATTGCCTCAATATATTCAGTAGATATCTGCCTCCGGTTTGCGCCCTCCGGATTGGCTAGTTGTGGTCGCGGGATCAGCTTTGATTCCGCAAAGACCTTGTTCCCCAGTTCCTGACCAGTGCCATTGACGAGCAGTTTCCCATGGTACACGCCGTGAGATGACAACCACGCAAACGCGCGCTCTGGTACATCGTCACCATGGAACTTTGGCTCGGCATCCGGAGACACGACAAGGGCCGAAGCAGCGGCCGCTGATGTTCGTGGAAGCTCGTGGATGACGGGCTTCTCAGACTCGAACAGTCTCGAATAGATGGAGGCGCTCCCATCATGCCCGCGGCCCACCTTGCCCGCCCAGTGGAACAGCCTGCCCGGCGTGCTTAGAAGAATCCGGCGAGTGTCCTGCCCGCCGGGTAGTGAATCCGCCCAGATACCCGTGATCGGTCCGTCGGGGAATTTCTGCAGTAGCTTGATGTATTTGTCCTCCTTGCGGTAGAACTCGGTCGAGGTCTCGATGAAGCCTTCGTATAAATTTCCGTCGGCTGCGCCAATGAGGATTTCACGCGTTGAGGACGTGGGGAGAGCAGGACTCCAGGCGATGCTCTCAATAGTGACGCCACGGAGACGGGCGAGGGGGCGCGGATGGCGTGACTGCGAATGCAGGTAAAAGTTCTCCCCGAGAGACGTGCAGATGATGAGGTGCGAGGCGGTCGGGTCTAAAAACATGCGCCGGATAACGCCCACCTCCGAGCTCTTCTTCGGGAGGTCGATGTCTGGATAGGGATGTTAGCAACCGCTTGGAGGTGGCAGAACAGGAACGGATATGAGTTTACCCTCGATATCCTCTGGCCTGTTGAGGTCGATGCGCATGATCCCCCCGTTCGACAGGCCAATGACAAGGACATTATTGGCAGCCTGGCCGGCGACAAAATCGGCGGCGATGGAAGGGACCAGCTGCACCGGAAGGACCTCGAAGATGGGCAGCGCTGTGTCTGCGAGGCCTGCCACTG
The DNA here is from genome assembly GCF_033297395.1 of Canariomyces notabilis. Classification (NCBI taxonomy): domain Eukaryota; kingdom Fungi; phylum Ascomycota; class Sordariomycetes; order Sordariales; family Chaetomiaceae; genus Canariomyces; species Canariomyces notabilis. Next base: position 498,368 of record NW_027041826.1, read on the forward strand.
CGTCAGCCGCCACGAAGCCGCTGGAGGAATCGAACGCCATGGTGAAGATGTAGTCTATGTCGTCCGCATGATGCGCGTTGGCTTAGAGATCGGCGTGGCCGGGAAACAGCCGCTGCCTGAACAGGTTCGTGGCCCAGGTGGACTCGTTGTATCACAGAGAGGTTGGTGGTGTCGGGTGCATTACAGAGCTCCATCGGTGCATCTTCACTGCAGAAGCTCACCAGGGTCCCCACAGCAGCACAATGCCACTGCGTCATTTGGGGGCCAAAACGACCTACGGTCCCCCACATGGACCACACCGCTGCCCGACGTTATAAGGCCCAAGGCCCAACTCAGACCGCATCGTAAGTGAATCTTACAACCTCATGCCAACGCTGGAGAGAAGGGTACTAGCCCAAATCAATTGCTTCATTGATCATTACGCTGTGCAAAGCCATCTACCAGGTCATGCAGGCATAAGCCGGGACAAGTATATACGTTACAAACGAATCGGGTATCTACATGGTACAAGAGAAAGAGAAGAGAATGCTTGCCAGAAGAACATTGGCAATGGGGGAGTTAATGGCAATTCTGCCTTCCCCCAAACACACCTTTGAAACGCCCCTCGCCCCTCGCCCGCCCGACGGCCAGCCGAAATCCCCAGTCACGTCCTTACACCAAAGTATCCAAGAAACGAAAGGGCACAGTGTCACATCACTTGGCCTCGTCTGAGAGTATCGTGCGATCGCCAATGGTGCTCTCGTCGCCGCTATACTCCTTAATCTCGCCGTCCTCGTTCAGCGTCTTGGCCGTCCACTGACCGGCCATCAGCGGCTTCCTCCCCACCACGACGCGCAGCTTGACGACAAAGGCCTCGACCCTGTTGGGATCCTCGGCCATCATCTTGGTCTCGCGCGCGGCCTGGTCACATAGGTCCCGCACGACCTCCTCGTCCCACCCCAGGTGCCTCGTCAGCAGGCGCATGCACGACGGCTCGATGCCCGTGACGCACGAGAACAGCCAGAATCTGCCGTAGCTGCTGTTCTCGCGCGTGCCGATCCCCAGGTCATACACCGTCTCCTTGATGTCCACGAAACCGGCCTCGATCAGGAGATTCCTGTCCAGGTGGTGCGAACCCCTCGGCTTCCCGGCTATCTCGGCCGCTTCGAGAACCGCCTTGACCAGGAACCCCATTGCGGAGCCCTCGGGGTAGAGCGAGAGGAAGTTCTTGTCGGCAAGCCAGTCCTCCCAGTCCACCACCTCAATCCAGCCGCCGGGTCGTATGCAGGCGAACGCCTGGTTGTAGATGAAGCGCCAGTCCGAGAAAGCACCCTCCAGGTTCCGAATGTGCACGAGATCGACCGTGTTGGCTGGCCGGATCCATTCTTCTTCGGCATTCTCGATGTGGAACTCGATGTTGAAGGGAACCTGGTGTGTCGGCTGGATGGGTGCAATGTCGGTGCCAAAGACCTCGCATCGCGGGTATTTCTCGGCCATGCCAATCGCCCATTCTCCGATACCTGTGCCAATGTCCAAGATGTAGCGGGGATCCTCCAGTGGTACCGTCGTTAGTTCGAGGTCGAACAGCTTCAGGTAGACCTGGTGAATCACGTATTGCCGTGTTTGCTCAGTTTGGTCGACCGGCATAAAGTAGTCGCCGCAGTACTGCCGCCCATGTTCCACAACGAAATCGATGTCCTCGGCATACAGCGATCGAGAAGAATCTCTGCCCAGCGGTTAGTACGGTCTCGGCAGTGAACGGCAGTGAATTATTGAGAAGCAACGCACATGGTGGCAGAATCTTGCGCATTCTCATTGTGATATTCGTGGTCGTAGGCAAGGTGAAGACGGGGGTAAGTGCTCGTTGCGTAAGCCGACCCCGTGCTCTCTTCTTCAGCCAGTCCTTCGCCGTCCTCGTCCATCTCGTCGTCCTCGTCCACCTCCAAATCTGCCACCTCGGACACCTGCTCGAGTAACTCGCGAATTTCGGGCGAAGGGCACTCAGCGTCAGCCTCGATGCGGGTCTCGCCTAAAGATTTGGAGTCTGGTTCCTCCCTCCACTGCGCGTCCAGCGTTCCGAAGCGCCGCCCAGCCTGGCCGGGATTCATTGCTTCCCTACTTTGACGGACGCCCTGTAGCTCGATAATTGCTCGCTCGACGCTTTCGCCTCCCCATTAGATTTTTCTGCAAGAGGCGTTGAAAAATAGAATCGATGTTTAGCGGCGGCGAGGCATGGGAGAGATTGTGCTTGTTCGATATCGTTGTATGTAACACCCTTTGTGGTTCAGTCTCGATGGTGTGAAATGGGCTTTACAATGGGCCGCGGGTCACAAAGCGCCCTCCGAACGCGCCCTCAATAGGCGCCAAGATCAGCCGCGCCGATCAGATTGCGAGGCCGATGTTCGATTGTGAAGGTGGGCGCAAGGGCCGCTTGTACGACCCGTTGCCGGCGCAGATGACAGCTGAATGTGAGATATCTGGATCTGTCACACCCACATCGTTCGTTGGGGGGAAAAGGGAAATAGGGGGGTGGCAGACGAGGGAAGTTCTGGGCTAATTAGTTAAAAAGTCGCAATGAGTTAGTAATGTCAAGCAGGAAGCTAAACCCGACATTGGATTGAGTGCGCAGCACTGCAGCCCGTCGGCGGATGCGAGTACTTACAAGCATCTACACTGTGCACTATCGATACAGTGCGTAATTACCATCATTAACGTTGGCAGCCCAGGCTCTCCCTGCTCGACAATCCACAGGTGCCTGAGAGCATGCGGGGCCGCTAGCTGAGCCCCTGGCTGTAACGGGAGGTTTATTACCCAGTTACATATTTGTATTTTACACTAGTTTGTACTTCTGGTATGTATAATAACGTTACGCTAACGGTACAGGAAATAACCTTAAGACGAATTCTGGGTTTTGAGGATTTAGGCATTCCTTGAACCATAGCATTCTTTATCTGCCTAAGAGTTGCTAGCACTGTCCCAGACTCACAGTAGAGTCTCGCAAATGCAATGGAATCCCTCTCCCTAGGTACTTTGCGCCATTCCTAAACCCTCGCTACCAATACAGGAAAACCGCCGGTGGGAGGCGTCCGACGCGCACGGCACAGCTTCCGCGGGCCCTGGTCAGCGGGGGACGGCATGCGGCAGGGATTCCGTCAGTCGAGCCGACCCTCCAGCCATGGCCGCCAGTTGAAAAGGAGAAGGAGCAGCCTTGAAGCCTTCCGATCTCATCTCATCGGAGTCGAAGCAACTGCCGTTCCGAAGCCCGAACAGGGCCCCGGCACATTCGTCTCCTTTTAGTACATAAGCTTTTATGAAGCATATCTTGGATCACATTTTGCTCACCGAGATGAAAGCGGACACTCTCATAGAACACTTGAAGCACCCGTGTCCATAATACCACCGGCCCCAACCAAGCTCAGGCCGCAAGCAAACAGATGCAGCACCCCCACTGCTGCAACCCCTCCAACGTCCAACAAGTATGTATGTATGCACATACATATTTAGGTAGTGTCCGAACTGTAGTTACTGTGCAATACATGTGTCATACACATATGTATGTACTGTAAGGATGGAAAGGGGATTGATAGAGCGAGTTGAACCTTGCCTGCCAGTCAACGTTGCAACTGCATGGAATATCGGGAATCCTGCGCCTCCCACGTCCCGCGACACCCCACTGTTCCAAGCAGAGACACTCTGGTATTTTTCACGCGTAAAGCGTAAATTACATTACGGGCGACGATCACGACCCGACCGTGCGGAAGCGCAAAGTATTGTAGCATACGCATGTCAGGGCACACCGGGAAGAGCAAGATTTCCAGATCAGCCAGCGCATGGAACGCAACAGCGATTGTGCGGCTGAGAAATTCGCCGAGATAGACGACATACGTGGTCTGTTGTTCAACTGCCAGCACAACTGCCGCTGCTGGGCCGTTTCAAGATCCACATGGAGCCCGCAATTGGGACCCGACGACGAATGTGGCATGATTTGGAATGCCTTTTCATGGCCTGCATTATCCAGGTCCCGCTGATCACCCCCATATTTGGGTATGTGGGGCTACCCGCCCTCAAGCCACCACATTCAACGCTCAAGCCACCTGTTACTGACCTCGATTTACACCAACTTCACGGCTGCGCAGAAACAACGCAACTTTCCTGTAAATCATCTAAACTAAGTGAACAATCTTGATCAAAACGCATATAAATTTTCCGGACAAGAGCATGTAGTATAGAGTTTTTTGTGTACTTAATTGCACATTCAATTTGCATAGGCGCTGCGCTGCGAGTCTGCACTTGGAAAGTCCTGGATTTGCACTAACAGTGGGCTTTCCCGGCTTTGTGGCGTGTGGCTCGTGCACCCTGAGAAGTGCAATTAAATCTAGGTGGGGACGGGACCTGGATAACGCACACCCTTTTTCATACAAGGGCCCGTCCCGGTCGCCGCCGTGGGCCGTGGCGTCCCAAGCTCGCGGACCCGTGGAACTGGAACGCTGCGGGCGAGACACATCTCCACCCGAAGGGATGAGATCAGATGGGTTCAGTCCACCTAATCAAAGCATGCCACGAGAACAAACACAACACCTCATGTCGCCCTTCCAAGTCCCAAGCTGTTTCCGACAGGCTGGAACTCAGCGTGATTGATTAGTAGAGGAATCTGGAACCCGGGAACCGAGTCCCAATCGCCCGTTTTTCTGCAGTGCTGCGCTGCACTGCATCCTTACCTAGCAATGTTTCTGCATTGCTATGTAGCCCATGGGACACGGCTTAATATCCGCGGCTGAAGGCTCACTTGTGCCGGCTCGTTTCCGACGGCCGGGCTCTCATGCTGGTCCTATAACAGGCAGCGCCTATTGCCGACCGGGCATTTTTTTTCGGTTGCATCAAAGGGCAACACGGGCGGTGGTGGACAGGAAAAATCAGTCGATTTCTATATCAATAAGAATCTGATATGCCAACTCAATGATATGCTCTTGCTTTTGAGTCATGCCATGGTCTTTTTACGAGTAGTGCATGGAGGTCTGGCAGCACGTTTCTCATTCCCCTGATTTCCAAGGCGACTCCAGCCCGAATTACCGAAGCTCAGCCCTCGCGATACAATTACACTAGCATGTCGGTAAAGTTAACGTTAACGTTACTGTAACTACCTACAGGGGAGGAGGGAAACGTGATTTGAAACGCAATCTCGGCGCGTGTGGAGTTGTGGAGGACTCGGATCATTACCGAGTACATACCGACAGAGGTATCCGTAAATTGTGCGGGATGGGTGCGCTGTCTCGGATCTCACACCACGGCCCGGTGTCCACCTATTCGGCTTTCCACCAAGTCCATTGCGAGCAAAAGAAAGACTTGAGATTCTCAACACGTCTAGCGTTCTCCTAGTGCAGTGTGATAACACACATCACCTCTTACCGATGGCTATTATACATAGACACTCGTACGATGATGCATCTTGCCGACAATCCCACGATCTAGGTGCTTCGACTTATCAGGGCTCAGAGCACGCGGGTGCGGAAACAGATCTAAATTGACCTCGGACGCTTCAGCTCTGCAATTCGGAATTTGAACCGTGATTATGCAGCTACGTCGAGAGGTTGATCACCGCAAAGCGACTCGCACTGCAATTAGCAGATGGGCCGATGCCGTGATGACCAGAAGGGGAAACCGCTGTATCATCACCGAGCCCACCTTCGACTCCTGGCAAAATCTGTAGCAAGAAACTTGTCCCTTGTCCCCAAGGGCCTAGGCCAACCCACTAAGGAAGACCTCAAACTCCCTTTGCGCCCCATCATCCCACGCCGCCAAAGCCGCAGAAAACCACCCAGCCAGGGCCGGCAGTCCGCACCGGCAAACCGGGATCCCGCTCGGTCCCCAAACCGCCCGGCCCTCGCCGTACACCTTCCACCTTAGCAGCTCCGGCGCCGTCTCCCCGTCCGCGTCTGTAACAAAGAGGTCCACAACCGCCCCCGCATTCGCATTTTGGCTAAGACCTGGCGAGCAGCCCGGGCAGGCACCGCTTGTGTGGGAGGCAGCATACGAGCAGGTCACTATGGCACTCATCAGCAGCCCGAAGATCGCGAGCGGGTTAAGGAGCAGGAGACGACGACGTCGGGCAGCCGAATCAGAGTCCGGGTCCGCCGGAGCGCCAGAGCTACTTGTGACCATCACCACGCGGGCGATCTGCGCTGCGCTCCACACTGCGGTCCGGGGACAGTCCGATGCCATCCAGGTCCGGAGGCGGGCCTTTGGCTTTTGCAGCACGGCTGCTGCTGCTGCTGCCATGGTGGTGGCGGTGGGGGCAGCAGCAGCGCGGCCGCCAAAGAGGCTGTTGCTGCTGCTATGGAGACGGAGAAGGGTCAAGGGAGCATGCATCTTGATGGTCGATATGTGCCATAGCGTAAGGCTGAGGGGTGCAAAGACCGCTGAGTCGTCATGATCATCCGTGAAGAGCTGTTGCTCGTCTATCATCTGGTGGCGGTGGTCCTTCTTCACAACTGGCATCTTCACCGGCCACTGCTCAAGATGGGCCCGCCAGAGCTGGATGGGGCTACCGGGCATCAGCTTATTCACAACCTCGTCAGATGCGGAACCGTGCGCCTCGCGAGCCGCTTCCCATATCCCGGCCTGCAACGCGCACAAGCCGAGGTGATAATCCGCCTCTGTGAAGCGGTAGGGTAGGCGGAACAGTTTGGTGGCGTCGCCGCTTCCGAGGAGGGCGTCGCGGATGAGATGACAGAACAGGGTCTTTTCGCGCCCGGCAGGCTCGTCCCATTGCAGCTTGCGCCGCTCCTCCTCGGTTACGCATGCCCACAGTTGCGACGACTTCGGTAGCGGGATGCAAAGCTCCTGGTACCGCACGGACGGTGGGTGGTCGAGGAGAATACTGAGGTAAGTATCAACGCGGAGAACTGAAAAGGCAAGTCTAGCCCATTTCCAGCCAGTGGGTCAGTAAGAGAAAGCTTTCAGAACGGGACATGGCCGAGACAGGGCGCGGGTGATGAAGGCTATACCGATGTACTTGCTCCCTTGCGAGCCAGAAGGTGAATGCGCATTCCTCCATCCGTTCGGGTAGGACATAATGGCCGCTGAAGATGTCCAGGCACCGGCAGCTGGAGACTAGAATGTCATTGAGACGAACTGCCTTCGCTAACATGCTTTCCTCACTCTGTACGGTGCTTATGAGTAAGCGTTCGTGACTGGAATGGCCTTGTATGACTGACCCTACAAGATACGGCATATACGATGCACAACAACAGAGCTTGTAACGTGTTCAGCGACGGGATGGACTGTGGCTCCTGTTCGAGTTCTGTCAGTCATATCTGGGAAATTCTACAAAAATACGATGAGGCATACGAGGCCAGTTCCAGCCACCACCTCCTTAAAGACAATAGGCGCAATCTCCTTGTGTTCATGCCGTCCAACGAGCCAGCTGGAAAGCATGATGATTGATCCCAGCAACAGATCCGATGTATTTTCCTTGTCATAGGTTGGCACATGCAGGATCGGCCAGTATGGATGAATATTTGAGAAGAACACGTGGACGAGGCTGGGGGATATCTGGGAGATCCTCTCGAATCAAACGGTGCAGCGCCTGGTTCGTGCTGCCATTCTCCCTACCCGGCGACGTCGATGGGGTCAGGGGATTTGCCGAGTCTGGCGACACGATGTTGAAGCCATGATCATGCACAGCGGCGCTCGTTTGCAGTTCATCCGGACTCCTGGGATGTGGGCTGAGTCCGCCAGAAACTATTTGCCAGCGACCCAGGGGTTGCTGGTGTGGGGTCTCGCACAAGAGAGGGGGCGGCGATACGAGGGTTGAAGTCGAAGGAAGTGATGACAATGACGACAGTGGCCAGTCATACTGGGGCAGTTCATGGTGAATCAAGGATTGACGATGGTGGACTGAGCCAGGCCAGGAAGAGCCGACGATGTCTGAGTGACCAGCTCTGGCATCGGGCAGTACAGAAGTGTCTTCTGGGTAACAGCTGCCATCAATACCTGCAGTTGTCGTCGTGCCTGCATCGAGATTCGCGGACCCGTTGACGCCTGCGTTGGTAAGGGTACTATCTGGCGCTGTGTGCTGGCTCGATCCCGGGCGGAGACAGGGCACACCATTCTGAGTACAAGACTGGCACGGGGAATTCCGATCGCATCTTGCTTTCCGCTCGTGACATGAGACGCAGTCGACGAGCCTTCTCCTTGGACTCGACTGTTGCGGGTGGAATTCGATGTGCCGCTTTAAAACATCGCTAGTCGAGACCTCAGCGCATCAGTCCAAGATCCAGTGGCCGACTGCTGAGGAATGAGCACCCATGGGAATGAGAGTAAAAGGCAAGAATTTTGCTCACCTCCTCGCATATCGGCGCCCGCAGATGGGGCATTGATGCTGAAACTGGGAGTTGTGAGATTTGGCATGGCGCGTCAAGTGCTCTTTCCTTGTGAAATGTCTGCCACAACCCGGGGCACTGCATTCAAACCGCTTTGACGACACTGCGGCGGTAGCGTTCCTACCGACCGGTTCCCTGGATTGCGCTAGCTGTGAAACCGGAGTTGCCTGGCCGCCATCACCATGCATATCCGCATCCGCACCAGCATCGAGATGGGCATTTGCGTCCGCATCGGCATCGGCATGTGGAGAAAATGTATAAACATCCATCAGGGAGGCACTTCAGCAACCGGCAGTACCTAGCATGATACAAATCCAGTTGAAATCCGGTCATCAAGGGTGTGACCGGGAGGGGCAGATTGCGAACCGACGGAGTCCTCTACGTGTGTAGTTCTCTGCAGTATCATGAATTCCTGGTTGATGTGGGATAAGGGGTCCGGCAGCATATGTGGGATGGGCCGTTTAAGGGAGTGACGCCATTGGGGATTGTGTTATGGGTATCGCAACATTACCTTATATCGAGGGATGTGGATGGACCGAGATGCGGCATGTGGGATGTGGGATGATTACATACGCACCTAGCTCCTGCCTCGCCCTGTGAACCAAAGTGGTTACTATACCGATGCTTCCCTATGGAAAAGAGAAACTCGGCAATCGCAACTTGGTTCTGTACCCACCTTACAGAGGTGTTATGATTAAACCCGAAGGGACAATGAGCCAAGTTTTGACGCTTTTCAAGTATCCGCTTGCCCACCTTTATATAAGGAACTTTCCTCACCATCTGTATCATCCGTCATCATGAGTGCCCTTACCACCCCTTCACCTCACTTGTATCCTTTGTACTGCTTGAGCAGATATAAGCCAGCAAAGACTTGCCTCTAGCGTACCTCAACTAGGCAGACTACAGCAATGAGTGGTAAAATCGTCAACGTTGCACTTGCTGGGGTAAAGATCAACCCCAAAGCCACTCATCTACTGATACTGTCATGGACAGACAACTAACGTGAATCCCTCCGTGTAACTCATAGGCCACCGGTAACCTCGGGCCCGCCGTCCTGGAACAGCTGGTGGCTGCGGGCTTCCAAGTTACCGTCTTGACCCGCAGCGGCGGCACCGCGCACAGCTTCCCAGCCTCGGTGCGCGTCTCGCAGGTCGACTACAACTCTCTCGACTCGCTTGTAGCCGCGCTGCGCGGCCAGGACGCCGTCGTGTCTACACTCCCACCCTCCCCCTTCACCACGCAGGAAGTTCTGGTGGAAGCCGCCTCGCGGGCCGGCGTGAAGCGCTTCATCCCGAGCGAGTTCGGCTCCAACACGGTGGTCCCGAAAACCGCCGCGTTGCCCGCGTACGCCGAGAAGACGGCTGTGCAGAAAGCCCTCCGGGAGAAGGCGGCGGGTGATGGCGGCATGACGTACACGCTCGTGCTGAACGGGCCGTTCCTGGACTGGGGCATCAAGGTGGGCTTCGTGCTGGGCCTCAAGGACCGGCATGTGAAGCTCTACGACGGCGGCGAGCGTGTCTTCAGTACGACGACGCTTGCCACCGTGGGCAAGGCTGTCGCCGCCGTGCTGAGCAAGCCCGACGAGACCAGGAACAGGCCCGTCTACGTGCAGGACACGGCGATTACGCTGAAGAAGCTGTACGAGATGGGCAAGAAAGCGACGCCCGGAGAGGTGTGGACGGAGGAGGTGGTAGATACCGATAAGCTCGTAGCCGAGGCCTGGGAGGTGCTCGATTTTGACAAGGATCCATCACAGACAGACTATGTGATGAAGTTCATTGCTGCTGCAATCTGGGGCGATGGTTACGGAGCACACTTTGACAAGACGAATAATGAGCTCCTCGGCATCAAGGAACTGACCGACGATGAGGTGCAGGCGATTGTCAATCGCTATGCTTAGGGTTGGAGGGTTGGTTGAGTATAGACGTGATATCTAGTAAACTGGATAGATTTGAACCCCGGCACACATACGCGCCATGAGATTCTGGTTCTATTCCCCGTGCAGTTGACATCTAGACTCCGGTGCCGTGGCAGAAGTTATACAGACGCGTCCTTCGGCGTCTCTTTGCCATGCCTATGCCTTCAGGCGACAAACTACACCATGATGATTGTTACTAGACAGCTACTATTGAGTGCATACTGATATACTAGTAGGAGCTCACAATTGAGACATCACGGTTTGTGTCACCATCGTTCAAAGTCAGACAGACCAGGTCATTCTTCGTTGATCATAGTACTGAGCTATTGAAGCTATAGCCTATAGGGGGGACGCAAATTGCATGACATGCAACAAGCAGGAGATTTCAAGGCATGATACCGTAGGTAGTCTCTATAACTTCTTAAACAGCACTAACCTACTTAACTAGACCTGCTCCCTCTTCACTGCCATCTCATCCCCCGGAGCCCAACCCTCCCTCGTATCCCTCGGTATCCGGATGAAGAAGCACAGAACCAGCGCAAACCCCGACATCCCCACAGCAAGGTAGGCAGCTGAATGGTACCCCTTCAGCAAGTCAGCCCCGCCCTCAGACGTGTAGACTTCCACCGTACCCGCGAACCCGAGACCGGTGCTCATGCCGTAGCTGAGCAGCGTGCCGACGAGCGACCCGGCAACTCCCTGGTGCTTCCTGGGCACCGTGTTGGTGGCAATGATTTGGGCGCTCGTCGTGATCAGGTCGATGGTGAAGGCGGAGACGAACATTGCCGGGAACGCCATGGCCCAGTATGTGAGGTCGGCGGGTATGGTTGCGAGGAGGACGTTGATCGTCACCATGGCCAAACAGCCCGCGCCGATGATGGCCTGCGCAGGGACCCGCGGGACCAGCCAAGCGGCAAAGAACGAGTTGATGGCCCCGACGATGGTCAGGGGCAGGTATTGCAGCCCCTTTGGATCAGGTTGTCCCCTCGGATTGTTTGCATGTAGACGTTCATGTACCAGAAGTAGATGCCCAGGCTCATGAAGGAGAAGAAGATGGTGAGCATCAGCGTGCCAAACGACGGGCTGTTCCAGATGTTGAAGGGAAGGATTGGCTCCTTGGCCACCTTCAGTTCCCAGTAGCAAAAGGCCAAAAGGTGCAGGACGGAAACGACGAGCAGCACGATCTCGTACGGCTCGGACCAGCCGGCGAGAGGGGCTTGACTAATGAACGGGACTGTCAGACCGCAGAACTGAATTTGTCCCTAGAGTTGCTGTACTTACTTCCAAGCAAAGTTGAACAGGATAAGCCCACCGACACCGAAATATGCTCCGCCATAATCAATGCTGCCCCTGGGATCAAGAGGTTCGTCCGCGGGGACGAAAGCAATAGTGATACCATACACCACCGAGCCCAGAACACCCCTTTCAAACACGTCAGCAACAAGAACAGACAAAATTCACCACATCTCAACTCACAGCATAAAAAACAACCACCTCCACCCCGCCAACTGCACAACCACGGCCGCAACAAGCGACCCGCCCGCCGCACCCACCGGAGCCATGGCACCAAACAGCGCCATGCCCGAATTTCTCTTCCTTCCCGGCGGACACGCCACCCCAATCAACCCCACAACATTAGGAACCACCAACCCCCCGCCGATCCCGCACAGCCCGCGCAGGAGACACATCGATACCAAATTGGTCGCATACCCGCCCGCAAAGGCCCAGACGGTTCACCAGAGGGCTCCCGCAGCCAGCACGGCCTTGTGCCCGTAGACTTCGCCCAGGCGCCCGCCGATGAGCACAAAGGCGCCCTGTGTGAGCGGGTACGACGCCACGATCCACGCCGCGGAAGACGGTGGAGAGCCGAGTGAGGAGCCGATGGCGAGCCCGGAATTGATGCCCGCGCCGAGAGGGATGGATTGGACCAGCTGTGTGAGGGTGAATAGGACTAGGAAGACGGTCTCGTGGGTTGCGGTTGCGGACGGATTGGGCCCGCTGCTGCTGCTGCTGCTGCTGCCGTTCATGGGACCGTCTCGGTCGTTGTTGGTGTGTGATGGGCTGGGATTGATGAGCATGGAGGGTGGTAGCTCGGTGTGTTGACTGGGGAGAACGTTGTCGAGAGTCGTGTTGACCGAGGAATCTGGCGGCGTGTTTTTGTCTGGGGTGTCCTCCTGAAGTTGGTCTCTAGCCGTTGGAGTTAAGACTTCCATGACGTGACGCCTTCCGCATAGAGCTTAACTCAGGGAGTGTGTGATCTCACGGAGCAGAGGTTGAGAAGGATAAGGCAAATGGATACTGCCACGGTGCTATTCATGACTCCATGGTGTTCCGTTTTGAAGCACGGGTTTGGAATGCAGGGCCTGCATGCCGGGTATAAGTTCAAAAAATACCTTTCTGAAGTATTTGACATTGATACCGTTTGCTGGGGCTAACTTGTTTGTTGCCCCTGAGCCCCTGAGAGTAAGGTTATGTAATACCGCTTTGCTGCATGTGGGAAGTCGTCTACCGCAGCGGGACTTATGTCAGACGCGGTAAATGCATGTGGGATGAATGTTGTGGGCGCATGCTGACCACGCCGGCTGGTAAAACCGATTTGGGCCGAGCTATGCGCAACCAGACCAAAGCTCCTACTAAACGTGTAAGCCCATGTGCGCTTAACCGTAAACGAGAGAAACCTAGGAGACCTACCTAGGCAAGCTCTTCCTGAACGATGCCCTCACCCCTCGGTCGGTGCTCTCGAAGATTGCAAGACAGCCAACATCTACACCTCGCGGTATTGGCGGTGATTGATAGCCCCAAAGAGCGCGTTCATTCGTTGGCCCGGTCATTACTGACCTCTCCTATCCTCCGCTTCTTGCGCTGGCCGTCACTACCGCCTTGCGGGTGGTCCGACACGGGCTCATGGTCGGAGATGACCTCCCTGCCAGCGAGCACCGGGAACGGGCTCAGCACCTTGGTGATGTCCCCCCACCACCGGTGCCCGTACTTCCTGTACCAGTCGACCGTGACGCGCAGGCCCTCGGCGAAGCTTGTCTTTTGCTCCCAGCCCAACTGGCGCAGCTTCGTGTTGTCGATGGCGTAACGGTGGTCATTAAAGGGTCGGTCATGGGTGTACTTGATCCAGCGGGCCAAGTCGGCCGAGCCAGCTTCAGCTGTGATTATGTCCATCTCGACGAGGAGCTTGTGACACAGCGAGAGGTTGCTGATCTCGTCGAGCGAACCCACATTGTAGATCTGCCCCAGCTGGCCCTTGTGCAGAATCGTGTCAAAGGCATCGGCCGCGTCCCCCGCGTACAAATACCGCCTGGTGGGCGAGCCGTCACCATGCAGGACCACTGGCTTACTGCGGTCAAGGAGACAGATGAATTTGGGGATTATTTCTGCCGTTGCCAGGGGTTTTAGTACGGTGAGTCTGAAGGGCTCCGATGGCGAAGCTACGGGGGGTTCTTGGCGCTGCGACTGAAGCATCAAGGGCACAAACTTACTCTCGGGATACTGGTGAGGGCCGTAGACATTATTACTCCGCACAATGATTGCCGGCAGCTTGAAACTCTTTTGGTACGAGTGCACGAGCATCTCTGCAGCCGCCTTGCTGGCGGCATAGGGGTTGGTCGGAGCCAGGATGCTGCTCTCCAGCAGGTCGTCGTCGTCGTCCTTGACCTCGCCGTAGACCTCGTCGGTGGAGACGTGGATGAAGCGCTTGATGCCCACTCGCTTTGCGCTCTCTAGCAGCACGTGCGTCCCGTACACGTTGGTGTGCGTGAAGGCGTACGAGTTGCCAAAGCTGAGGTCAACGTGCGATTGGGCGGCAAAGTGGAAGATGGTGTCGATGTTGTACCGCTCGAGGCAGTCTACAACCTCGGACGGGTTGGTCACATCGCCTTGATAAAAGGAGAAGTTCCGCCGGTCGTTGAGTATCCTGGTATTGTGCAGTGACGAGCAGTAGTCCAGCTTGTCAAACGATATGATGTTGTAAGCATGCGGATATGTGAGGGTCAGATGCCGGACGAGCCAACTAGCTCTGACGCAGACACAGTCCAGTCAGCTCATGCTAGTTCTTCTGCTGTGAAACCTGAGCCCCTAGATGACATACATGAAGCCGGCCCCGCCCGTAATCATGATGTTCTTCACATCTGGCAGGGGCTCGAATTTAGTGGTGCCTATGAGCACCGGGGCCTCGTTCCAGACAGCATAGTCCTCGAGAAAACCATTGGTTTCGCGGAAGCCTTTGACAACAGCAAATTTGAAATTAGCATGATCGGGCAGTTCGATGTGTCTGTAGAGAGACTCACTGGTGTTAGATACCCCATTGGGGGATGCCGGCCCTGATTTGATTGTCATTGTACTCCCTGCGTCGCGAAGTCGCCGGTTTTCAGTGTCGCCATCCAGAAAACGGGGCAAGGTGGCCTGCTGGCCTGAAGTAGCGGCACCAGCACCCTGAGCGGGCGATTGAAGTCAGTTTGAGGTGAGATTGCCAACGCCGCGGTTCTCAGTTGAACAGCTCGCACGCGACTGCGGTGATGGAGATGTCGTCGGGAAAGGATCACATACTCGGCCTCGATTTCGAAGGTAAGCGAAGGATTCAACGTTAGGGGCATTGGCTCGTCGGAGGTGGAGAGATGCGCAGTGATGTTCGTCAAGCATCGTATATAAATCATAAATCAGGCACGGAGGCTCGCCCAAAGAGGTAAATGAGTACAGTCGCCGGTCCGTCTCGCTTGAGAGGCAACGTTGCGCAAAGCCTTATTATATCCCTGAGTCGCGCTATTATACCAACGGCGCGGTTCGTGTCGGATCTGGGTTCGTATAACACGGCCAATTGCCATTTTCATTCACTCAGTACAAAACGTTAACGATTGTCTTGATAGCCCGGCCAGCGGTCCGATTTGGCCTGTGCCTGGCGGGCCTGAAGGATCCCGCCATCCAGATTCAGAGGAATCAGGGCCCTGGATCTCGTGTTCCAGGTGCCGTCATGGTTCCCCACTTGATCTGCTAGGGGGCAATTTAGCGCTAACGTTAGTAGGAAGTTCCCAATTGGCACTGTACAAAAACGTTGAGCACTGCAGTGAGAACGACGGGAAGGTCGGTGCTGCCCTTTGACTGGACCACTCGGCCACACTCATGAATCCTCCCGTCTGTGGAAATACAAAACATTCCGCACCTAGTACCCTACGTGCCTACCACAACCAAGACATTCACACCAACGTTAGGTAAAGGAGGCATCTCCTTCAGGTAACATACGCCGTCCATCTATGGACTTGTTCCTTGAAGTGAGCACGGATTCCTTTCGAGCCGACGTTCCGAAGATGCGAAAGGAGAACGGGGGTAGTACGGCACCGGACTGCTCATCACTCTTGACAGAATGCGTGCCCGAACTTGTCCCTGGCCTTCGACGGAGAAGATTAAACGTGAGTCTCCGTTTGTGAGATTATGATTCTACTGGTATCATTCAATTTGCTGCTCGACACATACGTTGGTCGCAAGCAGCAGCGGTAGGTTATTGATTGTACCCTATCCGGCAAGTTGCAGAGCGTACATGGCCGCCATCGAGCCAAGACGGACGGGATGGTACCGATGGGAGTGTATATTGCACCAATTCGACAGGCTCGGCTATGTGGCCCGACGCTATACCCAGACTTCACCCCAGATTCAACCAAGAGAGTATGTAGTACTTTGTGCCCCTGGTGATTGAGGAGATGGATGATTCGGTAAAACCAGATCAACCCTCCCGATTCTACTATGCTGGTTTGTTGTATCACGACTTACCTGGACTGGACTGCCATGTAGTTTTGCACTTCTTTGGAACGATTTGAGTTGATTTTCTTGTGATTAACTATGTCGTTTATGGGAAAGCGACGGGCTGTTTCCCCGTACTCTTCATCGCCATGGCCGCCATCGAGGGTCGGGGCAGAGAAGGAGCATACTCGGGCAGGGGAAGACGAGGAGAAGTCAAGTCTAGAGACAGGAAACGACAGCAGGCTTGGCCTCCTTCCAGAGAATGGGACAGAGAAGCATCAACACGCATTTAACGGCTCATTTACCTCAGCCCTGATGTGGATGACCGTCAATACTCTGGCAACAATAGGCATTGTATGACCCACCCCCCTTTTTCACCACCCACCACTGACCACCCATCACCAGGTCTTCACCAACAAAGCCATCTTCTCCGAACCCTCTCTGAAATTCGCACAACTCTCCTTTGCCGCATTCCACTTCTGCCTCACCTACCTTACCCTCTTCACCGTCTCGCGCCCTCGCTTTGCCCTATTCGCGCCACGGCACATCCCTCTGCGGGATATCTTCCCCCTGTCCGTCGCCATGTCGCTCAACGTCATCCTCCCCAACCTCTCCCTCGCCTTCTCCACCGTCACCTTCTACCAGGTAGCCCGCATCCTGTTGACGCCGACCGTCGCAGCCCTGAACTACCTTCTCTACGGCGCCACCCTCCCGCGCGGCGCCCTGCTGGCCCTCATCCCCGCTTGTCTCGGCGTGGGCATGGTCTCGTACTACGACTCCCTGCCGCCACCATCCTCTCCCAGCAGCAGCATCATCACGACGACGCCCACCACCACCACCACCACCACCACCACCACAATCACAGCCGTAAAAACTACCTCCCCAATAGGCATCGCCTTCGCACTAGCCGGCATCCTCGCCTCGTCGCTGTACACAGTCTGGATCAGCGCCTACCAGCGCCGCCTAAAAGTATCCAGCATGCAGCTCTTGCACAATCAAGCGCCCATTTCCGCCCTACTGCTACTCTACGTGATCCCCTTCGTCGACGTCTTTCCGGGGAGTGCCACCACCGCCACCACCACCACCAGCTGGCGAGAAGCCTTCAAGCTGCTATTGTTGTCCGGGAGGGGGATGCTAGTGCTGCTGAGCGGGGTTTTCGCTGCGCTGATCAACATCTCGCAGTTCTTCATCGTCGCCCGCGCGGGGCCCGTGTCGAGCACCGTCGTGGGCCACGTCAAGACCTGTGCCATTGTCGCCCTGGGCTGGCTGGTCTCGGGCCGGGCGGTTACCGACAGGGTTGCGGCTGGGGTGTTGATGGCGCTTGCGGGGATTATCGCGTATTCGGCGGCCATGTTGAGGGAAAGCGGGAGGGTGGAGAGCAGCAAACGGAGGCAGACGGCGGCGGCGGTGAGGTAGGGTCAGTGGGGTTAGGGTGACGATGTCGGTTGCTGGACAGTACCTAGGTAGTCTTTATCACATATCTCCAAGATACTGGAGTACCACCTGAGAAGCCTACTTGCTTATCTGAAGGCTGGGATTCAGCTGTGTGATGACTGACAGCCAGGGTATCACATTGTCTCACTCTCCTTACAGGTTGAACCGAGTTCGCTTTTTTTCCATCTTGGCCTTCCACTCCCACTTCAGGGCATCCTCACCCTCGCTGCCCGCTCTCCCTATCCCTTTGTCCACTCTCCGCAGCTTCAGGGTCATTCCTGTGACGATCAGTCAGAAACCGTTTGCGTAGTTGGCGTATACAGAGGTACTTACTTGGCCCAATCTCCTGCAACCCGGCGCGGATACCTTTCACTCCCTCCATCTCCTTGCCATCGGCGCCCACAACATTCTTCTCTGTGGGCCGCGCTTCTCGGAAGATATACCGGTGCCGACGGAAGAAGATGTAATCTGGAATTGACGTTAGAACAAGAATTCACCCAAGCAAGGGCGTGGTTCACGCACCACGCTGATTGTGCAGTGTCACAACCTGCCTGCCGGACAGTTCCGGCTTGGAGGGGAAGAGCGTGTGCATCGACTTGGCTGTCAGTAGACCCAAAGGAGTCTTGAAGCCGTTGAGGAGCAGTTCCGGCTTGATCCGCGTCAGCAGGTTAAAAGGTGCATACTTGAAAGGACCTTCTTACATAGTGATTGGTGGCATTGCCGTGGCCGGGTATTACTTTGCCAGGCTGGTAGTTCCGAATGGTGTAGGTGAGTGTCGGGCCAGGCGCCGCATCCTCGCCATTTAAGTGGCAAACGCTGAGCTGGCTTGGCCGCTTCTGGTCTTCGTGGACTACCAGCAAGGCGGTATATCCTCGGTCTTTGTAGGCTGTTAGACACCGCTAGGCTGGGGGTATCATGGAACTGAGTATACTGACTCTTCGCAAACTTTGCAATCTCCCGCACGCTGTACTTGTGTCCGTAGCGGTGGGCGCTGCGTCTGATGTAGGTGGCTGGCAGTATAGTGTAAGTAGAGACACGATAATTCCTCAAGCGAAAGCAGAGTACACACCATTCGGAAGAACCGCGGCAATTTCCTGCGCCTCCCTGTGTATTGTTGCGTTGAGGGAGGTTGTCACGAGGACTTTTGGCATCGATGGTGGTTCATCACTGAATAGATGCTTGAATTGAGCTGCGAGGGCGTCTGGGGTCAGGTCTAGATTCGTGGATGTTGTCGAAGGAGCGATGCTGGGGTTCCTCTGTGCACGCTGCCTCTGTAACTTTTCCATCCGCTCCTCGTCGTCCTCCTCCTCATCTGATCCAAGCATGCTGTCAACATCGTCATCTCTTTCCATAGCCCCTTCCGTCACGCCATCCGCCTCTGCGGCTGCAGCAGCCTCCTCCGCTGCTAGACGCCGGCGCTTCAACTGAACGACATCCACCACAGCACCCAGGCTGTCATCGTCAACGTCGTCCCATATCCTCTTCTTGTCAAGACTCGCAGGTTGGTTGCTTTCGAGCCGCTTTCTCCTCAGCTCGGGGTCCTTGGCCTCTTCCTTGCGTCTTCGATGCCTCTCCTCGTGACGGGCTTTGCCGGTCGTCTTCTTATGTGCGACATAGAGTTGTTGCCGCTTGAGCTTGTTTGAAGTCTTGAGAGATAGCGAGGCCCCTGCCGAAGCCCTCGATTTCTTTGAAGGAGCCATTTCTGTTGTGTTTGGCCCGTTGCTGCGGTCTATAAGGCAATACCTCCGTATCGTCTGGTTGAATCTACAGCTGTTACTCCAAATTTTTTGTTGCGGCTTCTTTGCATCTGCAGCCGGTCCAGGGACCCTTGTAGCTGCAGGTAGCAGGGGTCTCAGATAGCGGCTGGCAGAAGTTGCCCCTCGCTGAGCCAAAACGCCCAGTGACCAAGGACATCAATGAGGGGCAGTTTTAGCGGTTAATTGAATTTTCCGACAGTGGTATAACGTTACGCGATCTCTTCCAGCAGGTTGGGTGTGGAGATGCGAGTCACAAAAGTAGCCTTTATCCGTGCAGCGAAGCCGCTTCACAAGCGCAATCGGCCGTCGCAAAAAACGAGGATTAGGTTGTGAAGGGGAATAAGGGCCGTGACTCACCTGGATTGGGCCACACTCGATACAATTGATGAAGCCTTTTCTCCCCCCCACTCTCCTTTCACCACTCGCTGGTATTACTTTCAACCTCCGCAAAGTCGCCTCGACCTCAAGGGTCTTTCCAGTTCGCAGATTTGCTGCTTTTACAGTCTCGGATCCGCGCAGATACGCATTTCAAAAGTACACGTCCAAGAAAAAGCAGCCCAACATGACCACCACTGCCACCACCCTCAAGGGTGAGCCTCTTGACAAGGCCAGCCTCGACGCCATGTTGCGCCGGCGCATGTTCTACACTCCCTCGTTTGAGATTTACGGGGGTGTTTCGGGCCTCTACGACTATGGCCCGCCTGGTTGCGCCCTACAGGCAAACATCATCGATGTTTGGCGCAAGCACTTCATTCTCGAGGAGGACATGCTTGAGGTCGACTGCACTGTTCTGACCCCTCACGACGTCCTCAAGACCAGCGGCCACGTCGACAAGTTCGCGGACTGGATGTGCAAGGACCCCAAGAACGGCGACATCCTTCGTGCCGACCACTTTGTGGAGGATATTTTGGAGGCCAGGCTCAAGGGCGACAAGGAGGCTCGCGGTCAAAAAGTAGAAGAGAAGGAGGAGGACCCAAAGAAGAAAAAGAAGAAGACTAAGGGTCTGGAAGCAGTCAAGCTGGACGACGCTGTCGTCAAGGAGTACGAGGAGGTGCTCGCTCAAATCGACAACTACAACGGGGAGCAGCTCGGCGAGCTTATCAAGAAGTACGACCTTAGGAATCCTGCGACCGGCGTTCAGCCCAGCCCACCGGTAGCGTTCAATCTCATGTTCCAGACCTCCATTGGCCCCAGCAGCAATCTCCCCGGCTACCTTCGGCCAGAGACCGCCCAGGGCCAGTTCCTAAACTTTGCAAAGCTTCTCGAATTCAACACGGGCCAGATGCCCTTCGCCTCTGCCTCTATCGGCAAGTCCTACCGCAACGAGATTTCGCCTAGAGGTGGTCTGCTTCGTGTCCGCGAGTTCTTGATGGCTGAGATCGAACACTTTGTCGACCCGGAGAGCCACAAGAAGCACCACCGGTTCCACGAGGTTGAGGATATCGAGCTGGCTCTTCTCGACCGCCACACCCAGCTGTCTGGCCAGACGACGACCAAGAAGATGTCTATTGGGCAAGCTGTCAGGGATGGCATGGTCGACAACGAGACACTGGGCTACTTCCTTGCCCGGATCCATCTTTTCCTCAAGAAGATTGGTATTGACCAGTCCAAGATCCGCTTCCGACAACACATGGCGAATGAAATGGCCCACTACGCCTGCGACTGCTGGGATGCTGAGCTTCTCACGTCTTCTGGCTGGGTGGAGTGCGTTGGCTGCGCCGACCGGAGCGCCTATGATCTGTCCGTCCACGCCAAGAAGACTGGTGCACCGCTCGTCGTGCGCCAGCGGCTAGATGAGCCCAAGATCATCGAGGAGTGGGAGGTTGACATTGAGAAGAAGAAGTTTGGTCCCTTCTACAAGAAGGACGGCAAGGCCATTGAGGCCGCCATCTTAGCCACTACGCAGGAGGAGCGCGGCAGGCTCGTCAAGGAGATGGAGGAAAATGGTAAGGTCATCATCAACGTGCCGGGCGTTGGCGACGGCAAGGTTGAAGTAAGCAAAGACTTGCTCGCCATTAAGTGGCAGAAGAGGGTCGAGAATACCCGGGAATATACGCCCAATGTCATCGAGCCGTCATTCGGTATTGGGCGGATATTGTACGCCCTGATCGAGCACAACTACTGGACCAGGGCCAGCGACGGTGGTGACGAAGCGCGGGGTGTAAGTCTACCCAGCTGTTGACGCCAAGGTGGATGAAGCTGACTTTCTTCGCCAGGTTCTCTCTTTCCCTCCTTTGGTCGCTCCCACCAAGGTTCTGATTGTACCCCTCTCATCCAACAAGGATTTCACACCAGCCGTGCGTCGGCTTTCGCAAAAGCTTAGGGCCGCTGGCATCTCCAGTCGTGTGGACGATTCGTCGGCTAGCATTGGCAAGCGGTACAGCAGGAACGACGAGCTGGGCACTCCGTTTGGTGTTACCGTCGACTTCCAGACCATCAAGGACGGCACAATAACCCTCAGAGAGCGGGACAGCACACGGCAGGTCCGCGCCGATGAGGATAAGATTATCGACGCTATCCGATCGCTTGTCAACGATACCAAGACATGGCAGGATATCGAGTCGGAGTTGCCCCGTTTTGAGGGCCAGGAGGTTGAGGTCCCGGTTCGCTGACTGTTAAGGCAGGCTAGGAGGAGATGTCGAAATAAATGAAAAGGTGGATATATCCTAGCTCTTACTCTTGTGCTTGAGCGAGCAGCTTCAGCGTTTGATACAAGAATAGAAAGCTCTGTGATAGACAGTTGTTTGGCTATACCCGTTTCCCCTGACCGTCGCAAACCAAGGGCATTGTTTCACCGCTTGGTCACCAGTGTGTCGGCACCATGTTCTTGTTTGTTTGTTTCGCTGATGAGCTCATCTACCAGCCCCAAGACATGGATACAGGTATGTATCGTGTCAGACATGTGCCAGGGTTGGCCTTACACAGTGCCAAGGTAGAGATGCAGCAACACGCCGTTTTTCGATGCGCCCATTTCTGCAAGCCAAGCCGCCTCTACCCGCCCGGGCGCAAGACCTGTGAGGCTTAAACGTGGATATCTGGGCTCGATGTTTTTTTCCTACAACAGTTGAGACGAGTAGGAGTGGCAATCAAGAACTACTCGGCAACACCACCGCAATGGTTCTGAAAAGGGTCGAGCCCATGTTTCCAATGGGGCTCCTTGGGCATCATATGAAGAAGTTATTGAGGGTCCATGATGCCCACCAAGGAGGTTCAATTTGGCTCCAGGATCTTAAGCAAACGAACAAGTAGGCATCGATGGAGAGGGACAGATGCGGTCGTATGCCAGGGTATTAAGAGAATCCCTAATTCTGTACTGTACAATACAAGTAAGTACCTAGGTAGTCGAGGTAGCTATGACGGTTTGTCCTGCTCATGGAGCACAAGCTGGAGAGCAGCCGTATCAAGTGTTGCAATCTGGGCTCAGCAGCCTTTATCCTGCGACAGATCCGCATTTCAGAAACAAAACTGGTGGATATCCTAAAAGGGGGCTGTGAGATTGAGGATTAGCGACCGCCAGAGACAGCGGCAACTCCCACATGTTCCCCGTCGATCATCTTGCCCCGGGACGATGGCTGCTTGCTTGAGTTGCTTCACGGTCCAACCAAAGGACATATCGCCGAGCTTTACGGGGGTTGCTTTTGCATTTGCATTGCGACGACATTGGTGCCGGTACAGTACGTTGCTGTCGCGAGTCGGCGCGGCTAAACCAGTCGATACAACTTTGCACAGCGGCTACAGTGCTACACCAATGCACCTCCCTGTTGCCAGCAATTGACATGCTTGACCACCCCGTTTTTTT
Organism: Canariomyces notabilis; assembly: GCF_033297395.1. Classification (NCBI taxonomy): domain Eukaryota; kingdom Fungi; phylum Ascomycota; class Sordariomycetes; order Sordariales; family Chaetomiaceae; genus Canariomyces; species Canariomyces notabilis. The sequence goes on from NW_027041826.1 coordinate 521,375, forward strand.
TACAATCTTAATGCCTCCTCGTCATGAATTAAGGCATTGAAATATGTAGGCGAAGAAGACTGCTCACAATCACATATCCCGACGTCCCGGAATGGAATTCGCGCCGCCTGAAACGGAAGCAGGAAAATGTCTTGATCAGGCAGAATGGCAAGCTCTTGCCGAGTCTGTCCGGCAACAAAACCCCACGGACAGTTTGGACAATGACTAGTAAGTTACAAATAGTGTGTAATATACGAGCAGCTCAGTACGGATATGGTTCACGTTATACTCGAGGCTTCTGAGCCGTGACTTGATCTCTCTTCACAAGAAATCTCCAAGGGCATCTTATCATCGCAGAATTTCGTCATATTCACGAGCATCTCATTGATAATACCTAAGGCTTAAATGTTCCAGAACTCCTAGAATCACACTTGACATATCAGTATTTCAGTGGTTCTTTGTCCAAAACCGAGCCGATTTCCAGTTGCGGCCCGAGGCTGTTGCACGTTCAGGTGTGTGGGCCGCCTCGCTTTGGACGAGTGGACGTCTTGAGGTTGCGCAGCCCCTGGCGTTTTGTGTTGAGGGCTGGGCTGTTGCACCCTGAATTTAGATAACGAAGTACCGCAGCATATCGTAGTTATATCTAGGTAATGCTACACGGCTGCTCCGTACTTCCTTAATAGAAGCCTCGTTTGCGCTATCAGGGGCAAAGCGGAGACCCTAACAGCGGGCCCTGATCCGCGGTCCAGTGCGCTTACCCCTCCTTTCAGCGGAGGTGGGCCCTTGCGCTGGTGTTGCCCAGCCTTTTTTCCGGGTTCCATTCTTGAACTGATCCACAGGCACCCGGCCCTCTCAGGACTCAGGAGAAGCAACCCATTGTCGCTTTGTCCGTCCAAAAGACCAGCCAACCTTTGAGGCCGGTGGTGTTCCCGTTCGCATCTCTTCTTCCCATCCTAGCCTACCGTGACTTCGAAACCCTTGCTTTCATTCCCGGGCCATTCTTCCTCGTCGCCGTTTGTTACGTTCCCATCATCGAGCACAGTACTGCGACCCAGGCAGGTAACCGTCCAGCGGCGCCGCACATTTCTGGCTGCAGACATTGGATTGACCGCTCTCCCCACCTCATTCAACGAGGAGTCCGGCCAAGTCCACAAGGCCTACATTGACTACCCGTCCTCAAATTCGACACATGGTAGCTTCGCTTCCTCGCCAACCGTGCGTTCTTCGCTGAACCCGACTGTTGGTTGCGTCTACACCGCGATCCTGCGACTGATCAATCTCGATATCGAGATCGCTTCGGTCGTCGGTTGGTGCCCCGGCACGCTGTCCTGCGCTGTCTCAACCTCCGCTTCGAGTTGCGCGCTCAGTGAGGTCGTCTATCCTCGTGCCATCGCAGAGTGGACTATCTCGGCCTGGGCCAGAAGTTATTCCCGACCTGGTTCTTGTCAGTTCGCCACAAGTCTGGCTATCTTGCTACCTCATGTTTGCTAACGCATGGCAACAGAGAAGGCTGTCCGGCAATCTGCCAGAGTCGATTGTCGACTCCAACAGTTGCAACCCATCGTCTCTAACTGATACCCTCCTGATAGAGTAATTTGCCCACGGAAATCGAGTCACAATGTCTAACAGGTATGTGTACTTCACAACGCTAATCCCCGATGACGATCACGGTCGACAACCTCGTCAGACCCCTTCTCTGGAGACATCGGTGCAACGTGATCCTACAAGCGGTCCGCTCTTTATCAGCCGCTCCGATGGTGCCCCGCCAGAAGCTCAGTTGGTGCTAATTCTCCTCTGTACTTCAGCGTTTACTCGTCCGGGCAATTCATGAACCCCGGGCCCGCGCCTCGCCCTCCTACAGACAAGCCTCGTCTTGGCCTGATGCCCAATGTCAACCTTCCAGGCAGCATGTCGAACCTGAGCATATCCTCGCCTGTCTCGAGCACCTACAGCGGATCGACCATAGCTTTGCCGATTTCGCGGCAAGGGTCTAACAACATGGATGGCTCAGGAGGGCTTGCCATCATCAAGCAGGGCCCTGTAGGCCTGCCGAGTAAAAACCCATTCCAGCAGTGGAAGACCAGATATTTGATTTTGCGCAAGGATATCCTGGATTTTCACAAGAATGAGAACGGCAAACTACTATACAAGATCCAGCTCTCGGATGTAGTGAGCGTCGACCGCGTCCCAGACGATAACGGGGACCCAGTTTTCGAGATCAGGAGACATCTCAACAATTCGTATCCGGGGCCTCCCGGCGATGATGACGATGGCATAAGATCTCTACGGATCTGCGTCAAAACCGATGACGAGCTGTATGAGTGGATCGACTGCATCTATGCCCGCTGTCCGAGCGGTGTCGGCAACCCCACCAACTTCTCGCACGCCGTTCATGTGGGCTTCAACCCCCAAACAGGGCAGTTTACAGGACTGCCGGAAGAGTGGACTAGATTGCTTAATTCATCAGCCATCACCAAGGAGGATGTCGAGAAGAACCCTCGGGCCGTCTACGAAGTCCTTGATTTTTACACCCTGACAAGGCGCAACGAGGAACAAGAAATGTACGGCAAGCCTATGGCCACGCCTTCGTCAAACACCGTTCAAAGTGAGCAATTCGGCTACTCGAGCGGAAACTCCGTTGCGCCGCCGCGGCAGGTGAAGCCCATTCAGCGTGGCCCCGCATCCTACCCAACGACACCATCTCCCGCTCCCGGACCCAGTCCATCGGCTCGATCTTCACCGGGCGAACCACAAGCCTCGCAGACCCAACAGCTGCAGAATGTGTCGCCTAACTACATCTCCGCAGATCGCATGCGGGAGGAGCAGCGCGCTCGGGAGCTGGAGCGGCAACGTGCCGAGAGGGAGGAACAGGCGCGCCGGGAGCTCGAGGCTTATAACGCTTCGCTCCCTAAGACCAAAGTCCCACTGGCCCAGCAGGAGATTGGCGGCGGCTACAGCAGTCCTTCTCCACCTTCTGCCGATAGGTTTAACCCCACACGGGCAGCGCCCAAGGCTCCTCCAGCTCAGTCCCTGAGAGCGCAGCGGCCAGCACCTCCTGCGCCAGCCGGGTCATCCATTCCCAGCCGCAATGCCCCTCAAGCACAACAATCCAGCTCCTCCCCGGCCCGGGACCCCGCCGCCCAGCCACAGAGAACCCAGCGGCCCGATCAAGCTAACGGTCCCTCGGCTGCCGCCCGTTATCCCAATGGGTCACCGGCGATGCGGGGCCCGAACGGTCAGACTCAGACACAGCAGCCGTCACGGTTGCCAGCGCCGGTCAAGCCGCTGAACGTAACCAAGCCCCAGCAGGATGGTGGCGTCAAAGCTGCCGAAGCAGCCTTGTCTAAGCCGGCGCAAGAGCGCAAGCAGGATGTGCGCATGTCGACCATGTCGGAGAACGAGGTGATGGCGAAACTGAGGGAGGTTGTGTCCAAGGACGATCCCAACAGACTGTACGCGAAGCAGAAGAAGATCGGCCAAGGCGCGTCCGGCTCGGTCTACGTTGCCAAGGTCATGGCCACGAGACCGGGCGCTCCGGCGAAGCCGCGCCCCAACGACCGGGTTGCGATTAAGCAGATGGACCTCGCCCATCAGCCACGCAAGGAGCTCATCGTGAACGAGATTCTGGTCATGCGGGAAAACAAGCATGCCAACATTGTCAACTTCCTCGATGCCTTCCTCATGGATAACGACAAGGAACTTTGGGTGGTAATGGAGTACATGGAAGGTGGCGCCCTGACTGATGTTATTGAGAATAATCCCGTCATTACGGAGGAGCAGATTTCGACCATTTGCCTTGAGGTTCGTATCGTTGGACATGATTGGCTTCTTGTTCATTCGCTAACTTGTTGGATTAGACATGCCAAGGCCTCGAGCACCTTCACTCACAGAACATTATCCACCGCGACATCAAGAGCGACAACGTTCTTTTGGACGCCCGGGGCAATGTCAAGATTAGTTCGTCAAACCCACCCGACCTGGACTATTTTCTGACTGAAGGACTTGTGCTAACCTCGTTCCAACGCAGCCGACTTTGGCTTCTGTGCCAAGCTGACCGAGACCAAATCGAAGCGGGCGACAATGGTGGGTACGCCGTACTGGATGGCGCCTGAGGTGGTCAAGCAAAAGGAGTACGGGCCGAAAGTGGACATCTGGTCGCTCGGCATTATGGCCATCGAGATGATCGAATCGGAGCCCCCTTACCTCAACGAGGAGCCACTAAAGGCGCTGTACCTCATCGCTACTAACGGCACGCCGCGCCTGAAGAAGCCCGAGAAGCTGAGCAAGGAGCTCAAGGCCTTCTTGTCGGTCTGCCTCTGCGTCGATGTGAAGAGCCGTGCATCGGCACAGGAGCTGCTCCAGCATGACTTCCTGAAACATGGTTGTCCGCTGGCTAGCTTGGCTGAGTTGCTGGCTTTTAAGAGGGTTCCTAAATAGGAGGCCGATCGGTTGGAGCGAGGATGGGTGGTTTGGGAAGTGATAGGGAGTATTGTCATGATTCAGCGGCGCGCCCCTTGGCAAAGGAAAGGCGGCAGGGAAGAAGACAGTCAAAGATGTCTTCCTTTTTCTGCTGACGGGAAGGAGAAGGAGGAAACTCATTGAGCCCGGCCAGCTATTAGGGGACTGGGAAGGAGGGCGAACGAAGGCGAAACAAAGGAAAGGCCCGGGCAGGCAGTCACATAGCTAAATGCATGGTGTGGCATGGCATGGCATGGCATCACGGCTCTGGGCACCTCAGTACTCACCTTCTTCTTCATCCCCCCGGCCTTGGTTACCTGATTCTCAAGGCATTTAGCCTCATGTTTATGGTTGGTTCTTGTTAATATTGTGGGTTGCAGCTCTTTCATGTCGGCTGCGTTGTATAACCTGACTTGTTGCTCTGTTTCATACACATACATACCCCTCCCAGCATGGGAACAATACGGGAGGTAAAAGGGGTTTTACTTCCTACACTGTGAATTCAATGAATAATTGTTCATGGCTCGTCGCGTTGTAGTTTCCACTCGTCGTCTGACAGGGACGGATTCCTGGGCTTGGTTGGCGTTTCGGTCCTAAGTGGCACTGAGGGGTGTCTCTTGCAATCGACTTGGGTTGTAAGTAGGTACTAGTGAGTTGGGTCTGTGGTTTCTGGTTGGCCGTGAGGTGAGGCGATGTCTGGGCCTGGTGATAAGGCTGCATACCATCCGATCGGGACCTGAATATGCTGTGGTTCTTGGGCGTAACAAGGCCATGCTGGTGTTGTGGTGTTGAACTGGTAGGGTAGATGTTGGATCAGACTATGGTATTGAGGGTTGTTAGTGTAGTTACCTACATATCCATGACCTTTGCAAGCATAAATCAAGTACTGGATGGTCAGAATCCATACTTACAGCAGGGGTACAGTATAATGGTCCTATACCATGTATACCAATGGACACAGTACTGGATGGAAGTATCGCTCTCCGAGTAGGCGGATCACAACGGGGGGGTCGTTCTCACCCTACGCAGATCTAGACTACCTATACAGGTCAAGGTGGGTATAGTATCAACGCAGGTCACATCAACCTAGCGTTACTCCATTGTCATTCGCAACGTAGGACTGGAACAGTTGACCTACACGATAAGGGGCTCCGTACTAGAAGTACAGTACACAAACTAGTAGAAGTGGGGATTAGCCCTGGATATCAATCTAAGTCTATGGATATTCCAACAAACATGACACGCTTAGGCAAGCAAGCCTTGATACTCCAAACCGCAGGAGAAACCAACACAAGAGAGTGATGACCGTAGCCCGTTCACAGCCAAGCCCCTTTCCTACACACCCCTCACACTGGCAGTCTTATCCGTGGAGAACCCCTTTTCGGACCCAAACCGTGCCGACTGGTCAACGACTTGCTGCCCGTCGACCACCACATTTGACCCGTTGTTGTTGTTGTTGCTGCTCTTCCAGCTCGCAACCGACCACGCCTTGCCACCGAGAACGATGCCCGGGTGAAATCCCGTCAGGAGCGCGCAGGCCAGGATAATCATAGTGCCCTCGAGCACCATGAAGGTGACCTCATCGTTAGCCAGGGGACCCCCAAACCCTTCCGACAACTCAGCGCAGCGGAAGACGGAGCGGACAAAGACGAAGAGAGCCGCGAGAAAAACAGCGACGATATAGGCGGGCTGGAACAGCCGGCGAGAGCGGAGCTGTGCCCAAGCCGGGTCGTCATCGTTAACCGTCCGACCACCCCCGGAGCGGGCGCGCAGCCAAAAGTCGAGGCTTGCGCCCGCGAAGAGCAGCAGAGCAGCCACCTGCCATGCCACACCGGCAACCATGGTGTTGATGCCCGAACGCTGCATTTGGGAAAAGGGCGGCGCCGTCGACGCAATGGCGCCGCCGGCCGCTTGCAGGATGAGGGCTACCACGTCACACCCGATGAAGACGTACGTGTACATCTGCGGCCGCAGGCGCGCGTGCTCGGCCCCGTAAATGACCACCAGCCGTGAGAGTGTCAGGTAGATGGCGGCGGATAAAAAGGCGGGTCCGATGGTCAGACAGACGAGGTACCTGGGATCAGGTTAGCGGTTGTATTACAGTTACTACTTAGGACGTCGTCGTGCTTAATGGGTTTGTTTTGGATGGGATGATGGGTTTGGGAATGATCAATACACCGGCGGAGATCACAGGGGGGGTCATCCACCGTTGTCGCGAGTGTCTCTTTCAGGGGTTGGGTAAACAGCATCTGCCCACCAGGGATATCGTAGTGAAGCACACGCCCAGAACCCCGGTAGATAGACAACATATTGCGAAGAAGAATACGCACATTATAAAGTAAGTGTCGGTAAACATATTGTCGCGCATCAGAATGCGGGCAATATACCCAAGAACTTCGAGGACCAAGCCGCCGGCCATGCCAATCATGAAGCCCCATGTCTTATACCGGATGCCGAAGAAGAGCTGGAGAAGCAACAAGAGGCCGAAGATGGCGGCGAAGAGAGCGTTGCCGGCCAGCGACGGGTAGTAGTCCATGAAGCCGAGAAAGTAGTCGTCGCCAATCTTGAGGGGGCATATGCACGAGTTGCACAGGCGCGGATTCGTGAGCAGCGTCACGTTGAACGTCTCGAGCGTGACGCCGCTCCAGTCGGGCTCCCCCGTCGGGCAAACCATGTTGTCGGAAGCCTGGTTGGACTCAGGGGAAGTCGAATGTTAGATTGGGTCTGTCTCTGTGGGTTGTGATGTAGCTCACTTGAAGCACTTGAAGGTCAATATTTACATGATTTGTGGGCTTCGACAGGAGATAAGTATTCGAGGATCTGAGTTACCTTACCTTTCCGACCCCAAGAAAAAAGAAAACAAATTAGCATGCCGTCTTACGGCTTTGCCTCTTAGTCTGGTAGAGATTCGTGGTTCAGGCCTGGCTCACAGCACAGCCCCCTGAAATAGTTTTGTGTACTACATACGTAAGCCTCGTAAGCCCTTAACTGCATTTGTTGGCTTGGCTCAGGGCAGCCGCACGCATCCAGAGCGAGATGCCCTCAACATACGAAATGCGTCCTTCATTTCCATGGCGTGCGTTGGGCCTTGGCTCCTCGTTCCGAGCCGTGGACGCGTGTTGTGCGGCGGTTGGGGATTCAATATTTGTCCAGATCAGGATAGCAGAGAGACGGCGGCGGGGGGTGGAGTACGTAGCCGGCGACCACGAGAGTCAATAACTGGCCACGGCAACGGCAGCCCGTAGCGGTAGCGGCAGCGGCGGTGTGGCTATCTCCCGTCGGCCACGATGCCGGAGGTCCAAGCCGGTGAATTCTCGTTTCCGTCTCCGTCGGGCCCATGTTGTGGCGCCCCCCCCCCCCCCCCCCCCCCCCCCCCCCCCCCCCCGGCCTCATCAGTTGCTGCCAGGCAGAGTATAAGTATCTCGGTCAGCGAGTCATTCTCAATGTTCAAAGAGGTGACTCAGTCGGCAAACTCGCTCGCATTGCACTCGTGCACCGCCAGTTCTCTTATTTCCGGGCCCGCAGGGACTCAGCACCGGCCTCTCCGGTCTCACAGAGCAAGAGACTGCAGGCTTGAGAGATCTGTGTAAAGCGTGCAATCCGCTTGGGTTCGAATATTGGGAAAATCCATGGTTAGTCTTGATGAGTGATATGCTTCAACCACGACGGCCTGATATATTTTCATCTTGGATCCAGCAGTTTTGACTGCACAAGGCAAGTTGTTGATGAGAATGATGACAATCACAGAAGACACCTGTAGGAAGCAGACAGATGAGGCAGCCAGACGCGACGTTTCAGAATTTGGAGTGCCGCGCAGTCGATCCTCTGGGCCCTGATTGGTGTGCTTGGGTCTGGGTTCTGGGTGGATGCGGCATGATTTACCGGTAGTTAGCAGCTTAGAACACATTTTTAAGCCTGCCGTTGCCCAGGTCATGCACCTAGTAAGGGATATCCCCGGGTGACAGGCGCCGTCCCTTGTCTGATCAGTCGTCATTAGCGTGCTCTCCGTTCCTGCTTCTCTTTTTTTGTTTGGCTGGAGTCATTCGCTGGTCCTGCACGTAACGTTAGAGCGGTTCATGAATGGCATTGATGCGAACTCCCCTGAATGGTGTGACAGGCGAATGAACGAACGAGGAAAAGGGGGAAAAGGGGTTCGGCAAACAAGGCCATGGTCGTGCAAAAGGGATCTACGCCGTCGAGGGGCATCGGGAGCCACTTTCTGCCCTCGAGATAAACGGGCTGTGTACGGTTTGGGTGGGTGTATACTGTATATAAAAGAGACACCTGAGCAGTCAATTGCTTTACCACGACCGATAGGGCGAAGAGGACATGCAAATGGAGTCCTGTGAATGTATGTACGCCGTCAGAGATCAGAAATAGTAACTGAGCTGAGGTTAGTCAAGTGCAGTGCCGCTGCAACAACGGGTTCTCAAACCCTCCACTAACATCCATCTGTGTCCGATTCAGACAGCCGCCCGAGTCCGAACGACTGGATGTTGATGGCTAACGTTGACTGCAGGTGTTTGGTGGCACAGGAAACAGATCTGGACGCAACACCGAGCGAATTCCACAAGGAGGCTGCTGGGTCGAAGGTGGTATCACCTACTGTGAGATGAACCTGCCTTCATATGGTAGGCACCAAGGTAGTAACATTGAGACAACCCTTTGTCCTCTAAGTATTTGTATACCTAACGTCAAGTGCGTAGCAAGCATTGTGTGTGAGCAAGGGAGAAAAGAAAACGAAACGGACGACTCGTTGCCCCGGTCGGGTGTGATGCGATGCGACGCCCTTTGACCCGCCTTAATTGACGGCTTTCAGATTGCGCCAACACATGGGAGGCTGTCAAGCAGTGCAAGTCAGGTGCATGAATGGGCAGTGCCGGGTTTTGAGAGTCTGAAGCAGAGGTGCAGACGCAGCGCAGCCTTCGAGCTGAGATGGAGCTTCCAGGTTGGAAGCTTGGAAGAGCAGGAAAATTCCATGCACCGACGTAATTAACGTTTTGTGTTGTATTGTACTTCGTACGTTTAACGTTAAACGCCCAGGCCACTTTCAGCCCTCGCAGCAGCCGCTACCCTCCCCCTGCCTTACGCTTTTTACAGGACCCAGGTACCTACGTAAGGCAGCTCACCCCTCCCCCGTAGGTGCCCTACCATAGGCCCATCACAGTAATTCGCTTGTTTCATCTTGGGGCCAAGTTTGCTTTCTCCCCTCTTTACTCCTCCACCGCAACCCTCGACCCTCTTACCAACCCCCGAATCTTGTCTCCTCTGGGCGTCCCCCTCCGATATCACTCCTCCTTTTCGAGTTTGCTTTATCCCTTCTCCAGGCGCAATTGATGCCGCCTGTATATTGAACAGAGCTCTGGATTTCATCTCGCGTTTAGTCGTGGGAGCTGCAGGCCGAACACGAGACGAGGTCAAGTTTTTTTTCGCCGGTAGCCTCGTCACAGGGAAAGCCAAGCCAAATCCGTGCGGGAGCATCCCCAGCATTCCTCCTGCGACCTGCATCTGTGCAGTGACAGTCAAGCATTTCCGAGCATCTCCAACATCTCTTATATCCTCGGCATCCAACGTCGATCTCGAACATCGTGCCGTGACTCGATACTCCGCGCCTCCCCGCGCCGCCGTCGACAACGTTCCTTTTTGAAGTTGGCGAGCTAGCCTCTTCCAGCACTCACCGCCTGCCGGCGCCTTGAAGGGCCGTCGTCACATCAAAAACTTGTAGTTAATTGCTGTTGCCAGCTTGCAACAAACCTCCTCGAGAGCAAGACGGCTGCACCAGCGTCAACCCTCCTTCGACCTTGGCTGCTACCCGTCTTCGTCTCGATCCCTGATTAATCGCAATTCCCTAGACGGCCCACGACCCGTTTCCTTCCTAGATCGATTTTCATCGACGCGCAGCGCACGTCGTTGTACGATTACATTACCTTTGTGGTTCCACAGCCGGCCGACGATTTCGTCCCTGGGGCCTTCATCGGGGCCCGGAACGTTACGCTTGTTCCGACCGGAACCAAAATACGAATATTCTCATGAGGGTCGGGATCAGATAATTGATAATGTCCACTTCTAGACCAGGCGAGCATTTGACCATCGGCTACCCGCCGCAGGCTCAACACCGCTCAACGTCGCCAACCAGTGCCTCGTCCAATGACCCCCAGTCAGCTGCCGGCACCCTCCGGTCGCCTTTTGGGCTGTCCCCAGGCCTTACGCCTACCTCAAAGATGTCGGGTGGTACACGCTCCGGCTCTGGCTCCCCTTCACACGAGATGCCGGCGTCCGGGCGCCTGTTCTCCAAGCGGTGAGTCGTGTCCCCGCTCCCCTAGTGCCGCTCAACGCTAATTTGCTCGTTCCATTACAGTGCCAGAGAGATCCAGGCACAGGAAGGGGTTCCGGGATTGCCTCTAAATCCCTGGGGCGGACCTCCGACGAGCGGAAACTCGACGCCGCTCCGCGAAAACATTCCCGAATCGCCCACCGATGGGTTTCCCGACTTCACCCAGCTGCCTACTCCCGACAGTCTGCCGCAGACCCGCCGCGCCCGGGCTGGTACCCTACCTTCTAGGTTCTCACCCGGCGGTGCTGGCAATGCCTTGCTAGGCATACCAACCCTGGCCTCCAAGACCTCGCGGCCCAGCCCGTCGCAGACTCCATTCAAGTCCCCGTCGCCGGGGCTCGAGGCGCCCAGCGACCTCCCTGGCGCGTCCGCTTTACTCTCGAGGCTGCGCGCCGGCTCGATGCCCCAACGGAGCCCCTTTGCTCACGTGCCCGGCACCAGCTCGCCCTTTGGCCCTTCCATCTTCAGCAGCTGGAATCCTCCCGGTCGGGAGAGGGGCAACACCCTGGCCAGCATTGCTAGTTTGGGGTCCAATGGGCCTAGTTCCCCAGCCCAGTCTCACTTTTCTCGAGAGGGAACTGCCGAGAATGATGTTCATATGAGGACATTGGATTACCTTGGGCTAGCCGAGACGCCCCAGCCTCCGCGAGCCCAGCTTGCTACCCCATACATACCCCCGAACTTTGCCGATTTCACTAGGGCTGCAAATCGGTTCCGTTCCTACTCAGTCAACAACAAGGATAAGTACGCGGATGAGGAGGATGATGAGTTCGATGCTGAGACCATGTCCATGATGGAAAGCCAGTATGCCCAGATCCAAGACCAGCTTGCGGCAACAAATGCTGCCATTCAACAGCATAACCTGGCTGTCCAGGCTTTTGTGAGCCAAGCAGCCGTCAACCGGCCCCGTGCAAGGACGGCTGGCGTCTTGGACACTCCCGGATCCCGCATGCTCCGCAACTATTTCCCCACCCCTTCCCGACTTGACAGCTCCATCACTGCCGCCGAGCTTCGGCTACCCGACGAGAAGGACTTTGATGAGCTCCCGCAAGCCGTCGCCGGAATGTCGCTGGGGAGGTCAAATAGCCGCAACAATGGCCTGTTGGGTGCGGATGAGCAGGGTATGGAAGGGCCCACTAGTGCCCTGTGGCTTGGCAGCATTCCGACGTCCACTACCACGTCGACTCTTACAGAGATGTTCAAGTCGTATGGTCCTATTGTCTCGGCTAGGGTTCTCACTCACAAAAACTGCGGCTTTGTGAACTTTGAGCGGGTCGACAGTGCAATCGCAGCGAAGGCTAACTTGAACGGGAAGGAAATCTTTCCTGGTGCCGGTCCAATTCGCATTAACTTTGCAAAGCCGCCTTCGAGCGCCGGCACTCCGGGTCATGACAGCGCTGTTCCCTCGCCCAGCCCCGATCCATTCGCGAAAGGCCATGAGAATGGCCAAACGCCTGCTGCCGGCCAGTCTGGCGATGCTGCGCCAGCGCCCATTGCAGGCAATGCCACCCCCACCGTGCCTCCCCTTCACGAGATGATGGGAGATATCCTGGACATCGTCAAGCAGTTTGGGGCAACCGACGAGGACAGCTTCCGCATCTCCATGAGCTTGCAGAGAGCGATACAGTATAACACGTTCATCGATGAGATCCCTCCCATCAAGGAGCCTGCCCACACCAGGGTCCATGACGCCCCGAAACTGCGCGATATTCGCAAGAGGATCGACAATCAATCCTTGTCCCAGCAGGAGATTGAGAATATTGCCATTGAGATGCTCCCCGAAATCGCCGAGCTCTCATCCGACTATCTGGGCAACACAGTAGTGCAGAAGCTCTTCGAGCACTGCTCTGACAGCGTCCGGGACTCGATGCTGGCCGAGATTGCTCCACACATGGCCGAGATTGGTGTCCACAAGAATGGCACTTGGGCTGCCCAGAAGATCATCGATGTGTGCAAGACCCCGCACCAGATGAGCCTTATTGTGCAGCATTTGCACCCCTATACGATTCCCCTGTTCCTCGACCAGTATGGCAACTATGTCCTGCAGGGATGCTTGAAGTTCGGCAGTCCGTACAACGACTTTATTTTTGAGACCATGCTGAGCAGGATGTGGGAGGTAGCTCAGGGACGCTACGGTGCTCGTGCCATGCGGGCTTGTCTCGAGAGCCACCATGCCAGTAAGGATCAGCAGAGGATGCTGGCGGCCGCGATTGCCTTGCACAGCGTACAGCTGGCTACCAACGCAAACGGCGCCCTACTGCTTACCTGGTTCCTCGACACCTGCACGTTCCCGCAACGGCGTACAGTTCTATCACCGCAGCTTGTCCCTTATTTGGTCCACTTATGCACGCACAAGGTCGCGTACCTGACGGTATTGAAGGTAATCAACCAGAAGGCAGAGCCGGATGCAAGAGACACCATTCTGAAAGCGCTGTTCTTCACCCCGAACGACCAAGTGTTGGAGGCAATTTTGAGCGATCATGCTTGCGGCGCCACCCTGATCTTCAAGGTACTGACGACCCCGTTCTTTGACGAGTCGATCCGGAGCCAAGTGGTCGACAATGTCAAGGCTGTCTTGATCCGCATCAAGGCACAGCCAGGGCAGGGCTATAAGAGGCTGATGGATGAGGTGGGTTTGTCGACAAGGAGCGGCGGAGGTGGTGGGAACAGCAATTCTCGGGACCATGGAAACAGCTCTGAACGGCAACGCCCAACATCTCGCCAAGCCACCCTCAGCTCTCAGCAGCAGCAGCAACAACATGCTCAGCAACAGCAAGCTGCTCCATACGGCGGCAACAGCAGCGCCCAGTATTACAACCCTCTCAATGCTGTTGCACCCGCAGCGAACTACGAGATGGGCTTCACCATTCCCCGGAGTGAAGGCGTCGACGCCGGCTTACCCCAGCAATTCCCAGCGTTCGGCGCTCAAGCCCCTGTGTTCAACGCTTCCAATCCGCCCATGGGACCAGCCGCCCTTCAACACCTACAATACCAGCAGAGCATGATGTCCCGCGGTGCGCCGCAGCTGAACAACTACTTCCCGCCCATGCAGGCCGGATACGGCGGTTTTCAGAACCCGAGCCCGTCAATGGACCAATACCGGAACCAGGCCCTTGCAAACGGCAGCCCCGTCCAGCCGCCTGGTGCCCAGCTCCCGAACATGCCTCCGGCAAATCAGGCCCCGTTCGCCCCGCCTGGGTTCAACATGAACATGGGCATGGGCGGTGGATTCGGCTATAGTAACCCGGCAGGAGGAATGCAGAATCCAGCATACATGCCGGAGCAAGTCAATCCGAGACGCGGACGAGCAGGTCGTAGCCCTCAGCCTGACCGGCAGCGACGGCAGTGAGCACCGGGAGCTCGCAGTTGTTTTCTTGCGTTACCCGCAGTTATGACAGATTTTGTCGATACGACGGGAACGGGCCAGGCGACAGAAACTCTTGGGGGCCGTTGGCGAGGCTTGTCCGGTCGAGATGTGTCGGTCGTGCGCTGCGGACTGTGTAAGAGAGATTATTTAGACAGAACGAGATGGCTCGCTGCCGAACGGATGGACGCGATGCACATTGCCGGCCCTATGGATACCTGGCCGATCTCTCGGCCTGGGTTGGGGTCGCTGGCTTGTTGACGAAAGGGGAGGGACCTGGGAGTGTGTGGCTCGGGTTTGTTCGGCTGGGCTTGGGCTTGGTTTGGTCTGGTTTGGCTTCCACTTGGGCATTCGGCTTTAGTCCGGTTTGGCTGAGGGAAGCAGGCCACCTTGAACATGGATTACCTAAAGTCGCACGTACGCCTCCTCTGTTCTTTTTTTCTTGTTGCTCTCATAGATACGGTACGGTACGACAATTGACACGCGCCGTTCATTCAGACAGAGAGAGAGGATCATGGGAGGGAAAGAAGGAAAAAGGGTGTTTGGTTGGTTGGACCTTGATCAAATCTTGGGTGTTGTTATGGGATTCCTCTTCGCTTCTTTCATCCGGGCCGGGGCCATGTTGTTGCTCCCATTTGATTCCTTGTTGGAGGGAGGAGGGAGGTAGAGGGTTGGTGATGGGAAAGGGGGGACGGGGGACAAAAGGAAGGGGAAAGCGGCCGGGTTTTTACCTACGGATTACCTTGCAGTGAGACCACTCCGGTCTGGTCTGGTAAACAAGCAAGCCGAGTCGGGCAGTGTCAGTGTTGGGATGCGATGGTGGCGTTGGAGTACCTGAAGTTGTGCTCTCTGCTACGAGTTTTGACTACTTCACCCTCACAACCGGCTGCGGGACCGCCATCAATAACAATACAACTTAGCAAACATTGGGCAGAGAAATATGGCTTATTTTTGTCTTCTTCTTTTCTTTTTTGTTATCCATTGCGTGGGTTCTCTAGCTTATACTTTTGTGACGATGATGTTGGGGGGTTTTGTTGTTTTCTTTCTCTGTGTTGAAAAGAGGTTCAGTCCGGGTTCAGTCCGGGTTCGAGCAGTGTAAGGTGAGGGACATGTCACTACATACTTGAGTTTCCTGATATCTAGAAAGGGGGTTATGTATGTTGATTTGGATCTCTTATTCTCTATTCTTTATTGTTTATACTTTACATTTGTCTTTCTTTTAAGGGGTGTGGATGAATGCTGGCGTTGAACGATCTTTGGTTCTTTTTTGAGATGGGAGGCGTGTAAGTAAGTGACAATGGCAGTGACGGGAGTGTGATGCGAAGAGAGAGTGTGGCAGGGACTGTCTAGAGTCGGTCATTTTGAGTATGAATGGACAGCGTTGCATGACGTTGTTTGAACTGTTTGGTTCTACTAAGTGCTTGAGGTACCAGTAGTCAGTCAGGGTAGGTAGAAAGATGCTCATTTCTCTGTTGTGTCCGAGTAGAGATAGAAGTGAATGGTAGCTCGAAGATTGCCTGGGATTACCTAAACCACCCCTGAGAAGTGTTTAATCTGGCTTTGGGTTGGCTTTCGCCCGGATGTTTTCCTTCTTGAGTCTAGCGATTTTGTTCATCCTGCCTCGCCCAAGCAAAGCTGGGCAGCTAGCAAAGGGCTCGGGCAGTTCCCTGTCACCGTTGTGGAAAGACAACTACCTATTTCTCTTCCTTCTAAGCCTTGACCTGGACAGCAGAGGCTGACACTAGGATGACTGAATCATCTATCACCTATCACATACAGTATAGGGCTATAGGCTTCCCTATCTACCACCTATTCACCAGCAGCAAGCGCCCTACCAGTGCACAATCACCCATCCATGCTCCATCTCCTCTTCATAGGCAATGTAAGTACTTAGAACTCCCATATTTTCATCTTACCTTGCCAGCAGAGCAGAGCAGAAGGACGTCACCTGTTGTTTGAACCAACTACCACTAACGTTAAGCAGAGCAACAACACCAGGCTTCAAGTCGATGATGACAAGAGTAGAAAAGCTGAATTCACCATTCATGCCACTCGTACTATACATACAACGCTTCTCACTAAATAGTAGGCATAAAGTAGGCCAGAGTGTGCCGCTTGTACAAACTAATAAGAGGCTAGGCAAGTAAAACTTTGACAAACCTCCGCACTCGACCCCCATGTGATACAAGTACTAGCAGCAAGTAAGTGCCCTTGGTGCTCTAGTACCGGTAACCCCCAGCATCCGTCCGTCAATCATGGAGAGAACGCTAAACAGATACCAGTCAAACACCCCAACCAACTCAGTAGTACTCCCAGCAGCAGTAGTCACTGACAGTAAGTACCAGGTAGTATTGCAAGATAGCGGCAAACCACAGACCACAACCACAAACCGCAATTCATGAGAGGGAAAACAAACACGAAAAAGAAACTGAGTTAAGAACGCCCGAGCCCTGTCACATATTTCCCGTCCAGTGATTTATCTATCTCTCTGTCTAATAACAAAAATACAAACGGGCGATGTGTTCCTAAGATGGAAGGGTGTAACTTGTAACTCCGTACCATGGGATGTGGTGGGATGGAATGGATGGATGGATGATGTCCTTCCTGCCCTTGCTGCCTGCCTTGCCTGCCTGCTTGCCAGAATGGATGGATGGCAGTGGCAATTGAAGTTATGTTTGTTATGGCTTGGACAAACGAACGGGGAATCGAATCGAAGAATGCCTTGTAATCTTCGCCTCGCTTGCTCTTACTCATCCCCTTTTCCAGCTTCTCATCCACTCCTAAACTGAGTGCACTTCATTCAGCCCGGCCGATACCATGCCTCTCTCTCTCTTTCTCTCCCATGTTCATCGTTGTTCACTGGTCCCTCGCCGAAGCACCCCAAAGTCCCTTGTTCGGGGAGTGCATGGTTGGATAAGAAACGTGAAAGAGCATCACTTGTTGAGTCCGGCTAAGCTGCCTCGAGACTGAAGAGGCCCGGGGAAGAAAAGCAGGCAACAAGTAGCCGAGGAAAGCAACCAGCCGGGACTTCCTACCCATCCCATCTCACACCTAAGTGCAGAGTAGGTAGTCAGAGAAAGCGCGAAATAAGATAGCAAAAGGCGGGAAAAGTCCCATATTACTAACACTAACAGAAAAGACCCGATGATCCCGCCCAAACCCAGATAAAACCCAGATAACCCGAACCCCATTATCTGCGCCTAGGCTCCCATAAAGAGGCAAAATAAAGTGAATATCGCTATTCAGCCATTGCCCATTGCTCAGGAGGAATGACAAGGGAGAAAGGGAGGAGAATAAGAATCGTCAAACACCGGAGAGGTAATTTCCCCAAAGCCAATCCCATGTCTATCGCCTTGCCCGGACCGGCTCAGTTCAGCTTCCTGAAAAGCTGGGGGAGGCTGTTCTACCCACGAGACAACTAACCGGCCTCATCAATCCATATTGTTAAGCACCCTGGCTCAACTAATCACACTAGAGCGTGGAAGGGAGCGGGGATGAATCTCCACGCTAATGGGCGGGTTATATATCCAGCCTTGCAAAGGTGATCAAAAGCTGCTGATGACCGCCATGTTTGTGTGCGATTGTTACCGCCGAATGCCTCCTTTCTTCTGCTGCCGAAAATTGGTGGCAGTGTAAGTCGCGGCGGAAGATTGCAGGGTGTCCCGGCGCTGGCTCGATAGAAAAGCCCGCCCTAGTTGGTCCAGGCAGAGTGATCTTCAAGAGACCAAAAGCCAATGGTCCACAGCACCCCCTCAATCAATATCCATCCCATCCTCAACAAGCGCCTTTTCGCTGTCCGCATGGGGTTCCAGCACAACGGGCTCCTCTCCGGCACCCGCGGTCGCCTTGGTCGGTGTGACGGGCAGACCGCCGTTTTCAACCGCAGGCCCGTCCTCTTCCAAGGGCGCGGCCGGGGACTGATCGCCCTGTGGGGGCGTCTTCTCGCCCTGCGTCATGGCCGGGACGTCGTCAGTAGCGGCCGGAGACGCAAGGCCCTTCCCGGCATCGGTTTCCAGTCCACTGGTGTCGACATCCGTGACATTGGCGGCATTATCGGAGTCACCGTCGGCGGATTGTGAGTTGCTAAGACTCGGTACCTTGGTGGGTGCGTCCTCGGCCACGTTGAACGAAGATGCCTCGGCGAGTGGAGGCGATTGCTCAGGAGTTGGCGTGGGTCCGGCCAGAAGCTCTCGGACCCGTCGACTCACCGCCTCTGCGCTAGCCAGGATGGCACGCAGACTCTGTTGATCCATAGTGTTGAGCGCGGCAGGGTTCACCAAGTGGTTGGGATTGGCCCGCGCCATCATGTCAACAAGGACCGGATCGGCTTGCGACTTTTGGGCGATCAGCATCCATCTGAGGCACAACTGATCGTGCACGGAACTTACAATCATGGCATCGATGAGGGTAGTGATGCCGGCTGATCCGTCGCCACTCAGCTGCGCTAGATTCAGGACAGCCTGCTGCTCCTCCAGTGTCCTCTGCTCCAACGGCAAGGGCGCCGGAGCTGAGACAGTTGCTGCGTTGGCATGATTCAAAGGAGGGATGGGCTTTCCTTTACGATTCTCGCGTGAACTAGGGGACAGAGTCAGCTCGCTATTTGCACAGCACGAACTGCATAGCAGGACCCACCGAGAGAGGAAATCCAGTTTGATGCCCTTCTCGGGCAAGCGGACTACACGGCCGTAAGTCTCGACGTTCCTCCAGCCGCTCTGGTCTTCGTCGTCATCGGGATCAATCTCGACAAAGCCATTGTTGGCGAAGCCCCGGCTGAACGCGGGCCTGACTACCTGCACGTTCTTGAGCTTTCGGAACCGATGCGCCGGGCCCAGCGCTCCTGGGACCTTGGTAAGAAGATCATTGATATGCAACGGGCACTTCCAGGGGCGGACAACGGCGGGTGGATTCGCCAGCGGAGGATCGAGGCAATCGAGATGCCAGAATATGCCACACACGCTGCACGGGATGATGGCGCGATTTGAGGAGCTGCTCTTCTGGCAACCGTGGCAAATGGCCGGGTTGCCGTCCTGATCACGCAGGCGGAAGTAATCAGGGGTCTGCTCCTCCTCGCTCTTTTTCTTCCTGCGGCGGGGTTGTCAGCGAACACTAGATGGCGGATAAGTGGGGGGAAGAGGAAACTCACCTAGCCGGCTTGGTTGCCGCCACGATCTCCTCATACTCGCCGTCGGCGCCCGTGCGCACCCCCTCAAAGGCATCGCGGACAGTCACAGGAAGGCGGAACGCGCTCGAGTTCTTGGCGTCGAGCTTTTCGAGGATCAAAGCAAAGGCGCCATTGTGCACGGGGAGGCCAGCAGGGTCTCGTTTCGTGCGGCATACATTGCAGAACCACTCGACGGGCATCGAGTCCTGCATGATCACAGGGTCGACACAACTGAAATGAAATGAGCGAGTGCAGCCGTCGCAGCAGATCAACTCGCCGTTGCCGCCGCATGAAGAGCAGTAATCGTCGTTGTCATCCTGTGCCCGTGCCAAGTCAGCAATCCAGGGTGCTCCATAGTGCGCCATATTTCGGCAAAAAAAAGGGAAGGGTAGCTAAAGCCACTTGGCAGCTCGCCAGTAAAAATCTCTTCCTAGGCCTGGCCGCCTTGGTGCGTCCGCCCCCGGAATTCTGACCAGGACCAGGCAGCCAGACACGCTTGTGTCCATTTGGCCCTGAAGGCCAGCTGAACAATTGATACACTCGGACTAAAAAGAATACTGGTATCATTTTTCTTCATACCTCTCTGTTGGCCGGGCCATTGCCAACGGGGCTGCTGCGCTCCCCGCTGGGGCGCGGGATCCCTGCCGAGGTGCCCGTCTTCTTCTTGATGGGTCTAGATAGGAAATATCGCATTAGCTAATTCGCTGCTCGAATGCCGATGCAAATGCAATGATGTGCTTACGAGTTCTTGACGCGGAGGCCAGTTCTGGCCTTCCTGGTTGCCCGCAGTGCCGGAGTCCCAGCACGTGAGTCCGCAGCCGTTGACGCTGCTTCTGAGCCCGGGAAGGTGGCGGCAATAGGTGAGAGCTGCTCTTCCATATCATCGTGCGGTCGCTTGAGCGACGAGCGGGTGCTCCTCCCCTCCCTCGGAGCCGGTGTCTGGCGAGCGGAAGTAGAAGAAACCTTTTGCACCCGCGATGCAGGCGTCGTCACTGCTGCCGCCGCCGGGTTATTAACCTCATCCGTTACTCCTGGGCGAGATGCATCTCGAAGAGAGCTCCCCCTGGCGTTGCTGATAGCCGACGGCTTATTGTTGGTAATTCCTCGCGCCTTCTGACGCAGCCGCAGTCTCTCGTCGTTCTCGTCAATTGTGCCCACCTTGCTTGCAAAGACGGGGAGAGGCGCCCCAGACTTGTTGCCTTTCTTGGGGTTGAGGTTGGGAAATAATGGTGAGTCGACAACTGCTGGCATTTCATAAGGTTGTTCCTCGGCTGCGACGCCAAGCTGCTCGTCAGCGGGAGATGGCCGCTGCGATGTTGTGATGTTTTGACCGCGAGAAGCTGCATCCAGCTGCGGCGCAGTTGAGGGAGCGGGTGATGGCCGGGAGGGTGACACGTTCCGGCTTTTGCGCGGTGCGTTGGACCGTCGCCGCTTGTTGTTGATTGGCTGGCGGCCAACAGGGCTGTTGCGGGAGGACGGCGGCACATCAAGGCCATCACCCTCCTCGTCCTCTTGAATTCCGTCGGGCGGAGCCAAGGAAAGTGCGCTGGAAAGAGTAGATGAACTAGACAATGAACGCGCCCGCGTCTTCCGCCGCGAGGGCGTCTCCGCATTCGCCGCGTTCGCCGTACTCGCCCCGTTCGCTTTGCCATTGCCATTCACCTCGTTGAACGCCGACATTTTGGAAGCAGAGTCTGGCTGCCGGGCAGATTTGCGCTTTTTGCGCGGAGGAGAGTCGGCCTCGGGCTCAGCTTCGGGCTCGACTTTGGGCTCACGCTCAGCTTCTCGCTCGAGCTGTGATTGCCCAGCCTTTTGGGATTTGGTGCCCTGATCAAGATGCAAAGTAGAGACGTCAAAGTTGATGAGATTGCCGTAAGGCGCCCGCTTCGGCTTATGCGGCGTAAACCGGCTGTTGGTCGCCGGAGGCACGAAATAGTAGCAACCTTTGTTGTCCTTCTTGCCTTCCTTCTTCTTGGCGTGGATAAGTTGCGCAAACGTTGTGAGCGTGTCAGTGCCTGCGGTCTGGTTGAACACCTTCTCGATCATGGTGAGAAAATCCGGGTTGGATGAATTTTCATCGTAGAGTGTGCGCAGGGCCCAAGCTGTGGGGTACCGAAAATGATCAAGCGCCTCATCTACGGCGGCCTCCACCACCTTGTCAGTGAAATCTTTGAGATCAACATGACCTGGGCCCTCGTTTGCTGCTGGTTGTTGCACCGACCCTATAGACCCATGCCGACCGGCGCTTGCCCTCGACAAACTCTGACGCCTGGCAGCTTTTTGTGATGGTCTTGCCGGCGCCCATTCCTCGTCGTCTGCATCCCGCGAGGTGAGGGAGCGACGAGATCGCGAGGAGGACGTCGTTGCATAAGCCTTGTCTCGCCCAGCGGCGTTGGTCGCAGCGGTTGCATCCTCCGCATCCTGGTTCTCCTCGTCCGGCCCGTCCTCGGCGTCATCTGTCTCTCCATATTCCTCTTCCTCCGTCTCATCTTCTTCTGGCGCGGGAGGAGGCACGGGAGCGGGAGCAGGCATTACGGGTGGCGCAGGTCGCTTGACAATGATTCTGCGAACTGGTGTCCGCTCAGGGGCAGCAGGAGGAGGAGGCGGCGGCGGGACTGTTTTCTTGAAAAAGCCCGCCTTTGGCAGTGTTCCCAAAGGAGCCATGTTCTCGAGCACACCGTGGCGCACTAGGCCGTCATCCTGATAGCTGGGCTTGACCTGAACCGGGGGCTCCAGCCAACGCTGCATGAATTGTTTCTGGCCCTCGATACCGTTCGCAGCGCCTCCCGTCGCCTGACCCCTTGACGAGTCGGTCGCACCGTTGGGCGCCGTCTGCGGACTCGAAAAGCGCGATCTGGTCGCCCGCGTGTTGGAGGAAAACGTGGGTGCGGACATGTTGGGACCCGGGGTGCTGAAGGCGACAGCAGAAGCAGCGGCAGCCGAGTCGCCCGCGCTCGCCCCCTTCTTTGATTGAGCCAACACTCGGCTTTCTCGCGACTGCCCAAAAAGTTAGCGTCGTTGCACGAAAAAGCGGTAACATAAAATGCAGGGGCGTATACTTTACTGTCTCTCTAGGACATGTAGCAAGGCGAAAAAATCGCGTTTTGCAGTTGGATCACGCGTGGTTTTGGTGGTGTTTGTGGAAGAAGGGGGTACGTAGGAAGGAGGTGTAGGGGAGCGAGCGAGATCTCCGGACTTGACGGGTGTCAGGCAGACTGGACCAGGGGGTTGCCGTGGCTGCACCTCCTAAAGCTTCAGCGTGCCTCACTTTCCCGTACTCACTCGACCAAAGTTGTCGAAATCGCTGACTCAACGCTGTCTTTCTTAAAATCAGCTATTGGGGAAAGAAATGAAAGGTCTTGTGAATTTCTCCTTTGAAGGATTCTGTGTTTTGGTCGATGTTGGAAGCCCTGAAGCGACTCGCATCAATTTCTCGCGACCCCTGACTGCGCCAGAATTCAGGGTTGCCACGCGTTTTTCGTTTCTTGATGATTTTTGCCTTTTTTCTCCTGATGTCTGCTCGTGATGTTTGAAAGAAATTTCAGTGTACAAGCAGAAAGGTGATGACTGAAGAAGTGAAGGTGGAAAGGGTGATGGTTTTGCAGAATGGTGGGAGGTAAACTTTACAGGCGGTCCTGCTTCAGGGGGGAGGGGGGAGGGTTTTGTATTTTGCTATGCAAGGCCAGGTATTCATCAGTGCCAGCACAATAGCGACAATAGAATGCACTCGACCTCGCGACCACCAAGACTCGGCACGCAGCTTGCATTTTCTCTTTCCACGTACAGGACACCGTGTTGGTCCACGATATTTTTTTCTTCATTTATGCCCGTCAACTATACTAATAACCGCCAGTATTCTCTCCCCCTTCTTCCAGGACGGGGTGTGCTCACTATGTTCTCGGGGCTAAGACGGAGCGATAAGCCAACCGCAGGTAAGTGCTGAGTGCAGGAGAATCCTCCAACCCCGAGCCCCTCTCCAAGCCTCGCTGGTACTCGCTTTGCTTCCGCTCTAGGGCTGCCCAGTTCTATAAATTCACTGGACAATTCGGTCGCAGCTTCGGTTGTTGTGAGAGTTTTCGCTATTCGCCCTGCCTCATCGAGTATATAGAGATGCGTTCCTACTCATCATCGCTATCATCATCGTCCTCATCCTCCTCCTCCTTCGCTGCTGCTTTCTTGGCTGGCTTCTTTTTTTTCTTGTTCTTGCTCTTACCCGTGTTGCGGGAGAGCGGCTGCTCCAAGATCTTGAGGATCTCCTCATCCTCAATCTTCTTGTCTGTCTTCAACTTGCTCAGATCCAAGGCAGGCGGCCCACCCAGCTTAGTGATGCCGTTCTTGGTTATGGCTGCCCCATTACATTAGTCATGCCATGCCCTAGAGAGTCCGAAAAATATCTTACCAATGGTGGTCAGTAGCCTGGCTACAGGAGAGTTGTCCTTGTCGCCTGTAACCTCATACTGGCGGAAAACATTGCCGCGGACGCACTCAATGACGCCAGATTTTGCATCACGCTCGTCCTCGAGCTGGCGTAAGCTGAAGGGGAAGGTGCCGAACTTCTTCTGCACCTCGGACAGAATCTTGCGCGAGGTGGGCCGTTTCAGAGCATACGTGTTGGCGGTGCGGCGATGCAACGTGGTCCGCTGCTCGAACTGCTTGATCTTGCCTGATCCAAGACTGACGCCTATCTCGACGCCCCAGACCTCACCAACCTCCGGAGATCCCTCGCCCTTGGTATTCTCGCCAGGGGCAATGACGATCTTCTTCTTCCCCTCGATTTCGTTTCTGTCAAAGAGCCACGAAGTCGTGCTCTCGACAAGGTTGCAGTCGTACGACTTGACCACCTTCTCTAGCAGGCTAGTGATCTTGGACTGAGAGGGAGGCTTGGCCGCAGCCGCCTTCGCCTTCTCCTCGTCGGTGCCAGTGGCCAGCAGTCCGGGCGGCAGCATCAGCCGCAGGAGAAGCTCATTGGCATAATGCGTAGCTAGCAGGAGGTCGGCATCACGCCCTTCAATGACATCGCGCGTCTCGCCGGGCTTCGGGGCCAGAATGGTATCGCAAACGATGGAGCCAAAGCCGTCAATCTGAGCTCCCAGCTGAATCTTGATGGGCTCGCCGGGCTGGATCTCCACCGCGGCCTCCTTCTCGTCGGATCTCAGGGGGGTGTAAGGAGTGACGAATGCGGCAGGAGAGACGGTAGTAGGGTGCGAAAATCCTGAATCATGGCGTGTCAGTCATCTGGCAGGCCCGGGTAGCGGACAGCAGCTAAAAGACGACGCACCCTTGGTAATCTTCTTGCCGCGGTAGACCTTGGCAATCTCCTCCTCAATCAACTTGTCACCCTTCTCGCAGATGTCGACAATCTTGCTGCCAGCAACGCAGAGCTTGGACACCTCGGCAAGCACCTTCTCCGAGATCTGGGCGGCCGTCTTGTACTTGGTGAGCGTGTCGGGGTTGTTGAGGGTGTAGTCTAGTGGGAGAAGATCAGCATCGGTTGCACGGAGGAGCAGTCTAGGATGGGCATGTCTTGAGAGCGGAGCCAGACAGGAGCATTGGAACAGAGGCGGTGTCGCAATAGGAAACGGAGCTTGGACTGATGCAGCTTGACGAGAGCAGACGAGAGCAGAAACACAATCATCCTCGCAAACTAACCGATTTCTTTCTCTTCGGTCGCCATTTTGGGCAAACTGTTTTTATTTTGAGCAAGCGGGCTCTATAATGGAAACAAAAAAAGAGAGAATTCTTAGTATAACCGACTAAGAACTAGCAAAAACGGCAGTGAGCTTTCGGAGAGGAAGACAAGAGGGACAGATGAACGGGGGAAGAAAGGGGGGGTAGTGACGATTTTGAGCTACGGGCAGCTTGATTTTGTGAAGGCGGGGGAGGGGGATTTGCTCTGTTTGTGCTCACGCTACCTTCCCCACTCTGTCGCAGTGTCAAGGCGGACGTTCAGGTTTGGAACCACACCCGACTGCAGTGGGTGAGCCGGGCCGAGAGACGCCAAGCGATGGAAGGTACCCTCCGGCGATTTGATACCTTGAAATAGCGCAGAACCATGGTGCATCATCAGGTACCGATACTCATCCTCAGTTCCACACGGCTGAAAACAGCGGGCCGCTGTGTCTCATTGGCCACTGGCGAGGCCTTAACGAAGCCGTTTCTTTGATTTAGCCTTTCGAACTCGCCCTGACGCCCAGCCTCACACTCTTTGAACCTACACCATGCAAATGGATGTATGAGAAAGCGCGGTCAGCCGCGAAGACACCAAAACGGCCGGTTGCGAACCGCGAGTAATTCCACGCCCAGAGCACACGCGACACCCACGACGACCGACAGCTAATTAATGAAAACGAGCGCGTCACTGAATCCCGGGTCCCGTCGCTTGCACCGCTCTTGATCCCTTGCGCGTTCCCTGCCAATTAGGTAGGGGATTGTATAATACATACATATCATGGCAGCGTCGCAGGTGTCAGCGATGTCGGCCGCAGGCGGCGACGGAGATGGTGCCTCTTCTGCAGCGACGGCGCCTTCTTTAACTTCAGCCACGGCTTCAACTTCTGCAGCTCCTGCAGCGTCTTCATCCTCTGCACCTGCTGCCGGCGCTGCAAAACCCGCTACTCCGCAATCCGATGCGACGCCTGCAGTTCCCGTTCGCGACAAGGACGCCCTCAATCGCGTCGTTGTCGACCGCTTCCAGACGCACGATTGGATTCACTCGGCCGCCCTCAAAGAGGCTCAGATCCGCCTCGAACGAGACACCAAAGACATGCTCGCACGCGCCAGCGACTACCGCACCTACAGAGACCACTACGCAAACTATCCTGCCCGTCTCTACGGCGAGGGCTATCGTGGCTATGGCAACGGCTACACTGAGAACGGCGCAACGACCAAGATCATTTATCCGTCACAGAAACCGCGACCCGGCAGGAGGACTACGCCGCCCCTGAAATTCTCCAAGAAGGACATGAAGAAGCAGGCCGAGCAGCACGAAGAGCTGGTGCCCATCCGGATAGACGTTGACTGGGATAAAATAAAGCTGCGCGACACCTTCACATTCAACCTACATGAGCGTCTAGTATCTGTAGAGCTCTTCGCTGCACAGCTGGTCGAGGACATGGGGCTTAATCCGAACATCGACAAGGCCGTCTACGAGCAGGTGGTGCAGCAGATGCATGAGCAGCTAAACGACTTCTACCCCTTTGCATACACCGAGGAGGACGCCCTCGACCCCGAGCTTCCGTACTATGCCTACAAGAACGATGAGATGCGCATCCTGGTGAAGCTCAACATCACCATTGGCGCCCACACACTGGTAGACCAATTCGAGTGGGAAATCAACAACCCCATGAATTCTCCCGAGGAGTTCGCCGCTGCTATGGCGCGCGACCTGTCACTATCGGGCGAGTTTACAACAGCCATCGCCCACTGCATACGTGAACAAGCACAGCTCTTCACGCGCAGTTTGTACAGCGTCGGCCATCCATTTGATGGGCGGCCTATTGAGGACCCGGACCTGGTCGCTGCTTTCCTCCCCTCACCATTACCTTCCGTTTTCAGACCGCAGCAGCAAGCGAAAGACTACGCGCCGTACCTATACGAGAACACCGAGGCCGAGCTTGAAAGGACCGAGACCATGTTTTCACGCGAGCAGAGGAGGCAAAAACGGTCCATCAACCGGCGCGGTGGCCCGCAACTCCCAGATCTGAAAGAGAGGCAAAGGACGATCCGGACATCGATTGTCTCTTCGGTGCTTCCGGGTGCCGCCCCGGATATCGAAAGCAGTCGTTTATACAAGCGAACCATAGGCGCCGGCTTGTCCGGGAGAGGCAAGAGGACAGTCCGCGACGGCGACGTGTCTGACTCTGAAGAAAGCGACGACTCCGTCCCTGACTCACCGGCCATGTCACAACTCCAGGGCACCGCCAGGACTAGGGGATTGCGCGGAGCCGCTACCGCAGCCGCTCAGCGCATGGCGAATCTCGGGCGGTCCGAAACGCCCGAGGCCATTATTCACCACCACGAAACCAGGACGTCCCGCCGCTTTGGCCGCGAGGCCACTCGGGAGCAAACCGAAGAGCCGTCGCAGCATCTCGTAACCCTCCGCGTCAACCCCGCAAGGCTCAGAAAGCTCATGCGAGACCTCAGAATGAGACAAACGGCACCCGTATCCGCAACACCCACCCCAGCCCACCAACGAACTCCGAGCGTCGTTCCGCCAGGTTCCATGGGTCCCCCTCCTACCACCCCATCCGCGTCTCATCAACAGCTTCCCCAATCCAGACCAGCCGCCAACAGCAACGGCAACAACAACGCTTCAACCCCGGCCACACTACAAGGCCAACTCGGCCGTGTACCCGCCCCCCCACCAGGCCCAACCGGTACACAACCGAACCAGCCACCGGTACGTCTCCCACCCTACCCCTTGTTTCTGACCATCCACATACACATACACACATATCCCTCCATAGCCACTAACACGCGTAATAATGCCAGCCCCCGCCCCCAGAATGGCTGCAGGCGGCCCTGAGAGCGCTCTCCAGGCGGTACCCGAACGACTCGTTCGAGGCCACCATGCGCTACTGCGCGCTCAACACCGAGACCAACGAGCACGTGCCTTTACCCCTGCCCGAACACGCCAGCGGCGCGCCCCCGCCGCCCAACATCATGTTTGCCTGGCTGCCCCGCATCCGCTGCCGCGACTGCCCCGGCAAGCTGTACACGGCCGGCCCGGACACCACCGTCACCAACTTTGAGGTCCACCTCAAGAATAAGGGCCATCTGGAACGAGTCCAGACGAGGCTTGCGAAGGCCCAGGGCCAGGGGCAAGCTGCTGGACAGGGGGTTGGGCCGGGGGGTGGGATGCAGCCGCAGCAGGGGTGAAGGTGAAGGTGTTGGTTGGGACAGTTACACACCGGAAGGAAGGGGCGAGAAAGATGGTGATGCGGAAGGACGGACGGCTACTAATGTTTAGGTTATGGATGCGAGTCCGGCCTGTCCACTTTATTCAGCCAACCGGCTTTTTTGGGGAGGCTCCATCTATCAGCCAACGCTACAACGGTCGCGAAATGGGGCAAAAGGATATAATATCCCACGTCTGCAATCAAAATCAAAGTCAAAAGGCGCTGAACAACGGGAAAGCAGGCAAACGGCGTTTCTTTGCTCAGGGAGAAAGAAAGGTGTCAGGTCGGGTTTGGTTTGCGCTTTTAACTGTGGAGAAATCCCAGCATCTCCATGCCGTGCCCGCCAGGCTCCGTCAGGTTAACTGTGAATGGGCCAATACAATAACCAAGGGGAAACATGGCAGTTGACAGGCGTATCATGGGGTTCCGTTTCAGAGACGCATTTGTTTACTTTACAAGAAGGGGTGTATTGTATGGGAGAACGGGGGAAGGAAATAGCGTTGAAGGATAGAGGGGGTGTATGTACTGGCGA
The DNA here is from genome assembly GCF_033297395.1 of Canariomyces notabilis. Classification (NCBI taxonomy): domain Eukaryota; kingdom Fungi; phylum Ascomycota; class Sordariomycetes; order Sordariales; family Chaetomiaceae; genus Canariomyces; species Canariomyces notabilis. Next base: position 550,100 of record NW_027041826.1, read on the forward strand.
TACCGTACTACAGTTACTACAGGGAAGCAGGCGCAGATTATTGACATTAGGGTGAGCTAGGGGGTGACGGTCAATACGCTCCAGCTCTAGCGCAACGCACCAGGTTCCCGCGTTACAAGAGAGGCAAAGTAAGCCCTTGCAAGATTCACATCTATAGATCTCAGCAGGGAACAGTTTGCGAGTCGAGCGATATTTACTAGTACATGCGCAACCTCCAACAGCTATACAGTATTCCCCGGACCTCTTCTACAATAATCTACATGGAAACTAAATTCGTTTCCATCTTGATTTGATCAAGCATACGCCGCCCAGCCTGCAAGACGAAAGAAGGTCAGTAAGCGTATACATGTGTCCACCCGACCACATGAACAGGTAGTAGGCAGGGAGGAAGATGGTAGGTTTACTTACCAGAGTACAAAACCGCCAAATTCTGCACGCTCGTCGCCTGGTTGATCAAATCATTGACCGTGGCCATGACGCTCAGCGTCTTGGAGAGCTTCTTCTTGACCACCTCGATGGCGCGGTCTGCCTCGCTGGGCTCGTTGACAGCCGACTTTTTGCTCTTGTTGTTCTTGTCCTTGTTATTATTATTATTCTCCACGGCAGCCCCACCTCCGGTTGGTTCATCACCGCCAACACCAACACCAGCTCCAGCATCCTCATCACCCCCGGCCACTTCGGCGGCAGCAGCAGCAGCAGCCGTGTTGGTGCCGCCGCGCGCCGCATTCTGCAGCTTGGCCATGCGAACGGGCGAGATGGACCACTGGTAGAGGGTGTCGTGGCGCAGGCTGTCGAGGATGGTCTGGATGGAGGCGGCCTCTTCGCGCAGCGCGTCAAGCGTGAACTCGCAGCAGCGGCGGAACACGCCCTCCGTTTTGGTGATGCCCATACCGTCGACCACGTCACGCGTCAGGCGGAAGGGCACGAGCTCGGGCACGGGCAGTACGCGGCCCATCTCAAAGGCGACGCCCAGGTCGATGTGCACCACCTCGCCCGTCTTGGTGTCGAGCAAGATGTTGTGCCCGTGCCGGTCGCCCAGCCCGAGCACGTGGCCCAGCATGGAGATGGCGGCGGTTGTCCGGGTGTAGGCGGTCCGCTTCTGGAACCACTCGTCCGGATCGGGGAAGTATTCCATGAAGAAGTAGCGCATCACCGGATGAAAGCGCTCCGTCACCTTGCGGTAGACGGCGATGCGCGTCTCAGTCGGTTTGCCCTGCGCGTTGGCAATCTCCTTGCGGCATTGGGACCCCTTAAGATCTTTCGGGTAGTACCGCTCGTGCGCCGGCATCAGGTACTCGTGCAGGGGGATGGTGTTGGAGACGAACTCGATGATGCCGGACGAAGCCGTCAGCGGCAGCACCTTGTATGTTCTGACGCCGAGGTTGCGCTGTCTGGTCGTCCGATGCATCTTGAGAAGCTCCGAGACGGCGGCAAACACTTGCTCCATGATGGCGTCCTGCCGCAAGTCGTCTTGGCCGCCTTTGACAAGCTGTTTGAACCGCTGGCCGTTGGTGCCGATGGCCGTGAGGATCTTGGGCGCACTGACACCTGAGGCGATGGACATGTCTGCTTCGAACTTGTGGATCATGGGCACGTCCGAATAGTCCGAGCTAGCAGAGAGGGCAATCTGCATCGTTGGCGGCGGAATCGGGTACTTGGCAAGCACGCTCAAGAAGTTCTGTCCGGCCGACGAGCTCTTGATTGCAATCTTTTGCCCCGCCCTGTACTTGTTCTGATCACGATCTACGGCAAGGGTATGATAGGCCCTACTGGTCTGGTCGATTGCTGGCCAGATCCTCGACACCGTTTCTGACTTGGCGAGAGCCTTCGCCACTTTGTCAGTCGCTTTCTGTCGGGAGACGGCAACCTCGTCGTCCTTGTTGACGCGAGTCCTGGCTCCTGACCATATATGATACATGCCGTGGTACGGATGGTCAACACAGATGCGGTAGACCAGGTCTATAAGGAGCTTCTGGAAAAGGACTGTCTGATCTTGCAGACGGGATGAAAGTTGGTTCATCAGTGGCGCAAACTTGCGCGTTGGCACCTTGGTGATGTACTTCTTCACAGCCTCGTTCGTGACGTCTTCTTCGGACCGCTCCAGCCAGAGTGCCATGAAACGCAACGCGTCGTTGTTGTGCTCATCCGACGCTGCAAGGGAAAGCAGGTAGTTCTCCAAGCTCAGTCTGAGGAATTCAGATCGAGTGTGCTCTACCCTGCGAAGCTCCTGCTGGTCCATTTCTTGCCACTGTCTGGCCTTTGCAAGATGGGATTGATATCTGTTTCGATGCTGAGAGTCCTTGGCGGCGGCAATCAAGGCCTTCAACTCGGCGACCTCCTCGTCCTTGCCTCTCTTGAGATTCTGGAGGCGTTCCAAGTCCTCCAGGCTGTCCGGGTTCTGGAGTTGTTCGTCGCAAAACATGGCGAACTGGTGGAACACCTGACCGGCCCCTTTGCCTTCGTTTTTGCCCCTGAGTTCCTTGAGCGCAGGCTCCAGGTACTTCTTCTGGATGCTGTCCGGACTCTCCAGCCTCGCCACGGAGACTTGATAGCCAATCTTGGTCAGCAGGTCGGAGCGGCTCACGGGGACCGTCTGCTTCTTCAGCGAGGAGTCTTTGTCGATGTTCTGCAACATTCTGATGGACGAGATCATTTCCCCGTGATCCCATAGAGAATTGGCCGCCTCCATCCCAATTGCGGCATCGATGCTGAGACCCATCGCTTCACTCGACGGAACGAGATCTGTCAGAGCGGTCGACAAATTCAATGTCTCCTGGTTCGCGCGGTGGAAGCGGAAAATATCCGACGAAAGCAGCATGCCTCGGATCTGCATTAGGCGAGCGTCTGCGGGCGTCAATCTTGGAGACCTCAATTTGTGGTGTTGACTCCACATGGTCAGAGATGTTTCCCTGCATGATAGGATCTGGCTGACGTCCGAGTATCTATATATTATCAGTTTATGCGTCCGTCGAGCTTGTTTGATTGCGACTTACCGCCCGCTCATCATCCACTTTGATCGTTTCTCAAACTGCCCGAGGGCGCTTTGCAGTTCGGACTGGTCGGTAACATTCAGGATGTCATCGAGTTCCGTCAACGCCGCAAGCGCCCCAAGCTGATGCCGCAAGGTCGAGGTGTTGAGGCTGCGGCTAGCCAAGTGTCTGACGGTACTCCTCAGCCCGTCATGGATTGCATTTCTAACCCCATCGACATCAAGAGCTTGGTGCATGCTCTGGTATGCCTTGTACACCGTGACGGCCCAGTTATCACTGCTTGCTGGTGCTGGTAGGTTCCACATCTCGAGTCGTCTCGCTGTTGTAAACGTCCCATCTAGTGAATCCGAAGACCCATCCAAGCTCTGCTGCGCTTGGAGAAGAGAGTTGGACAGGCCAGATAGGCCAAGGCTGCTCAAGGCTTTGATGAGCGCTTGGCCATCCTGTCTTGATGCCGAGTTCCTGCTCCGCAAGTGACTATCATACTGTGCTCCTCGGAAAGCGAGACTTTTACTTCCGTCGTTCTCATATTCCAGGCGAGAGAGGACAGTGGAGAGCGAGGCATCCTGGTTGAGCCCATAATATGCATCCGGGTCATCGATGTTCTCAAAGATTTCTAGCAGGATCTCGCTAGAATCCTCAAGCTCTCTTGCTGCGGAGGAGCGCCGCGACCCGCGAGACGATTCGGAAGAGGTTAGCTCGGCAAACAGAAGGGCGACCTTGAACATGCCGCATCGTGCTGCGGCGGCCGCCGCGGTCGACAAGTTAACATCCAGCCAGTGCGCCCGGTCGGCGATCGACGTCTCCCCCGGCAGTGGCTGGGTCCTCAAGTACAGGATGGTATTGAGTAGTAACTGTAGGTTGCCCTTGGCTGAGGGCGATGTCGAGCTGAGCCATTCCTTGAGCGCCTCTGAGAAATGACGTTTCACCCCCTGCTGCTTGTCAAGCTGGTATGCCAGGACCAGGTGGACAACGAATGGAAATGCCTGTTCTGCGAAGCCCTTGACATTTAGCAGTATCGGAGGCAGGACTCTCAGCGTCACGATTTCAGGCACTGATTGCGCCAAGAGGGTTGCGAGACGCTGGGACCAGCTTGGGCTCTCGAATTGCTTCCCTGAGAACACCTCGGCCGCAGCAGGAGGCTCAATTTGGAACTGGTCAGACTTTGGTGTGTGGTAGGTTTCCCAGTTCGAGGCAAGCAGGAGCGACTCTGATAAACTCTGCTGGCAAGCATTGACGAGGTCATGGTCCTCAGTGCTGACGGCGTCCGAGAGGATTGTGCGAAGCGCAGCCTCTGCCAGGCCAGCCGTGAAGCAGTCACCACTGACAGTGAGCGCCGCTATTAAGGTCAAAAGTCCCTCTTCCGACCCGCCAATGTCGGATGATAGTCTACGGTACTCGTGAAGTTGGGACTCGCGCAACAACTCCTGAGGAACCTCGCCAGAGGCCGCAAACGAGCGGCCCAAGACGCGGCCAGCCCAGGCGAGGTATTCTCCGCTCAATCGCTGGGACGCGCAGCTCTTCCAGATAACCGTACTGTGGCCTAGCGCGTCATCGTCTGTCTCGACAACGTCGAGTCGGCTAGAGGGAGGAACCTTGAAGACGCCGCAAAGCATGGAGAGAGCTACCCATCGTGCTGGCTCATTGAGGAGCTGATTGTCGCGGTCCCAGTCCTCCAGAATCTCCAGTAGCAATGTGCTCTCGTGCGTGCCCTTCTCTGCGTTGCCCGAGGCGCGTATATGTGCAGCAGACTGAGTGATGGATTTGAAGGCGCGCTTTTGTGCTTCATCCTTGAAGGCTGGAGAGCTGTAGCCAGAGAGGTACTTGGCGAACCAAGCGTGAAATAGTAGTGCTTTGGTCTTGGTCGCCTTGAACTGACTCTCCTGCGTCGTGCTGGACTGGCTCGACTCGAGAAAGACACGGAGATCGGCCAAAATTGACAGAGCATATCCAGCCAGGAATGAGGGCGTCTTCTTCAGGTGGTCATCGCCCTTGACAATTAGATACTGGGTGATCCCCAGGGCATCGTCAGCGCATTCGGGATCAACCACGAATGCTCGAATAGAATGAAGAAGCATCTCAAGCGGATACGCCGATGTTGCGTGGTCGCCGGCTAGGCATATTAGTACACGAATCTTGCGCAGCACGGAACAGGCGTGCAGCGGGCCAAGCGCTGGGTGTACCGTGTTGAGCAGTTTGCGGGCCACGAAGACAACAAGGGGCGGGCTCCATAGAGTCTCGGGCTCGTATGGTGTCCGGCTGCACAGATGCATTATTTCCCTAGGGAGGTACTTCCCCTTGAACATCGGCTGCTGATTTGGAGGCAGCGCTGTTGGCAAGTGTCCAAGCTTCTTGATCTCGTCCATGATATTGGCGGCATATGCGAATCGTTCGTCTCTCCGGAAAGCCTTCTCGAGAGGATCTTCCTGGTCGAAGATGTCGAGGAAAGTGGCGATAATGTCGGCAAAGTTGAGATGGATACTCGAGAGAAAGTCTTCCTTCCCAAGGATCCTACGGAGCCTGCTTTCTCCGGTTATATAATCTGCACCTCCTGGGACGCTAATGTCGTGTGCAATGCTGTAGGCAATAATCCTCGTGAAACTCTGTTCGGCCAACTCTTTTGGTGTTAACCCCAAGGCCTGCGCGAAGTCAACTGCCTCCTTCTCCTGGCCGCGCATGATCATGATAGCTGCGGCCTCCGTTTGCGCCTCCCGGAATAGTTCATGAAGGCTAGAAAAGCCAAAGATCTGGAAGGGGATGTCTTGGATCAGGTCTGTGTCTAGCCATGTATACAGCAACTGAGGGGCGAACAGCCGAAAGAGCTCCTGCGGGCCGCTGAGTCTCAACGACTTAGAGATTCGACCGAGGCAGCGCCTTGCATACTTTGCAGACTCGCCTATCTTCCCTGGGACCTCGAAGATGTGGTAGATGCACCGGCGTAGCAGGGTTGGCCATCGGCAGGCAAGCTCTGATAAGGCAAATAAGCGGTATGCGATGCCCTCGGCCAGGCCGGGATCCGAAGGGAGGTTCTGCAGAATATCGACAAATATGTCATCGTGCGTTTTCAGAACATACAATCCGAATATCTTGGGAAGATTGAGCCCAACGAAGTATTTGACATCCATGGCCCCGTCGCGCAGGATGTTCATGAGAGTAGACCGCGAAGACGGCAAGTCGAGGGTGGAGGCGTAAGTCGACTTAACCTCTAGCAGGTGTAGGAGTAGGCTGGAAAGCCGGTTGTGCGCGGCCGAGGAGAGCGAGTTGTTTGTCAGGGCGTTCTTCACCAAGTAATGGTAAAGATCGCCAGCCATAGCAGTTATTTCGAGCTCCTCGTCGGTCCACATGCTGATGAAACTATCCATCACATCGATACAGGTGCACAGCGCAACTTCGCAGCACGAGAATTCATTCTTACTTATAGCACGCCCGACAGTTCCCAAGACTTTCATAGCACTGTCGAGTGGGGTGACGGCATCTGAAGTGAATATCTCTCGCATGAACTGTCGGCAGGCCAAGAGCTGCTCCTTCGGGAGTTCAAGCAGCCGGTCAATGACGGATTCTGGCACCCGCCCAATTTCACCGTCATCGGCGCGTATCACGTCGAGAAAATGTATTCTTAAGCTTGTCTCAAGGTAAAAAGCCTCGGGTGTATGACATAGCAAGATATCCCTCCTCGGAAGGACTCTGAGTCTGGATGTCGTGCTGCTTTGACTCGTCTGGGATTCGAACTCGTCATCGATGTCGATGACATCTGGGTTGCGCATTGACGAATCCCGTTTTGCTTTCTCTTGCAGAGCGTCCGAAAGTTTGCCGAAGAACCGTAGAAGATATGGCTGCTCTTTCTTTAATGAGACTAGCTCTGGCTCAACCAAGGGGGGTATGTAGGGCGCGGAGGATGTCAGAACCAGGTCAAAGAAGTTTTCATTTGATGCAGCGCCAAGCACTACTTTCAATGTAGCATCGACAACATCAAACAGGACTGTTTCGAGGTCCCTGGACATGGAAGAGTTGAGGTTGACAAGTTCTGGAAGTAGAAGTGCTCCTGTCAGGTAGGCAAGGACAACGCTCTGCAGGCGCTCCGTGGAGACCGGAACTGCGCCATCCCCTCCACGTTTCTGCCAGGACTCTGCCATCTGGCTAATTTCTTCAACTTTCGGGAAGAAGAGCTCGAGTACCAACCGCCTTGCAGCATGTGAGCCGGTCGCATCAGTAGCTGGTTGTGACTCGGTTGGTTTCTCGTCTGCGGAGGCAGCTGCAGGGGAATCCATGACATCTTCTTGGTCTAGAAGGAGGAGGTACCGTATAAATGTCTCTGTTTCCCTCTGACCCTTCCAAAACTGAATGATGGGCCCGCCAAACAGGCGGAGAGGCTGCGCCATGCTGAGAGGACAGGCTCCATAGCAGGCGCGCAAGAGATTAACAATATCGTATGGCGTTGCATGCGTGGCATGAAGGGACGCGTATATCAGTTCAGCTACCGATGATGTCAGAATAATGTCCTACCAGAATACCCAAGGCGGGAACCTCACCAGGACTCCATCTAACAAATACCCATCGGATGATGTGGCTTGAGGTGGCTTGGCTGGCATTCGGGAACATATTGTTTCGAAGGCGCAACAAGTTCAACATGAGAACCAGGGACGAATCGACAAGTACAGAAGGTCCACTAATGTCCGCGGTTGTGACAATTTGGTTGACATCATCAGCAATCTCATGCCTAGGAACGAGATTCGCTTTCAAAATGGAATCGAGGAGAACGCAAGCTGCACGGCTGGTGGGCGGTAGCGACAAGGCGCGCACACCAAGTTGCCAGAGTTGCCTCCAGGAGGCGGAGAGTGAAGCATGTCGTGAAGCCTCTAAGGCGGTGAGACTAGGACAGGTTAGCACTTATAGACCAAGTAGACCATGGACAGTAAGTAGGCTCGATCCTTACCTCGAACACGCCAGCATTGCCCACGAGGCCACTGTGCTTTGTTTGGCGGACACATACTTGGACAAATCTGCCATAGCCTCAACGACTTCTTCCAGCGAAAGCTGCTTCTGCTTGATCAGAAACGGCATGAGTTGCAGAGCGGATAGGCGGACAGCTGGATCTTGGGATAGCATCTTTTGATGTATCCTATTTGTGCTGCCGACCACTCGGCGTCTTTTCCGCGGCTGGGCATTGTCTGTATGCTGCTGGCTATGCTCCCGCTCAGAATAGCGGGAGTATGCGGCTTCCAGAATAGCGAGATTCTCCAAGAGTGCCCAGTTCTGCTCCCCCGCTTGGTTGTACGGACGGAGACTGAAGACTGCAGTGCAGGGGTGGTCCGCAGGCAGCCGCATCGCGGTGAAGGATACATCGTCCAGCTGAAGCCGGGCTCGCTCCTCCCGTCTCGAATAGTCGGACCACAAAGCATCCAGCAGCTCTTCAACTTCCTGAACGAGTTGTTCGTCCGCAGCTTCTCGAAGTAGACTCTCCAAGTACAGATGTGTCCCATAGATGGTCTTGAGCATCTCGTCGCGGATAGAGTTCAGCATGGCGTCTCGAGACAAGGCACGAGGCTGCCACCAATGGGAGAGAAGAGGGAACAAATTTTTGACCATTCTCTTGGATAGTGACACATTTTCGGCCTGGATGCGGAGGAAAACTATGTTGAAAGTCGAAAAGGCTACCTTTTGGAGCTCGCCAATTTTCATCTGGCGGAGTTGGAGGATCTGGAGCACCACGCCCAGAACCTTGTCGGCCTTCCCGGGCACCGGCGCATTCAGTGCCGCCATGAGCGAGTTGAGGCAGGACAAGAACTCGAGGGCGATCTGGCTCCCGAGTTGGCTGGTACCCTGAGAAATCGAAACAGAGCCCGGCCTGGCGGTCGCACCAGGAGCCGGAGAGGCGCGAGACATGGAGCCACTGTCGCGGTCACCTGTTTCCAGGTAGCGATAGAGGGCTTCGACGCAGAAGTCGACGCATCTGTCCCAGCCCTCACCCGAGAAAGCGGCGAGATTCTCGGCGTTGGCGGAAAAGTCGAGGAAGGTGCCCAGGGCCTTGACGTAGTCCTTGAGAAGAGGCGCGACGTAGCTGTCGTCGGGCCCTGGCAGAACCTGGGTGATGTGGTCAATGATGGCCTTGGCTGTCTTGCGCTTGATCCGGGTGGCTCCATGGCGGACAGCCATCCGCAGGGCCTCGGCGCACTTCTCAAGTCTGGAGCCGACATTGGCGTTGGACCTGGCAGTCTTTTTGGAGTCGTAGTAGCTCGCCTTCTCTAGGAGCACGCAGCGGAAAAGAGCCTCGTAGAGCAAGTGGTAGCCCTTGTCATCGAACGGGCTTCTGGTATTTGGGAATTTGGAATCTGGTCAGCACAACATTCTATGTCGTGAGACAGGAAGGACAGGCGACAACGTACTGCTTTTGGCTTTGAGACGCATTTTCGGTGGCTTTGAAATAGGCCAACAAGGCTGTGGAGAGAGTTCTTGTTAGCTCGAATACCCGGAACCTAGTACAAGAGTGCGCAAACTGTGTCCGACTTACTCTCAATTGCATCCCGTCTCGCGGTGATCGAAGTACTCTCGAGATGACCTTTGCCCTCATGTTAGACACTTTGATCTGTCTGAGACGGGACAGGTTACCAAACCATACGACTTACCTGCAACCTGTTTGAAGTTGATTGTGTCACCAGTGTAGCTCTTTATCCGCGGCGGCATTGTTTTCTTGATGTGAAGAGCCAACACAGCCTAACACTGAAGGCTGGTGGACTCAAACAAAACAAAAAACGGTGCAACTGCTGTCGGTTGATGGCGACGGGCTGCACCGAGAGATGAACTACATTACGAATCGAAAGCACGATTTTGGCCAGGATCCATCACATCAATGCCTCTGCGAGATATATGTACAGTATTGTACTTAGCTCATGTGCTGAATTTGAAAGTTGATCAACAAGCTGAGGCAAAGGAAGCCTAGACTAGGACGAACTGCAACCAGGAAGACTCCAGTCGGGTGCATAAACCACTGCCCAGGTCCTCCTGCCTGGCAGGGCAAAACTTATCGCTACGCGAGAAACCTGTACGGTACAAAGTACATACACACAATACCTTCCTGCTTCACCTCTCAATTCAAGTTTCATGATGTCTCTAGCGATCAAACTAAGATGCAGTATGTCAACCTCAGGCTTGATAGCTCTGAGAGACATTCAAATAGACTTTCCTTGTGTCTTTTTTTGGCTTGAAAAAGGATTTTGCACTGCTCATCTGATACGGTGTTATCACGCGTAATAACAATGGAACATTAAAGGACTGGGAGCTATGACCATCTAGTGGAGTGAAGCTGAAATCTGACTCCTGTCGACAATGAACCCAGCGGCAGAATGCCTCACCGCCTAATTCTTTTGTTGACTGCCGGCCTTTTGGCGCCAATCGGCAGGCCATTGAATGTCCTTTGGTTACCGACACTCATCTATACATACAGTAAGTGCAGGACAAGGCTGTTCACAACCCTTTTACACGACAGGCCGCCTTATCCAACGCAATACTGATCCGACGGAACCTGGGTCCAGCGCAACACATAGACTCCGAGATCTTCTCTCTTGGAAATTGTTAACCTTAGCCCCGCGGCCCCTCGATACAGCAGCTCAGAGCGCGCTCGACTGCGCCGACCATCACTTTACGCGAACGCGCCCTGTCGGAAAATGCGTTGAGCATCGCTCGACACCTGCTCACCATGGCTGCTGACATGCGCGCCCTCGAGGCCCTGCAGGCCTTGCATGGGGAGCTGCTTGCGGTTCGCCAACACCGCTTCGAAAGCTTCCCCGTGTTGGTGCAGCTGCTGGAATCGCAGACAGACGTATTCAAGAAGCTGATCGACAAGCCTCCCCGAATCCCGGCCCACAGGCAATCCTTAGGGACAGGTATGCGCGGCATGGGCGAAGTATAGTATATACTGTTTTGGCGGCCGCCGCTGACTATGATGCTCTATGCGTTAGGGAAGATCAAAATCGGCGGCGAAGAGTACGCAATAAACGACGATTTCGTTAACGACTGTCTGAAAGCTGCCGATGAACTGGATCTTGATGAGCTGGAGGCCGCGAGGCTACTCGTGGACTGCGCTGCCGAGGGCGACCCAGAGACGCAGTGCCGGCCCCTTTGGGAATGTGCTGTCATCCGCTTCCACCAGGAGCACAAGTATCTGCTCGACTGCATGAGGCTTTGCCTCGAGGCAGCGGCCGATGATGAGCTCGACCCTAACATTCAAGAGTTTCTCGGCGCCGTTGCCGAAGAGAAGGTATTCGGCATCCCACCGCCTGGGTCACAGCCGCAAGGATCCGACAAGAAGATTGTGCCGAGGTGCATGGAGGCGATGCAAAATGTCAGGTCAACGCTCCAAAGCATGATGGAGAAGGCGCATGCCCGGCTTATGCTCCAACAAGCCAGTCTGGTAAAACCGCCAGAAAACTACGAAACCTACGAGTTTTCCCGATTGAGCCTCGTCGAGCAGCATGAGTGCCTGGCTGCAATCCTCCATGCTGCCGTTGAGAAGCATCATGCGAGCGTCAATGACTTCAAAGACTTGCTCAACCTGTTCAAGAAGATCGACAAGTACGATCATTTCCTTGGTATGGTGGATATTTCATGTCTCCTTGTCTGGTCGTGTTTGAATGCTCACCTGCCTAGTTCATCTGTTTCCGGTTCTTGCTGCCTACATCACAGAATTCGGCTCGCCCGAGGGAGTTGGCGACCTTCAGCAAGCACGCCAATTGAATACAATCGTCTGTAAGCAAGGCGAAGAGAATTCTTGGACCCTCGCGAACCTCGGTGCCGCCGTCCGGGCGTGGTGGATTGCTGAGTACGGTGGATGGTATGTCGACGACTCGAGCTATGATTTCCAGGGCATCAACCTCGATGAGGAAGACGAAGAGAGGACAAAGCAGTTCATGGAGGCGCTGAAAGAGGGCGCCTTTGACTTTATCCTAGCTGTTGCTACCGACTGTAAAGCCCAAGAATGGCAGGATCCATCACGATTGGGAATGCGTCAGTGGCTGCCGCGGAAATCTCCTCACCTGGCCTCTGATCCATTCCCTTTCAGCCATTTTCTTCAGCGCAGTCTGATGGTGCACCTGGAGGGTTTCATCGATGCAGCCATCTCGAATCTCCCAGACATTCTCCGCAAATTGAGGACCGAGGAGGACGAGCAACGCCAGCTCAGCCAGAGCCACGAGCAGGACCTCGACCTCGAACGGTTCTTGATCATCATCTCACACGCCTACGAAGGCAGGCCGGACGCAGCCATGTCATTCTGGGAAGATCCCGATAGCAACTTGGCTGGCTTCTTGCAGTGGACGTCTAGGCGAGCGTCAACTCCTCTCGTCAGTGCCTTCTGCGAAATGCTCCAGTGCCTGTCGGACAACGAAGACTGCGCTACGGCTGCCTACACTTTTCTCCAGGACGAAAGCCACCAATCCTCGGGCAAGATGAAGCGTTCCCAGTCCCTGACATGGAACCAAATATTCAAGGAGCTGGAGTACTTCACGGCTAAGCTCCGCGAGAGACCGAGCCCCGCCCAGTCCTACCGCCCCGGTAAGCCCGGCGCTGACCTGGCCGAGGCGGAACCCGAGTCGGCCATGATGCTGGAATGCTACTTGCGGCTGATAGCCAAGCTTTGTTCCGAGAGTGAGGTTGCGAGACAGAGGATGATTCTGGACGAGGAACTGAATGTGGTCGGCACACTGCTTCGTCTGGCGACCTGCATGATACCGTCTCGACTCCGGGCTTGCGTCTTCTACGTCCTGAAGGCTCTGATGGAGCGCAAACAGCCTGCAGAGAGCGATGCAATGTGGAGACATGTCGATATGTGGCTCACTGGTAACCTACCCACGCAAGGAGGGTCACAGCGAAGCCAGTTTCTCGGCCAGAGCATGAGCAGTCAGGCTTTCATGGAGGCCACCATGTCTGAGATCAGTAGTAATGGCTTTGAAGAGCCGAATGCCTTCATCCAGCTTCTTACATCACTCGTCGCCCCCGTGGATGGGCCTGAGGGTCTGAACGACTCACTCCCGTTCCCCGAAGATTTAGGTGCTAGCTACCGGATTCCGGGGGTGGAGACCTATGTCGACTTCGTGTTTCATATCCTGGCGACCCAGAGCAAAGATATACTGGATGCTTCTCAGCTCCGGGTATTACGACTCAGCTGCCTGGAATTTGCGCTGACATGTCTCTCTACCTTCAACGAGGACCTCATCGTCCTGGGAAACCAGAGCAACATTGACATCGACGCGGCCATGCCGACCACGGACCTGGCGACGTACATGCGTCTTCATCCCTTTGCTCGTGTCATGGACTGGATGTTCAATGAGAAAGTCATTACGGCCCTGATCAGCACTATACACCAAGAATCTAGCGGCTTAGGCAGTGCACCTCCCGACTCACCCCTCGTCCTGAGCATTCTGCGAGGAATCCAAGTCATGATCAAGGTCCTCGAACTGCAAGAGACCTATCTGCACCTTGTCCGGCCACTCATCAAAGCTCGGCCGAGAAAGCAAGGAGCATCCCCAGCAAATGCTGCGTATACCTCGTTCGAGGATGGCATCCTAGGCCATCTGTCGTTGGTGGTCGACCTAGGGAAGTACTGCAATCTCGGCCACGGAGAGTTGACGCTGGCGTGCCTCAAGCTGCTCGAAAAGATCTCCACCTCTTCAAGGATCATCTCGGCATGGAACCCCGAGTCGGGCCAGCTTGGCCACCGGAACAAGGCGATTGTTCAACTTGAAAAGAACGGCGAGGGCGAAGTTATTGCCTCTTCCCTGGCCGCCAACCTTGTTTCTACTATAGACCCGGTTGCAGAGGCCGACTCGGAAAGCTACCTGATCAAGGTGTTTATCCTTGACTTCCTCTACGAATGCCTAAGCGCCACACCGAACCAGCCAACCATTGCGCATCTACTTCTAGGCTTCCATTGCGAGCTCAACCGGCTTAGCATCGAGCCAAATGGCCCATATGACCAACAAAAGTCTCTCTTCCACAGCCTTCTCAATGTGCTCATCGCACTCACAGTGTATCAAGAGGAGCGTGGAATGAGAGGCTACTTGATCGTTCTGAAATTCAAAATTCTACGGGTTCTGCAGGTTCTTTGGAAATCCCCGCTGTCGGCTGCTCTAGTCATGGACGAGTTGAGGGCGACAAATTTCATGTTTCACATGCTGTTGAGAGAGGTCCAAATCCAGCCGGATCTGACATGGGATGGCCTGGAAGCCACACACCCCGAGTTCCTGCTTTCCGATGCGTCAGTGGCATACATCGATTATCTGAGCTCGCGGGCCATGATTCTCGAGTACATCGGGAAGGAGTTGTGCAGCGTCTCGCAGAACCGGATACCGTCGATCAAGCGCCAGATTTTCGATGCCCTGAACGGCCAGATCAGAGAAGCGGGGGAGGAACCGCTGACAGTCCCCAACATCTTCGACTTGTTTGACTTTTTGAACCCCGAAGCCCGCTGGGACGTCGCTCCGCCAGAATTCGTGTTCTTCAAGGATCTCGATCTTAGCCCATGTGCTGAAGAGCACCGAGCGACGGGCCTGCAGTATAACATCCATAAAGTGAAAGAGACAATTGAGCTGAAACGAAATGAACGAAGGGACCAACTTCAGATGGCAACCCAGGAGGAGTTGGAGGCCATCGAAAAGGAGGAGATACTGTTGGTTGAGTATCTCACCTTCAGCAACCGCAAGCAGCTATTCAGCTCGTCAAGGCTCGGCTTGCTCAAGGCATGGGTGAATCTTTTACTCGTCATGTTCGAGGCCAGCGAGTTCAGAGGCACGCCAAAGATGGCCTTTCTCCTACAAGCGCTGCAAGCAATCCTCCCAACTCTGGAGACCTTTGTCGCCCTGAGTACAGCCGAGGCGTATGAGCTTGCGCGCGTCGCAAAAGTGTTACTCTTCAAGCTCGACCTATCCGGCGAGGGCGAGGAGGGTGAAGATGCGATTGAGGGCGAGAGCCATTTCAACGCCACCACCCGCAGCTCGGAAAAGGAGCGGTTCACAGTCGGCAATCTTATCAGCGACAAACTGTTCCAGCTTTTTCAGATTTGCCTCAGCGCCATCGGGAAATGGTCGGGCAGCGCCGAGTTGCGTGCCATTTACTACAGCATCTGCTACCGGTATCTCACCGCCGTGGTAGACAAGGACATCACTGCCGCGCCCACCCACCGCGCCTTCACCCGTACCCCTACCCGCATCCTCACCACGGCGCGTGCCAAGACTCTCAAGACGATCCATCTCCACGGCGACCGTCTCCTTAACGTCATCTGCGACGACGCCTACGGGAGCGACATGACCTGCCAAACAGCCGCCACAATCCTGCTCTCCGCACTGGTACACGTTTCCTGCGCCCCCGGCCAGTCCACCGGCTTGTCCCCTACGTCTTCTGACGAAATCCAACTAATCGACTCCCTCAACCGCCTCAACTTCATCGCCATCCTAGTCGACTCCCTCAAATCCATCCTGACCGACTGGCTATCCATCATCTCGGCCCTCTTCCCCTCGCAAACGAACTACGCCAGCACCACAACGAGCACCCCGTCGCCCACCTACCCGATCAGCATCGCCCAGGCGCGCGCTCTGGAGCAGTACACGGCCGCCAAGCTGGCGCTGCTCCTTCAGATCAGCCAGACGCGGTCCGGGGCCAAGTACATGCTCCAGGCCAACCTGTTCCACGCGCTCGACGCGTCGGGCGTCTTCGCCGCCGACCCGGAGTTGCAGGTCGACGCGCGCAATCTGCGCGCCCTCGAGAAGCACTACGCCCTTCTTGTATCGCTCGTGCGCATCGTCGCCGCCGCCGTGCTCGCCCGCGGCGCAAACAACATTCTGCAAGGGAGGAAATTCCTCCTCCGGTGTCGCGCCCTGGTCGTGCACACGCTCAAGCGTAGTGCTGGGATCGGCATGGGTATGGGTGGTGTGCAGCCATCCATGCCGATCGGGATGATGATGCCGGGGATGATGACGGGGAGGAGTAGTGGTGGTTTTGGAGCGGGAGCGGGAGCGGAGGAGGAAGCGCAGCGGCTTAGTTTGGAGGAGAGGATTGATGAGTCGGCGGAGGCGTTTATGTTGCTCATTACGGCGACGGGGTTTTTGGAGGTATGTCTTCTTCTTTTTCCCTCCCTGTGACGTGTTCCCCTTTCCTCCTTCTAGCTCATGCTGTACGTCGTGCTAACCCTTCATGCTACATTCTACAGTACGAGGCCGACCAAGTCCCTGCTGAGAAGCCCCGGGTGAGCACCGCGCATCTGTTTCATTAGAGACGTGGGATAGTGGAAGGAAGAGGAGCAAAGGGGAGGTGTATTTAAAAGAAGACGTGTGGGATCTGTCGCTTGCTCTAACTTAGTTAGAGCGAATGTATCAATGTATTATTCAGGGGTCTGTTTCTTCTGTTCATGTGCATGCGTGTGTGGCTTAATCTCGCAGTGGTCGTTGTAGTGCATATCATCAGGTTGGGGCGGCTAAAGTCAAACCCTCATTCATAGCGACCAAGCAACATACCAACATGCACGCTGCGCGTTGAGATGCGACGACATTGACCTGGTAATAGAATGTATGTTCGTTTTCCTATCTACATGAGGGCCTATGCGGCCTACTCTGCCCTCCTGACGCGAAGCAATTGATTACAATATGGAAGTGGGTATTCGGCAAGATGATGCAAACGCCGTTCCAATCCGGCCGCTGAAAAGCACCGAGCATCCCAGCGCCAAACCGCGCAACTTGGGGTAATCCGAGTTCTTCTGTATCCCGGGGTTCGGGCTGTAGCGGCCCTTCCCTCCTAATCTCCGTGGATTCGGCCAGCCCTAGCAGCACACCGACCCGCTCTCTCCTCCCCCCGGCGGGATCACGAACTGGCAGCCCTCTTCCCCAGAGTCGTCTTGGTCATCAGCTTCAGCTCAAGCGGATAGTACCCTTTTGCCCTTGAGCTCCACTTGCCGTTGGAGGGCCTGTTGTCAATCTTTTGCCGGCAGATGGGGCAGACCCTCTTGGTGACATCGATGTGGAGCGCAGAGTGAAGACAGGCCGAGCAAAAGAGATGGCCGCAGTGTGTGACGGTCAGGTCGGTAACGTCGTCCATGCAGATGACGCAGTTAAAGGCACTGAGTTTGACGTAGTTTTTGGGCTTTTTCTCCTCGCGCACCTCCGGGGGCATCTCCTCCCTGTCCACCAGGTCGACCACCTCGTGGCCGGCGAATAGGTCGTCGCCAAAGAGGTCGTCGTCGTTGACTTCGTCCTTGACCACGTCTGTTTCGGCTTCCCGTTTCCGCTTGCTGCTGCTGCTCGAAAAGCCCTGGCTGGGCTGCTGTTGTGAGAGTTGTGATGTGCTTCCTCTTGAGGATCTCTGCTGGCCTAACGAGGAAGCAGGAGTGGTTGACGAACCAGCCGCGCTACCGCTCGGCGCTGAGGGAAGTGTCAAGTCACCGATCCGGGGCCCCGGCTTGGACCGTGTTTGCGACGCCATCTCGCTCGAGTTTTCGGCTTCCCGCCTCAAGGCCGACCCTGGCGTTGATCTCGAACCAGTAGCTGTTGCGCCGGTGCCACTTGTGCTGAAACGACTGCTCGCTTGTCCCGAAGAAGTAGTGTTGCTTTGGCTATTTCTCTCGGTGATAGGGAGGCGGATGGACGGGCGGCTCGCTTGTCCCGAAGAAGTAGTGTTGTTTTGGGCGATCCTTACGTTGAGGTGCTGTCGGGATGACTGGCCAGCAAGCGGAGGAGGGCTGGAGAAATCGCGGGAAGAAAGCTCGTTTAGAAACAAAAAGTCGTCGCTATCAAGTTCGCCACGGTCTGAACGCGCCGAGGGAAGGCCGTTTGGCGGTCTGTTGGATGAAAAAGCGCTGCTGCTCGTGTTCGTTGTTCCTGTTGTTGCGGATCTGTTCGGGTTAGGAAGCGGTGGCGGATTGGAGTGATTGGAGTTGAGAATTTGGTTCGGGATTGGCAGGGATCTGTTGGTGGCCGATGATGGGTTGATGGAGCTTGATGAGGGCGCGGGGCGTCGCGGGGCAGCCGGCGTCGGCGGATTGGATGCACCGGGCAGGGTGGGTCCCGGAGCAGGGCTAGCGTTCGTACCGACAGGACGTGTTCGCCTAGCAACGGAGGATGCACCAGTGATTCGCGAGGTGTCAAGGGGCGGCCGGAAGGGGGTTCCTAGCGGCTGTCGGCGGCCGAGGCTGGAGTAGGCATTCGCTGGTGGCTCGATGGGGCCCAGAGTCGTCCTGAACGGGGCGTCGCGGAGGGAAAAGGATGGCGAAGAGAAAGAAAGAAGCTGCGGCACCGGCAGGCTGAGATTTACAAGCTGTAAGAGATCGTCTTCAGGAAGAAAGTCGGTAAAATCTACGGGAAGAAAGCCCTTAGTTAACGTTCCATTCCAGGAGCGAATGAGAAGAGGAATGACCATTCAGAAGATCAGAACAAACGATCAAAACGGATTAATAGAGCGCGTAGCCGAGTATGAAATATCACTTACCATTGAGATAATCATCGAAACTAGGATCATCTAAAAAGTCGTCGGCCATGGCTGCGTTCGCGACGCAGAGGCCGCAATCGAACAGCGCAGGTGCTCTCGCCAGGCGTTCTTCACCACATCGTTTGGGAAGACGCGAATCGGTAGTTTAACGTTAGTGGGCAGACGGGAGTGCGCGCGCAGCGATTAGGGCAGCGAATTGACTCCTCTCAATTGTCAGCGCCAGGGTGAGGATCGAAACTTATGACAATGGAGTATGGAAGTTGGAAAAGCGACCGATTTGAGCGTGGAAAGAGGGATCAACGAGAAAGGGGGTGCGGCTGCCGACAACCAGGCTTAAATTAACTACAGCGCCTCGCCGTCGCGCTGGCGCAAAGAAGCATGTCCGGTTCTAGCCTTCTAGGTCGCTCTGCGCGCTGCAAGTGTGGCTGCAAAGTGTGCATGATAATACTGTAACTTTGACGGGAATTGCCTGCGCAACCATCCGGCCACCGGCGGTCTAATTTTGACCTGAATGGCTTGATAGCCTTTGAGCTGCATTGAGCTTCAGATAGGCACCTCGCATTGCCACTGCATTCCCCGGTGAATCAGAAACCAATGCTAAGTTCTACCCGTTGGCTTTCCTTCATATGCATTTAAGGGGCACTTTCAAGATACAAAACGGAGTACTGCGTAATAGAGTATTGTGTATTGTATTGTAATACATTTCAGTCTGTAATTCCCTTATGTATCCGACGCTGTGGGACTTAAAGGGTCATTCCCGCCGTGGGCCCCAGGCGGCATCCTCCGGCGCAAATGCAGCGTCATTTAGTGGGTAGCTCGGCGGTATCTACTATCTAGCGACCCATTAGTGGAGCCCCTATTCTGCGCTTGTCCGCTAACTTTTACACATGGTGTTAGCTCGAGCGCCCCGACAAAAAATCTCAGCTTTCTCCATCGCATCCATTCGATCCATCCAACTAACGATACCGAACATTGGGCCCTTCGCCCACGCCGAAAAGGTAGCTTACCATGACTTGAACGGGGCCATCATCGCCTTTGCCGTGCAGAATGCTGCTTTCAATACGTGGGACGGCAAGAGGAGATGCGCCCGTCGCCAGCTTCGTCCGTCTTGCGCGCCACCGCGCTGTCGGCCGCCGTTCGAGATATCTGACGTCGTTGCTGTCCCGCCGATCAGAGTCCACAGTCACCAGTCCGGATCTCTCGGTCTCCTCAACCGCGCGTTTCAACGAGATTGGCGTCCAGCAGCTCAGCGCGCGAATCTACGAGCAGCTCTTTCCCCGCGGCAACACCTCCCCGCCCTCCCCCGAGCTTATTGAGCTTGCGCGCGATCATCTTCGCCGTCACGATCTGCTCGGCAAGAACACCGACAACACGCCGCCTATTGCCTTCGACTTACCGCCACTGGCAGGCGAAACTCTCGATGAACACTTTCACAAACTAGGCATCGACGCCGCCGAGCCGTTCCTCACTCATGCGAAGCAGCTGGCGCGCTCGACCCTGCCGCCGAAGCCTCGAACATGGGTGCGCCGGAGCGGCTGGACAAAGTACTATCCCGATGGCCGCACCGAGGAGGTCGACGCGCCCGAGGGCAACATGCTCGTCTTTGATACCGAAGTCATGTGGAAGGACAGTCCCTTTGCCGTCATGGCCTGCGCTGCCACCCCAGAGGCCTGGTATGCATGGCTTTCGCCGTGGCTGCTGGGCGAGACGGAGAATGACCGCCAGCTCGTACCGCTTGGAGACCCCACCAAGGAGAGGGTGATTGTTGGCCACAACGTCGGCTTCGACCGGGCTAGGATATTGGAGGAGTACCACTTACAACAAACAAGGAATTCTTTCCTCGACACAATGTCGCTCCACGTCGCCGTCAACGGCATGTGCTCGCAGCAGCGGCCCACCTGGATGAAGCACAAGAAGAACAGGGAGTTGAGGGACAAGATCTCCAAGGAGACGAGCAACGTCGAACTGGTCGAGTTGCTGAACAGCGGCGCTTTCACAGCCGAGGAGGAGGAGCTATGGGTGGAGAGGAGCTCCATCAACTCTCTTCGGGATGTCGCCAAGTTCCATCTCAATGTCACCATCGATAAGGAGATTCGGGATTCCTTTGGCGAGCTGAACCGGGATGGGGTGAACGGGAAACTGGATGAACTGCTGACCTACTGCGCAGCCGACGTCGCCATAACGCACCGCGTCTACCAGATTGTGTTCCCCAACTTCCTCCGCGTCTGCCCTCACCCCGTCAGCTTCGCTGCGCTTCGTCATCTCGCGTCTGTGATTCTGCCCGTCAATCAGTCTTGGGACTCATACCTCGCAAACGCAGAAGCTACATACCACAAGCTCTCCGATGCCGTACAGGAGCGCTTGGTCTTGCTCACCGAGAAGGCGCTTGAGATCAAGGACGATTCCGCAAAATGGAGCACCGACCCCTGGATGAAGCAGCTGGACTGGTCAGGCCAGGAAATCAAGATGGTCAAGGGGAAGAAGAAGGGCGACCCGCCCCGTCCCGCAGCGAGACAGAAGAAGCCCGGCATGCCCAAGTGGTACAAGGACTTGTTCCCCAAAACAGACTCTCCTATAAACATCTCGGTCCGTACCAGGATAGCCCCGCTGCTCCTCCGCCTGGCTTGGGATGGCTACCCATTGTTTTGGTCGGAGAAGTACGGCTGGACGTTCAGGGTTCCACGGGACGGCGTGAAGAAGTATACGGAAAAGCAGATGGTGCCGTGCGATTTTAGCGATGAGCCCATTTTGGCACTGAAAGAAGACAGAGACCACGTCTACTTCAAGCTGCCCCACAAGGACGGCCCCACGGCTCGGTGTGTTAACCCGATGGCCAAGGGGTACCTCTCATATTTCGAGAAGGGTACTCTTTCGTCCGAGTATCCCTATGCGAAGGAAGCGCTCGAAATGAACGCCTCGTGCTCTTACTGGATCAGCGCGCGTGACAGGATCATGTCTCAACTTGTGGTTTATGAGACTGACCTGCCGTCGGGCGACGTCTCGGACAAGACCGTCTCGCAGCCGAACGAGGAGGGAAAGTTTGGCGAGAATCCGGTCGGTGGCTTTATCTTGCCTCAGGTCATCCCTATGGGCACAATCACCCGGCGCGCCGTCGAGAACACCTGGCTCACGGCATCCAACGCCAAGAAGAACCGTGTCGGTTCGGAGCTGAAAGCCATGGTCCGCGCTCCGCCTGGCCACGTCTTCGTGGGCGCCGATGTCGATTCGGAGGAGTTATGGATCGCTTCCGTGGTAGGCGATGCCACCTTCAAAATCCACGGCGGCAATGCCATCGGCTTCATGACGCTCGAGGGAACCAAGGCCGCCGGGACCGATCTCCACAGCCGGACGGCGTCCATTCTGGGCATCACCCGGAACGACGCAAAAGTGTTCAACTACGGCCGCATTTACGGGGCGGGTCTCAAATTCGCTGCCCAACTCCTCCGGCAGTTTAACCCCAGCCTGAGCGAGAAGGAGACATTAACAATCGCCAGCAAGCTCTACGCCACCACCAAGGGAACAAAGACCAACCGCAAGTCCTTGTACAAACGCCCCTTTTGGCGCGGTGGCACCGAGTCCTTTGTCTTTAACAAGCTTGAAGAGTTTGCCGAACAGGAACGACCTCGCACCCCTGTCCTCGGGGCAGGTATCACCGAAGCCCTCATGGGCCGCTTCGTGAGCAAAGGCGGCTACCTCACGTCGCGCATCAACTGGGCCATCCAGTCGAGCGGCGTCGACTACCTGCACCTGCTCATCGTAGCCATGGACTATCTAACCCGCCGCTTCAACCTCGCGGCCCGCCTTGCCATCACAGTGCACGACGAGATCCGGTACCTCGTTAAGGAGCACGACAAGTACCGTGCCGCCATGGCGCTGCAAGTCGCCAACCTCTGGACGCGCGCCATGTTTGCCCAGCAGGTGGGCATCCACGACCTGCCGCAGAGCTGCGCCTTCTTCTCGGCCGTAGATATCGACTCGGTCCTGCGGAAAGAAGTAGACATGGACTGCGTCACCCCGAGCAACCCCATCCCTATCCCTCCCGGAGAAAGCATCGACATCACCACTCTCCTCCAAAAGGGGCCCCTCGCCCGCTTGGACGAGTCGGTCGTTCCCGACCCGCGCCACGCGCCCAAGCTGTCAGACATCCCCTACACCCCACGCAAACCGGTCATGCAGGAATTGCGCGAAGCTGAGGCCGCCGAGGCTGGCAGCGAACCCACCGCGGAAATGAGATTTATCCGCGCGCAAATTGTGAACGATGAGAAGGAATTCAGAGAGATCCTCAAGGAGACGCGCAAGCCTGCTATTCCCACTACTGCTGCGGCTGCCACTTCAACCAAGAAACCCACCACTACCACTACCACTACCACTATCACTACCACTACCACTACCACGATCGGAGGCATCACCACCGCCGCCACAGCGAAGAGGACCTCTGATAAGAAGAAACCGGTCTTTCAGCCCTACTACACCTCCCCGCGCGGCCTCATCCCCGCCCAGGCGGCGCGCGAGCCAATGTCGG
This sequence comes from Canariomyces notabilis, assembly GCF_033297395.1. NCBI lineage: Eukaryota > Fungi > Ascomycota > Sordariomycetes > Sordariales > Chaetomiaceae > Canariomyces > Canariomyces notabilis. The sequence goes on from NW_027041826.1 coordinate 573,074, forward strand.
TCGCTGAAGCTATGGGCGCCGTGCCCGGCCGCTTCCGGAACGGGAGCGGCAGGTACTGGGACTGGAAGCTGCGCGGTGGAAGTGGGACAGGGGCTGGCGCAGGGGCTGGAGCCGGGGCGGCTGCTGGTGGTGGGGGAGTGGGAGTGGCTGGGCACCGGGGGAAGTGGACATAGGCTTTGATTTGCTTTGAGGTTGGCCTGTTGTGTATAGATATTATATACGTGTGTATGAGTGATCTTGGAATGTATTATTGGTAGATGAATTCGGTATTGTCCGTTAGGGAGGAGAGCTGGAGGATAGAGGGGTGGGGTAGTCAGTCAATCTAGTCTACGTACGACTACGACCTGGTGCATTGATGGCGTGGGTTAGGTTGGGTTGGGTTGGGTTTTTGTTGGTGTTGGGGTGGTTTGGTTTGGTTTGGTTTAGCTTGGTTTGGGGATTGAGAGACGGGGACCATGGGACGAAGGTTAAAAGCATTACTGCTACGCCTCCCTTCACTTGTACATGCATACAGTATCGGTACTATCTCTACTGCTATAATCCTGCTGCTGGCAACCCAACATATACGTTATATTCAAAGCTATAATCCCCAGGTATGGATGGGCGTGCTAGATATGCGGCTCAAAGCTTAGCTACTGTATCTACACCACCAACACTTCGTTCGGTCTCCGGCCTGGCCTCCATGAAGTCGCGACCTGTAAGACTCCAACCCCTTTACCCCCTGATATATCTGCAGCTTGGTCAGCCTAACCCAGTTGTTGAGCACAATAATGAATAAATGCAACCTTGTCATCGGCGGGCATACCGGTCTACATATTCTTTGGACGAGCAAAGCAGGTAAAGTAACTCTTGGTAGGTATCAGATATTTGCTCCCTGCTCATCCCTGAACGACCAGAATGAAACCCCCTTCCGACTCCATCCGACTCCATCTGACTCCTCAGCCTTCCCTTTGATACCCTTGCTTGTCCTCTACATATACTCCAAAAACGGAACACCAACGCAATGCCATCCATCGCGTCCACTCCATCCGGAATCGAATCCCATCAACAATCCCATATCAACCACCCACCCATCACCCATCACCCATCGCCAACCAAACCACAGACCACGCCACACACCTACTAGGGTGGTAGTTCACCTAGGCGGATTAGGAAGCGGCCTAGGCCCCACAATCTGCCTACGATTCGCCCCAATCCCCTGGGCTCCCTTATTCTGGCTGTCTCCCCCCGTATAGCCGGCCCACTGGCTGACGTCCCAGCGACCGCCGATACCGCCGCCAATGCCATCCACCACCCCAGCAGTGCCCGCTGCCGCAGCTTTGGCCGTCTGCTGCTGCGCCTCCTCCCATTCGCGCTGCCGCTGCCGCTCCAGCTCCATCTCCCTCTCCAGCAGCGACTTGGACGCCCAGCCCCCACCACCGCCCGCGGCCGTCTTCTTTTGGGTGGTGGTTTGGGGTGGCGGCTGCTGCTGCTGCTGCTTTTGCGGGGGAAGAGGAGGCGGCGGCTGGGGTGATGGTTGTTGCTGGCGCTGTCGCGCTGCTTCGGGCGAGGAAGCCGATGTGTAGGCGGTCGGGTCTGGAAGAGGCCGCGAACCGGTGTGCTGCTTGCGGACTGGGAGAGCCGGAGGCGGCGCCTCGCCCGTCCGGTGGGTCTTAACCTTGGCAGGCGGGCTTGTCGGATCCGGCAGTGGTCGTGATGAGTGAGACAGGGGTGATGGTACTCCGATCGCCTCGTCGGGTTGGTGCTGTTGTTGCTGTTGATGATGCTGTGACCATTGAGCGGCCAGGAAATTGCGCTCGTCGCGCACACTCCACGAGTCGGTCCTGGCGACGGGCTGGGCTGGGCGGCTGCGTGACCGAGAACGCGCTTTTTTGTCACTAACCGCGCTGGTTGGCCGTAGAGACCGTCCCTGGCGGCCTGCCTCATACTCGGCCTCGCGTTGGCGCGCGAGCTCGAGCTCCTTTTCCAGCTGCCTTATGCGCGCCTTGTCTGCCGACTCCTGGTCAGCTTGGTACTGACTGAGGTACTGGCCGCGCAGTTGCCCGTTGCTCTTTTGGTTGCGGGCCCTTTGGCGCTCCTCTCGTAGTCGGGCCTCGGCCTCTTCTTCTTCCCTGCGCCGTTTTTCTTCGGTCAGTTTCCACTGGCGCTCTTCCTCGGCCCATCGTCTCCTTTCTTCCTCGACCCTCCGTCGCTCTTCTTCTCTCAGCCGGCGCGTCTCTTCTTCCCATCTCCTCTCTTCCTCCAGTCTAGCCCGCTCTTCCTCGGCCTCGATCTCGGCTTTTCGTCGGCGTTCTTCCTCCTGTCGCTGTCGTTCCTCCTCGGCCTCTTTTTCCTTCCTCCGCTTCTCTTTCTCGGCCAGGGTTGGAACATGTGGGCCGGCGCTGGTAATCTGCCGACGGCCGCCGAATGCGATACCGAGATTGCCCTGGCTTGCGCCGCCCATGTACCCGTACTGGGCAATGTTCCATGCCGGCGCCGTTGCGCCCTCGTGTTCTCTCTTGCTCCAGCTGCTGACCGGTGCTGGCGGACTCGAGGTGCCTTGTGTTGGCGATTTGGTGGGGCTCCACCGACCTGAGCCAGAGTCACCGGTCTTGGAAGGGGCCAGAGCCGAGCCTCTGCCATAAAAGCTGGACGACGTGTTGCTGGCATTGGACATGGCGCGGCCGCGGAGGTCGGTAGGGGTAACCGCTCCTGTAGGCTGGGGGCTCATTACACCCCCGCGCGAGCTGCGCGGCCCGATGGGATCTGGGAATGCCGAAGGGTTGACACTGTTTGCGGCGCGGCTGAAAGCGCCGATGCACTGGAGAACTTGGGCGGGATCCTTCTCCTCATACAAGTCGACAGTCAAGAACATGTCGTGCTGCTGAAGGTTGAGGGGCGGTGCCTGGCAGGCGCGCAGGAACTGCGATATGTTCTCCATCTGGACGAAGGGCATGGAAGACTGCTTGAATTTGACGCCAGGGGGTCCGACGACGAGGTTGACTAGTCTGGGCATTGTCAGCTAGAGGTCATCTAGGGAGAAACAGAAAAATATGAGGCAACAAAGGCGTACTTGCACAGGGCCACACCGTCCTTTAGCCCCTCAAGCAGGTCACCGGGAGGCAGGCGCTCGCCGAGCACCCTCTCGATCCATTGCTTGGCTTCATTCGCAGCGGCCGGAGTGTACTTGTCGAGGCGCAACTTGCGCAGGTCCTTATCCAAGGATGATACCGACGCCATGACGTGCGATCTGTCGCCGGATACTGGGCGATCACTAGTATTGTCTGGAACTCTGGATGATGTGGAGGCCGTCGGGCTTCAGTTCAAGGTTGCGTCAGCAGCGGCGAATCGAAGCGTCTATTAGGGAATCGGCGGCTGATGCTGCGGCATTGGAGGCATCAGGCCTGGAACAAGAGAGGATTCTGGTCGATTTTATTATCACAAACAGTAGACAACTGAGGAATGTTGCAGGTTGCAAGTTGCACCTCGGTACTTGAACTTGAAGAGTGTGTGCGGGTAGGCATGAATGGGCATTCTCCAACCGCTATCGTCCAAGTCAACAAGCCATCCATGCCGCATCCCGCTGAACCCCGCGCTACATCACCTCTGTGGGTCTTCTCAACAGCCACAGTGAGATTGGAGGGGCTGGTGAGCCACTTCAGCACCAAAAATGCTGTGGCTAGGGTAGTATCAATTCCGGCTTGGCAACGACGTCACTAAAACTTATCAAATCATCCATCCCTTTCTTCCCAAAAGGAAAGAGAAATTGTCGCTTCACGACGTGCAGCTCCCAATGCTTCCATTGTTAGCCCATGAATCTGCCCATTTACAGCCGCTAACTTAGAACGCAGGCCGTTTCTGGCCCTGCACCACTCGAACCGAACAACAATGTCCCTAAACGAAATATCCCCGCTCCTACGGGCGTGGTACAAATGGAAGATGCTCCGACTTCCCTGGCGGCGACAATTCCTCGTCGGTAAGCTCCAAACCATGCCTTGTCTCGCATGCCACACCCCCGCCTCCTGCCACCATCCCACTCTACACCAATATCCTCCCAACACCACCACCCAAGCTAAACCCCCCCTTCACCGGATACAGGCTTCGACCTAAAAGGCAACACGTACTGGGAATTCGTCGACCGGGGCACCCCACTTCCCGCGTCCACAACGAGCACACCCACAAGCAGCACCGCACACCCCGACCCATCCTCCCCCTCCAGCCATACCTCAAGAGCCGTCCGCTGGCGGCGCATCGTGCGGTACCCGCGGGGCACGCCGCACGACGCCGTGGCCGTCCCGCCCGCCTGGCACCAGTGGCTGCGGCACACGCGGGCTCACCCGCCTTCGCTAGCCGAGCAGCGCGCCGACGTCGCCCGCCAGGAGCGCATCAAGCTGCTCGCGGCGCAGGCCGATGCGCGGTGGGAAGCCAAGCCGAGGATTGCTGGTGCGGGTGCGGGTGTCGGGCCCGGTGGTGGGGCGCAGATTCCGATTCCGAGTGCGACCGGGTCCAAGGTGATGGACAAGGCGGCGCTGGGGGTGAGGGAGCCGGCGACGTTGGTTGGGAAACCCAACCCGCTTGGGCCACTGGGGAAGGAGGATCAGGAGCAGAAGCAAAAGGCAACGTTGGAGGAGGCGGGGAAAGAAAAAGTAGGTGGGGGAGCGGGAGGTGTTTCTGGCGTGGTGGCGCCGGATGATGAAATTGCGCTGAGGAATGGGGAGGTGGCTAGTCAGAGGGACGAGACGTGGGAGAGGATGCGGCGGGAGGCGGAGGAGAAAGAGAAGGAGGCCAGGGGCGGTGGTGAGGGTGGTAAGCCGGACCCGTGGAAGCAAGCGGCGAGAGGAGGGCCGAGTGAGGCTTGGCAGCCTCAGGCCTGGCAGCCATCGCCTCGGCCGAAGAAGTAAGTGGTATTGCACACACACTGGGTTGATTGGAGGGACTGGCATGGTGGTTGCGTTGCCGTCATATCAGCGACACAACGGAGGCGACGGGCTAGTATCTGCCCGAAAGGAAACTGACGTAACGGCCAGAATGTCTGCGGCTTACAATTGTAGGAATATTGCATCCGTGGAGGTTTGTACAAGTACATTATCAGCATTTAAGGTTAGAACATCCAGGCGGAAAATGTGTCAACTGAACTCAAGGAACTTGTGTCAAACCTCGATCGCGGTATTGATAAGCGCTCTCGCAGCGATTATTGAATAACGGTACTAATAGCTACTTCATATAGACCTCAACGTAATCATGTACAGTACGCCTTGGAACGCCTCCAATGCCAGACGCCCAGATCAACCCCCTGAAGCCCCTTACCATAGCATAACCATACCGTGCATCTCTAGGTATCAACTTCAAAACCGTCCCGCTACAGCAATTATACTATTCTACAGATGCAACCGCCCTATGATGTACATAAGAACCGACAGGGTATCAAAATGCCAAGACCAACAATAGCAAACACAAAAGGGGCAAACACGGCGCCGCCAACACCTACAAACCCGTTACCAGGCCTGTCCTTATCCCAGTGGTACTCGCGATGATCTCCACCATTGCTCTCAGATTTCTGGACGACCTGGCAAGTGCGTCCAGCGCCACCTTCTCCGGCGAATCTCCTTTTAGCGAAGCCGCCGCCTTTCTCTTAACCTTTTGCTCTCGCGCCTTTATCCCCTTCTCGACAGCCGCGCGCAGACCCTCCGAGTACTCAATATCTGTCAGGGAGTAGACGAACCCTAACATGCTCTCGAGCGCAAGTGACAGCTTGGCGTTGTCCTCGGCCGTGACGCGGTTGGCCGCGAACGGCAGGAAACACTTTTTCATCACGGGCACCGTTATCCCATGCGCCATGTCGTGTTCCGGGTCGACACTGGCAGGATCAGGGTGTGGGGCCAGCATGTTCTCGACGACGATCCGTAGTAGGGAAACCCGGACGTATTCCGGTAGAACGACAGTGTGAGACTCGATAAACAGCCGGAACATGGGCAGCGGGAGACCCCGAATGTGGTCGGTAAAGGTCTCGTAAAGCTCGTCGACGGGCATCAAAGTCTCCGGCATGTAGTACGCGGTTGCCGAGAGGAGGCGGAATAGCCGCAGCCGGAACGGCACCGTCTCGGCCATCTCGTCGGTGAGGCGGAAGGTCGGGCTGGCTTCCGCCCTGGGTCTTCGTTGCCCTGGCTTCCTCCGCGGCCGGGTTACCGCAGGCATTGGCGTGTCTTCGCCTTCCTCTGACTCGAACTCATCGCCGTCGTCAAGATAATCCCCGTACATATCCTTGTCCAAATCAACCACCGTATCCGCGCGTTTCCTTTTAGGTGTCGTCTTAACCGCCACGGTCTCCTTATCAAACACCTCCCGAAACACGGCCCTATCCGGCGCGAAGTCATGATCCGAGAAGGCAAACAAGGCCCGCATCACCTCCCTCGTCAAATTCTTCCGCTCCCTCCTCAAATCCTCCAAATACCCCGCCAACAACCCCCCCTGAAGCATCGGATACGGCGTCTTACGCTTCCCCCCGCCCCAGGACAGAGCAAACTGCTTGTCACGCTCCAAGCGCTCGTCAAAATCCGCCTCGACCGCCGAGACCACATACTCAAGCCACACCCGCCAGTGCCTCCACCGGGCCGGGTACTCGGCGGCGCACCGGAAGGCCCAGCCGAGGACGGCCCAGAAATCGGGCGCCCGCCGCCACAGGATCTGGTCCCGCGCAAACTGCCCGCCCATGACGCTGTCGGAATCACTGCTGTCGCCGCTGCTGAGACCACGGGGATCGGTGTAATTATACGCATTGGACCGTTTCCCGCCGCCGCCGCCTCTGTCGAACGAAAATGCCTCTCGCAGATTGGCGTTCACCGGCCCAACCGTGCTCAAGAGACCTCGTAGGTAGCCTAACGCGTACGAGGCGGCGTGCACATGGCCTGTTTCGGGGGCTCGTGAGGTGAATGACGGGTGAATTATTAGTGTGCTGAGCAGGGCTAGCTGGGATGGTGGGGGGACGTGGGCGGGCTTTGGTGGCTGTTGTTGTTTTTGTTGCTGTTGTCGTTGCCTTTGCCTTTGGTGGTAATGCTGTTGTGCTGCTGTTCGTGCCGTGGGGAGGGTGGAGTTTCCGTCAGAGAGGAGGCCGTTCAGGATGTGGATTGCTGCCGAGTCTAAGTTGGGGGTTTGGTTAGATAGATGCTGTGGGTGAAAACCGTAAAGGGGAGGGACGGGAGGAAGGAAACTGACAGAGCTGCTCTTCCAGATGGATCTGGCAGTGTGATTTCAGTTCGTGAGGAAGCTGAATTGCCTCGCGGTAGCCGAAAGTCTGGGGCACCTCGTCATCCTCAGCACCCGGGCTGGTGATGGTTGTCTCGTCAGCGGCATTGGACGAATCCCGAGCCGTGTAGTACGATTCGGGTGTTGATATGCTCCCCAGTGTGGTGAGAGGGGACGTCAGCTCCATGCTGGCGCTGGTTATTGCAGATAAGAATTCGGTGTTCGAGACAGTCAAGGCAAACAGGTGTAGGCATTCGAGACCTCGGACATTGAGACGGAAGAAGGGTTTGGCTGGAGCACGATTACAAGAGGGCACTACTGTGTAAACCAAACGCACCGCGTTCTCACGCGACGAGTGGGGGTGGGTCTTAGGCGCGTGTCCTACCTAAATCACGTCAGGGGAGCGCCTAACATTTGTAGCAGCGCCCCAAGCTCTTTCAAGTTAGTGGATGGCTCTCACTGCGCAATCGTTGGCCACAGGAGGCATCGACCTGTTTCTTGCCGTTCCAGTTGTCATGACTTCTTAGTCTGCGCCTTCCCAGGTGTCCTGCCGCTGTTGACAGGTTAACATGAATGCTCCATTGTCTTCAGAGCATAACATGTCTTACATTGTGGGTTATATTTAACTTTCATTGCTTTGACTCTTTCCTTTGTGCCTTTGACCTTTGACTCTCTCTCTTACAACAAAGCATTTATATGTCTGACCTCATTACTCCGTACCCCGTAGAGTACAATCTATTGTCATCGTTTATGCGCACCAACGTCCTTGCGCGAGTAGAAACACGACTATCAACCTCAAACCGAACGCCAGTATCCCCTTTCAGTTCGATCAAACTCTATCTCTTCAACTTGAGCACAATCCAAGCCGCAATCCGATATCCGAAGATAATGCCCATCATAATCCCTATATCCTTGCCCATGTAGCCCGGCTTGTATCCATACTGGTCAAGCACCCCCTGCCCGCGAATAAGGCACTGATCCGCCAGATCAGTCTGCCACATGCCTGTTTCTCGTCAATCTGTCGGCCGGGGAAAGGGGCAAATAAAAATCGGCGAAATGGGCGGGAAACTCACATTGACAGCTTCCATCAAAACCGGTCCCACAGCTATATACCCTTTGGCTGAACTCATTCACCATCATGTTCTCAAACACGTACTTCTGATAGTCCCAATAGTGAAAAACGTATTTGTAAAACACGTTGAGCACCGTCGGGGGTACCATGAAGCCGTTGACACTCATCCACAGACCGTTGGCAAAGGCCACCAAGGCGAGCGAGATGACAAAGGACGGGAAGATGGAGGTCAGGAACACGACCAGGCCCTCAGCCGCGAGCAGGTCCAGGTACACCCACAGAACCCAGGTGAAGAAGGCTTGCGCGGTGGGCTGGAAGTTGGAGAGCCAGTAGGAGATGGACGAGAAGACGAGGGCAAAGATGACTGTACTTGGTCAGCAGACTTGTACGGATGATATGCAGAGAGAATCTGAAAACATACAGAGGTAGGGAATGCCGACGAGAAAGTTGGAGATGATCAGCTCAGTCGCGCCGTAGAGACCGTTGCGCTTCTCCTTGATGAACTGCAGGTAATCCTCGAGGTAGGCAGGGGAGTAGGCGCAGGCCATGAAGGACATGAAGGCAGAACCACTTTTACGGTCGTTAGCAAGCAGTTGCAGAGAGTGATGTGCATCTAGGGGAACATACTAAAAGATCGCATTGGTCAAGGGGATGATGGATTCTTGCGTGGCATCCAGCCTCAGCCAGACGGTGCCCATCATGATGGCAAGCCCTGTTGCAGTCCATCCGTTAGTGATCGCTCATGCCAGACGGCAGGTCAGATTCCTCACCTGTGTACATAGCCAGCCGGACGCCATACACGACCACATCCCGGTAGCTTTTGATGAAGCTCCGGTGCAGCAACGTTAGCACCACCCTGGGCAGGCCGGGTTTCTGGTCAACCTCATCGAACTCAACGGCCATGGACGCATTTTGTCCCGTGTAGGCCACCGCGGCAGCGAGCTCCTTTGCTCTCCTCGAGCCGTCCCAGGCACGGTGCATCTCGTCGAGACGCTGCAGCGCCGTCTCTCGCTCCGAGGCAAAGTCGGTGTTGACCAACTCGAGCAGGAACTCGGCCGGGTTGACGTGGAGTGGCACCGGACAGCCCAGTTTCGCATAATGCTCCGCAACAGCCGACACGGGCCCAAAGTAGTGCATCTTGCCGTGTGACAGAAGCAGCAGCTTGTCGAACAAGTTGAAGGTGGCCGTGCTGGGCTGGTGGATCGATGCAATCACGATCAACTGGCAAGAGCATCTCTCGGTTAGCTCCCAGGTCTTTCATCTTTTGTTTTTAATCTCCAATGCCGTTCGTCCCACGCAAAGCAAACGAAAAACATGAGCAATGGCAAAAATGGAAATAAAACTCACCCCCTCCCTCTTAGCAACCGCCCTCAGGTATTTAACCACCTCCCAACTGGCGACCGAATCCAGCCCACTCGTCGGCTCATCCAAAAACAGGACCTTTGGCCGTGTAATCAGCTGGCTAGCCACACCCAACCGTCTCTTCTGCCCCCCACTGAGGCCCTTTTTCGTAAGCGCGGTTCCCACCAGGGTGTCGGCTTGGTCTCTGAGGCCAAAGGCGTCGAGGAGTTCGTCGATGCGGGCGCCGTGGTCTCCCCTCGCTCCGGCCAGGCGCGAGGCAAAGTGCAGTGTCTCCCGTGCCGTGAGGGCGCCCACCAGCGCGTCCTCCTGCTCGACGAAGCGCGCCAGCCTGCGTAGCGCCCCTGCTGAGGGCGGCGCGCCGTTGATGAGCAGATTTCCCGACGTGGTGCTGTCGTTGGCTGTGGGCCGGCTGGCTAGGTAGTTCAGGAGTGTTGTCTTGCCGCTTCCGGAGGGACCCATTAGTGCCAGAATCTCGCCTGTGGTCAGGGGGTGTTATTGGTAAGGTGTCCGGGAAAAGGGGAGAAAGGGGGTAAGGGGTACGGACCTGCTTCGACCATGCCATTGACATTGTGGACGAGGTTTTTGGGCTGCTTGGTCTCGCGGTCTTTCACTGTCACGGTGATCCCCTCCCAGGAGATGTTGTGCACCGTGGTGTTGCGGAAGTGGTCCTTGGCTGCGGCTGATTGCTCAACGTCGATGTCGATCATATTGCTTCTCTCTTTTAAATTCCGTTCCGAATGAGAGTCGGAGGAGCTCATTATGTTTCCTGCTGCCATGGGGGGTTGATCCCTTGGAGATAACTGGCAAGCAACAGGTTACCGAAATGTTGCTGAGGGCTCACAATATGACTCGGATGAGGTCGTGCAAGCAGAACCGTCTCCGAGAGAGGCATCTTGAGAATCAACAGCCATTATGTATGATCTCTTAGGTGTGCCTACTTTTACCCAACAGGGCCCGGTATCTGTGGGCGACACCATCTCGTAGGCTCGAGATGGGCGAGGTGGGTAGTAGCCGCTGACTGACAGTCACTCGGATCCTGCGGAGCGAGATTCCACTCGGAGACTAGCTACCGCCTACTCGGCGTCCTGTCCGGGTCGGGGTCTAGTAGTGGTCCAACTGCTACAAACTTTTCTTACCCATCTGCCAATAACTATACTCTCCACCGAATTGTTGGTCGCTCCTCGCACCGGTGAAAATTCCTCTGCCGGGCACCACCGACAACGAGCCTGGTACCCCCGACCTGGACGGATGCTGAGCAGCTGCGCAGAGTTCGGCTGAGCTACCGAAACCTACGGCGACAGCAGAACCAAGTCGCCGGGACCCGTTAGCCAATTGATGCATGGGATCCATCTATGGATAGGCTAAGGACAAAATGGGCTGCAACATACGATTCTTGCTCGGCTAACTGAAAACCCAGCTTAGGACGACAAGACAACGGGCATAGCCCCATACACCTAGTGTAGGGGTCCGAGGGGTCGCCGAACGGATGGGGCTGCCACACTTGTCAGCGGCGGCGATCTGTAGCTAGTCAGCGGGGTCCGCCGACTCCTTTCCCGCTGCCCGCCTTTCTGCGACGAACTTCGGCTGGCTTGGAAGAAAGAAGGAACCTTGGAACCATGGCGGCGCGCTGCCATGCGAGCTGGGTGCCTGGAACCCGGAGCGGGCGACGGGAGACTCTCAGCCCTACCATGGGCCATGTAACGCTCAGTAACGTTACTGTGCGACCTTAGTGCTAGGGCTTTGCTCTCAGGGGTTATCAGATCCTACACAAGGGTCGCAGGTAGCCAACGTTTTCTCACTTCTGAATCGAGACCCTCCCGGTTGAACTGCCCTAGAAGCAGAGTACTGAATGTTGATTACTGTAGGTGGTTTCTAACAAGTCAGCGACCTGTCTGTCCTCTACCATGCTGCTCACCTTAATCGGGCAATAAGTTGCTGTTCCCAACCCACTGCATCGGGCAAACGCCAACCAACAACCCCACTATCATCGATTTAGGAGGAGCCCTAGTGCGTTTCACCAACACTCACTCTTCGGCGACCTCAGATTTTACACTAAAGTCACCCACGGGCGTCTTTTTCACTTGACATTTTGACATCTGCTAGGTTCAGCTTACAATAGTGTGCATCATGGCTTACATGACGTCAATTTCAATGTATAGGTACCCCTTTTTTTGTGTTCACTTGATCGCCGAGCCAGCAGTTCCGCGATGAGGATGAGGAGAAGAGAGGACACTCGGTGCGGTGTACGTACACAGCCAAACGATCTGAAACAACCTCAAGTGCCATGCCCAAGCCCTGCTAGTTTCAGGATCTGTATGTTATGTGTATGCTTCTGCTCGGCGAGCGGTCACCTCGCCGATAGCCCAGCTTACACTAGTCAGTTAGATCAGTCGGTGACGCATCAGGCCCGGCATAAGTGTCGTGTAAGTGCACGTCTTCAGGAGGCACACCTCGCCGAGGAACAAACGCTACACCAAGGCTAGTGACACACATAGTGTATGTAGGGACCGTATGTACATATATGATCCCACGGCTCTTGGGAAACGCCGACCTGTAAGCCCCGCATCGGGAACTCCCGAACATGCCATGCAGATCGCCGCCACCAACATGCCCGCAGTCAGCCGCCTGAGGGCCGATCAGATCGCCAATTCAGACTAACCGGTGCTGGTAACCAGAGAAGATGTCAGCAGACTCGAGAGAACCAGAGGGGAGGGGGCAACACAGGAAGGAAAGTACAAGGCGTCTTTCGCAAAACCCAGCAAATCTTGATTCCTGCTAATGGCTGCTTGAAAGGCTAGTTTGCATGCGAACTTGACAGTTAACAATACCGTTGCTAAGAATGTCTTTTCAAGTAAAAGATGAAGATAGGAATACCCGCTCCAAACCCCTTATCCCATCCAACTCCCTCGATTTTTTCTTCCCTAAAATATACGAGTAGTCGGTCCATTTGTCCCACCGCAAATAACACAATTAAACCAAGAAACAAGCACGCTCAACCCTGCGAAACGCCGTTCAAAACCGCCACACTGTTGAACTCGCTCATGATACCCTCGTCGGCATTGATGCTGTTGATCATCTGCTCCTGAGTGAAACGGACCCAGAAGGCGGGCGTGATCTGGTGCGCCTTCTTTTGCTGGTAAATCTCGGACGCGACGCCGCGCACCTGGCCCCAGGCGGTGTTGGCCGACTTCCAAACTTTACTCAGCTTGTTGAGCGCACCAATGTTTAGGCGGATTTGCTGCCGCAGGTGCTCGCCGTCCTCGTTATTGTCCAAAAAGTACAGCGCCCACTTGGACAGGTGCACGATGGAGCTCAGTGTGATGACGCACGTGAAAAAGTGCGTGTGCTGCAGCACGTCGACCGCTTGCGTAATCATCTTGGAGATCTCGGACGCCGCCGTGATGGTGTGGTGCGTGTGCGCGTTGAAGTTGTCGCCCCCAGACACTGGCCTGTAAGGGGCGCACGAGTTGACGGCTTTGGCGGGGGACGTGTCCAGTTGGGAAAGCGGTTGGTGGAGAAGGATGGTGCAGCTTTTGGTTTTTCTTGCGCGTCAGTTTTCCATTCGTCCACGAGATATGGCTATGAGCCAACGGGTACTTACGCATGCGTGATAAAGTGTGCCTGGAACATCATCTCATCCAGCTGGCAGTTCCTGTTTAGGTCATCCCTCTTGGAGTCGGGAAGGTGGATCCTCCAGTTGGTTAGGAGCGCCTGGGCTCTCGTGACCGTCTCGTCGCCGGGGAACATGACGTTAGGCATCCGCATGAACTTGCCCATGTTCCGGATCGCAGCGATGCGGTATGTGAACGACGAGAACTCCCGCTCTTCGCCCGAAAATTCCCGGTCATCAAAGTCCTCCATGTACATGGTGTCAGGGGGGATTCTCTACGGTGATGGTTAGCCCGGGTTAGACACGAAAAACCGGTCTCGGTGGACGTGCTTACCCCTGACAGATACTGTTGCTCTTCGCACGGCAATCCTACATCGGCCTCAATATCATAGAGCAAAAACTTGGTTATCCGGTGGACGCCTGAGATCATGCCGTCGACGACGTACAGATCCCACCACGTTCGCCGCCAGCTCTCCTCGAGCACAGGATTGCCGTGACCGTGCACGCTTGCGAACTCGCGCTTGTTGAGATCGATCTCGAGGGCAAGCCGCTCGCAATCCGCCAGCAACTCACGAGCTCTTGCTTGATCGCAGCTGCCGTCTAGACCCAGAATGAGAAGCAGGAGCGCTTGGATCAAGTAGCCGTCCTTTGGTGTGCCGGGCAGGTAGCATAGCCGGATGGCCTCGTCGAGGTAAGTTGCACGTGCCGGGCCGGCATCCACAAACAGCGAGCCAATGTACCGTATAGCCGCGAGAACGACGTTGAGGTTCGGGGCGGCGGCCTCCCTCTGCATGCGCAGGAATTCCCCCTTGGGCAGCACAAAGGGGTGGCAGGCATGGAAGAAGTGATAGAAGGCATCGAAGCAGCGGTCCGCCAGAGTTGGCACCGGCGGCTGGACCTGGGCATGGGTGACAGCGTGGGCAGCGGTCGTGAGGGCCATGGTGTTGGGATCTATCGCTGGGACGAAGGGGTTTCTGAACAGACCGACGTTGTTTAGGGGCGACGGGTTGGCATAAGAGATAGGGGACTGGTCCGGGAGGACAATGGCTGGGTTGAAGCCGGGAACGACTGGAGTAGTGATAGTCACAGGAGTCTGGCCCAGCATCATGGGGCAGCTCTCTGTCGAGTCCGAATATGGGGGCGACTCGGATGCATGCCGCTTATTTGGATTCCCCCCTGGGTTTCCAGTCGGGTTCTTTCGCGGGCCCCTGTAGCCACGACGAGATGGGACATATTGACACTCTGAGTTGGAGCTCGTGCAACGGGAGCAGGGGGTGTTTCCATCGCACTTGAGATGTTTGGATCGCTATTGTGTCGGGGAACACTAGGAATTAGCATGCTCTCTCAAAAGTATGTGTGTACGTGCATCGAGAAAAGAAAACCAAGAATAAAAGGGAAAAAATGAACCAAAAAAGGGAAACACGAATAAAGAAAACTACTACTACTACTACTACTGCTACTACTACTGATAACGATATTGATGATAATAATAAAACCAAGACTAAGGTATTAAGTCACTTACACAGGCAAGACATGCCGCGGAGACTGAAGGAGGTGCCGCCGGCTGGGCCAGGCGGGCATCAGTGGTCGCCGAAAAGAGAGGCGTGGATGACGAGGTCGCCGTCCCCGGGCTGTCGCTAGACACCGAAGGCGAGCCGTTACTGGCAGCCGCTGACATGAGTGGGGCTTCCGGGGGGTAAGCCTCCATGGTCGGCAACCTGATCAGACGATTTTATGAATTTCAAGCTGCGAGCTTATGTATCAGGCTTATAAGAACGACGGCGAGGGACTGAAGGTGTGAAAAGGGTAGAAATACCCAGGGCCGGGACGTGCAATTGAGGAAAGGGGGTTTGAGCTGGACAGAGAAAAAGATGCGAATCGGAGACCAGGGCCTGTCTTCGCGGGCCCTAACAGTGGACGGGCGCCCCGAAAAGCCCTCTCCACTGTCCTTGTGCCGAACGCCTGTTCCCCAACGTGTTGTGGGTCTGAGCCCTCGGTAACGTTAGGGAGCCACCGAAGGCCAATGATGAAAGAGGGTCCGCACCAGGGGGAATTTGAGATCTGGGAAATAAATTCTACTCGTAGGTGCCGGCGATGTTGACCTTCCAGAGCGGATGAGATGAATGGTGAAAAAGAGACGGAAATGCAATCGCCTGCGAAGCAATGTCAGTTGTCAGTTGTTCTGCTCTCCCTTCGTTCTTGCCTCAAACTGTCTGCGCGCCGTGCCGACCGTCTCCTCCCGCAGGCCATGGCGCTTTCCCCGCGCACCTGCACAGGGATACAGCATGGTTGGGTAGATAAGACGGGGAGCAGAGAAAGCTCTCGAGGGTCCAGACCTCCTGACCGCCAATGGCCTCCACGTATAACTACCGCAGCGACGAGAAAAAGATCTCACTCAACTGATGGATGGATCGTTGCAGAGACTGGCTCTCACTTGGCGCCAGACGCAAAGTCGATCTCAGACGATGGTGGAGCTTGGCGGGACGGGGCAAAACGGTCTCGGCCGGTGTTGTAGAATAAGGTAAAGCCTTGGGTCCACCCCAAGGTAACTAACTGCCTTACTGAGGCTTACTCTAGCAAGTGTATCGTTGGTCGAGGGGCAAGTATATCGCGCGATGCCGTCAACGTCGTTCTGAGGAGGCGGTCAAAAGGGAAACAGTTTGGTTGAGGAAAGAGCAAAGGGGATTCTAAGGAATGGCGAGTCCAGCGGTAACACTGGCCTCTTGAACGCCAGGCAAATCCTCATTTGCGTGCCACTTTTGCTACAGGGCTCTTGTCTTGGGGACACCCAATTTCTCTGATTGATAATGGGCAGCGCTGGGCGTACAACAGGACGCGAACCTGCTCAGCTGAATCTCAACAGGCCGTTCATTCTGATTGGCGCCGCCATGGGCCCCTTGCAGGTCAAGACAGGAAGAATGCAACCCTGGCGCACAGCGAGCCCACGACACTTGTCGTCCGAGAGCTTTCTACGGTCAACGATTCGAAGATTCGGGCTGCAGACGGCGGACGGTGATGTGGTGAACTCGGCACCGAAGAGAGCAAGCTAATCATGCAAAGGTGGAGACTGCCCGGACGTTGAACGTAGTTGAACGGGGGAGCAAGCAGAATACACACTACCAATCGCGGCAATTCCTCCAAGAAAGGAGAATAAAAGCTTGAATCAATCAGCTTGCACGTGGTCGAGAGTGGCTAGCGACTCGCTTGTCCGAACGTTTCGCAACGTCTAGACTAAAAGCCACTTGTGCGGGGTCAAGATAACTGTGTATTCCGCACTCTAATTTCACCGCCGTAATATAATGTTTCTTGTGCAAGGCTGTGTTACTGAGAGTCGGGACCAGGCTGTCTTAGGAGAAGGACCTGACTACAAACAGCGTGAACGTGAAATGGCCGAAGCTCCTTATATGGTCATGTTGGGGGTTCCCCTCCGTCTTCAGTTAAGGATCTTACTTACATGCTGGGTACGGCACCCAGGAATGAAACATACATGAATTAGCCAAACGGTTAAGATGGATGAGCCAGTCGGCCAAATTCCACGGTGATCTGTGAGGATTTCTGGCTGACTTTAGTGTCGATACAGAAACTAGCACCGCACGCTATGGAATTCATTGTCTCAAAAAGAGAGCTGGTCTCAATGCAAGGGTTAGGGTTCCACCTGATTTTCTCAATCTGAAATCGATCTCAAAACTATCGACTTGTCCTGATACACAGGACGTGTTACACTGGCACTGCACCTGCTCGATGAGAAAGGTGAGATGCCTAGGACCGTCGGAGAATTGGTGCAATCGGAACTACTCGAAAGTCCTAAAATGTTTTTGACTGGCTACTAATCAATTAGTTACTAACGTTACTGCACAATCAAATTTTGTCGGAGAAGAGAGGGGCTGCCGCGAGGCGATGGACGAATCGACAATGTCTCACGGATATCGGCCTGTTTCTTTTTCTTTTGGGTGATAGCTTCAACTCGCCCTTCCGGTCCGGGGAATCCGCAGAACTGCACTGTACGGTATGTATCCATGGATATGCATCGAATGCGTCGAATGCGTCGAAAGATGCGGGCATCGCATAATCTTCCTGTAGCCAACCCACAACATGTGCCCATTTCCTATTCTGTCCCCTTGGCTGACGGCTCGCAGCAATGGACCCTGTCTCTGCGGCCGGACTCGCCGTTGGCGTGGCGTCAATCGGCCTCCAAGTATACACAGGGTGCATCCAGGGGATCCAACTCCTCATCACAGCCGTTGGATTCCCCGAGGAGTGCAAGTATCTCAACTTGCGGTTGCGCATGGAGCAGCAGAGGCTGTTCGCATGGAGCGAGACGTCGGGACTCCTTGATCTTGACGCCAAGAACAGCCAAAAGATCCTCGAATCCAACACGTTTGTCCTGCATCGCCAGACCGTCCTGGATCTGCTGGTGCAGGTTGAGTGTCTGTTTAAAGAGTTCAAGGAGCACCAGAAGCGTCACAAGCGTCTCCAGACAGCCCCTGACCCAGACCACATCCTCCAAAGGCCAGAAAAGGATGCTGCCGATGCCAACTTCCCCTTACCGCAACGGCGGAGGGACTTCATCAAGAAGGCCATGAACAAGTTGGGCGAGACATCCCAGGAAGCCGTCGAGCGCCTGAAATGGGTCTCGTTTGACAAGGCCGCCTTTGAAGTTTTGCTTTCGAGGTTCTCAACCCTCAACGATAGCATGACAAATATCCTGGACGCGCGGATGCAGGTTGAGATTCATCACACTGTGCAGGACACAAACCGCGGTGTACTCCAGCTACATCACAAGATAACCGACCTGTCCCGGCTCGTCATGGCCCTGAACATCAAGCTCGAGGCTGCTTCTCCCCTACCGGCTTCGCAAATGTCAATGGCGCAAAAACGCGCCAATGCCGACAGCCTTCAGCTTTTGTCGCAGCTCGCCAAGTTCAAGGCCTTCAACGAGTCGATCGAATCCAACAAGAAGACGCCCTGGGACGAGGCCACTTCAATGTGCTTGGAGCTGGGCAAGCCCAGTGATCAGAGGCATCTTGTCCTTGACCGGTCCTTGGTCGAGCTTGACCAGGCCGCTGAAGAATCGGACCTGCCCAGATGTGAAGCTACGCTGCGTCTTCCAGATGGCGCGAAGAAGAAGGTTTGGGTGGAGTGGAAAGAGTATGAGCGTCAGAGACCCGGAGATCTGTCACCACCCAAAGATGTCATCGTCGAGAGAGTGCGAAGACTAGCGGCCCTCTTGAATCACAAGCCGAAACCCGAGGCGTTTAGGACGCCGCATTGTCTTGGCTTCTTCGACAAGGCGAGTTCGGATGGGATAGAAGACGAAGACCAGGACATTCTGAATATGCGCCTTGGACTGGTCTTTGAGAGGCCGGTCGATGATGGCCTGCACACGAGTCTGCCACCGACCTCACTCCGGAACTTGTTGGAAGACTCCCGCAAGCCGCGCCTTACGGACAGGGTCAAGCTCGCGCATGCCATCAGCAATTGTCTCTTGTATTTACATGCCGTCAACTGGCTGCACAAGGGGCTACGGAGCCACAACATCATATTCTTCCGGACGCGGAGTGGGCACGTCGATTACGCGAAGCCGTATCTGTCCGGCTTTGACTTTTCTAGGCCTGCTCGGGCCGATGAACTGACTGACATCCCTGACGATGTCGAGTACAACCTCTATAGGCACCCGCATGCGCAGTCGACCAACCCCAGCGAACGCGAACGATTCAAGAAGAGCTTCGACATCTACAGCCTCGGCGTGCTCTTCGTCGAGATCGCGCACTGGGCGACGGTTGAGAAGGTTCTCAATATCGACATGAGCGCGGCCAGGGGACGACCATCCATTGCACTGAAAGTTCGCCAGAGCCTGCTCGCCGAGGAGCAGATTGCAGAACTCGGGGCCTGTATGGGTGCCGTGTACGAGGCTGCCGCGCGAAAGTGTATAGCAGGAGGGAAGGAATTGGGTCTGCTAGAGGGCGATGACGAGACGGATGACCAAGTCGCGGCGCGACTTTCCATGGTGCTCCACGAGGACGTGGTCAAGCCGCTGGGGGAAATCCGGATTTGAGCCTCAAGATGGCGCTATGGAGTCAGTCCTCTCTCGGACGGATGGGAAAATGCTGTGGCGGCGGATCGGCTGTCAAGGTCGGCAGCAAGCCCGCATTTCAACCATCTTCACTCAGCAAAAAAGGTTTCCACCTTACCCCTCACCGAGCCCTCCGCTACCCCAAAGCTCCATCGGCGGAGCGGGCTCTCCATTTAGGCTGTTCAAGGCTGCATTTCCGATGCTACTCACACTAGGGATCTCGCCAGCTCTCCGTAAAAGCCATCTCTGACGTTGTATTCAACCCCGTACACAGCATGAAGCTGCACCCAGTCACCCTTGATAGCAACAGTCCAGTGCCGCGTTCGAGGGCAAGACGGGGCCGGGTTCGACATCGCAAATGTAGGGGGTTCATTATGATAACATCACTACGAAACAGGGTCAGCTTTGTTGTACATGCATATAAATATGGTTAAAAGGTTGGTTGATACCATAGGGCTGCCAGGGGTTTATCATTAGCCGGGCTCCAACCTCAAGCTCATCGCGAGATCCAGGCCAATCTTGGGCACAAGAGAACTTGGGTCCAATAATCTCGGAAACGGGATCGTGGGCCGAGCAAGTGGCACACCTTACCGCTCGCGGCCAGAAGGCTGCGGAGGCGGTGTGTTGAGGTACCGCGATACTCATGCGGTTGGCCGCCGGACCCGCGGCTACGGAACCTCCATATTAAGGGTGCAATCAGGAACAATCGTTCTGGCCCTTCTTGCCCCATGTCTCTCTCGTCTCTCCGTATAGCGTCGCGGGCACTCACAAGATGCTTTCCATCGGGGTGACACTGGCCGCTCTCGCCAGCTTGGCTGTCGGGGAGTCCCTCAAGCGCTTGGATACAAGCTTGACCATCCTGGTTAACAATGATCTCCAAGGTATGTATGCTTCTACTTATCCCTGCTGTTGAGGAGATGATCTGACTGTACCAGGCCAGGACAGTCCCGAAGCAAACCAGGCGGTGATAGTCACGGAGCCCCGTTCCTACCAGGATGCGGATCGCGTCTGTGCCAAACTCGGCGAGCGAGTATGGCGGCCTGAGTCTCCGCGCCCCAGACAAACAAGGGGCACGAAAGCGCTGCCATTCTCTGACTACCTGCAGTATGAAGGGGCAGCCAACGCCTCGTCAGCGTTCTGGGTTGTCTCGGATTCCGGTTTCGCCGCGATGACCGTGTCCGGGGACTACAGCAGGACCAAGCCAGGTCCGCATGAGCGGCACCCGGGCTTGTGCACCAATACAGCACCGTACTCGACCCAAAACTTCCAAGACACGAGCGAGAAGTGGCAAATTAGCTTAGACGTGAACAACCAGACACTCACAGGGTACGTTATCAACAGTTTTCAAGACGTAGTGGAAAATGGGTAGGAGGGTTGCAGCTGACAAGCTCATAGTTTCCGGGACCAACTGTCTTTCCGATTCTTGGGAATCCGCTTTGCCCCCGAACCCAAGAGGTTTACCTATTCTACCCTGTTCAAGGGGTCCGGAGAATCTGTTTCTGCCCTGTCGTACGGCTCGCAGTGTGCCCAGGGGTCCAACACCGGCAGCGAAGACTGTCTGTTCCTCAACATCTGGACGCCTTATCTCCCAAACCCGAACTCCAAGCCCAAGAAGAAGGACCTCCTGCCTGTGGCATTTTGGATTCACGGGGGTGCCTTCATTGGAGGCACAGCAAACGACCCGACCTTCGATGGCGGGAACTTGGCATCGAGAGGAGACGTGGTAGTGGTGGCTATCAACTACCGTCTGTTAGCCCTGGGGTTCCTCGCGCTCAAGGATGGTGTCACCAACGGCAACTTTGGTCTAGCGGACCAGGTCACGGCTTTGGACTGGGTCCGCGCGCACATTCGTAACTTTGGCGGCGATCCGGACCGCATCACCATCTTTGGCCAGTCTGCCGGGGCCGGGTCGGTCAGGGCCCTGATTGCGTCGCCGAAGGCCGCGGGTAAGTTCTCTGGCGCCATCCTGCTCAGCAACCTGGGCGGCCTCAACTACGGCACCACCTATTCCCGCTACTACACCATCGACGAGCAAGTCACGGTCGCTGCCAACCCGTTCCTCGCCGCCGCCAACTGCACCGACGCCCCGTCCCAGGTCGACTGTCTCCGGGTGCTCCCCGCGCACACCCTCACCCAGCTCGGCGACGTGCGCTACCTCGTCGTGGACGGGACCTACCTGACCTCTCCCGAACTCCCACTCACGGGACCCCGCCTGCCCATCCGCCTGATGATGGGCATCACGCGCGACGACGGAGCGCCCTTCATCAGCTTCCCCACCACCACCAACCAAACCGAGTACCTCGCCGCGCGGGGCTTCTCTCTGCCTCCGGAAACTCTGAGTCTGTTCCCGCTCCCGAACACGGGCAACGCGACGCTGGACCTGTTCAACTCGTCCTCGCGCATCGCCACCGACGGCATCTTCCGGTGCATCGACCAGGCGACCGCCTTCGCGGGGTTATCCTCCCGCCGGTTCGAATCTGTCTACTACTACGAGTTCGACCGCACCTACCAGACGGGCGGGTGGCCGGCGCTCAACGTGTGCGAGGCGCCGCGCACCGCGTCACACCCGCACGGCGACCCGTCCAAGCCCTACCTCCGCTGCCACTCGGGCGAGCTGTACTATGTTTTTGGCACCCTGGCGCGCCAGGGTAGGCCCGTGCGAGACGAGGGCGATTTGCCGTTTGAGCAGTTTGTGCTCGACACGTTCGCGGCTTTCATCAGGACTGGAGATCCCAATCCGGATAAAGGATACCTGAAAGCGAGGGGGTATACGAAGACGCTGGAGCAGGTGGAGAGGGCTGGGGAGTGGAGGCCGAGTACCAAGGGGAAGATGGTCCTTAGGGCGCTGGACTGGCCGCGGTCGAGGTCGGAGGGGTTTAGGGAGTTGGAGCAGTGCGAGGCGCTGGGGCTGGGGTTGGATTATTATTTGAGGTGATGAATGAGTTGGGTGATTGTTGGTGTTTTGAGCATGGCGTGCTCTGGGAGATTGATGTTCCCGCATCCGGGCGAACATGGAGACAGGGGAAAAAAATACAACTAGCTGCGACTCATTTCGATCGAGTGACCTCCGGGTTACGAGCCCGGCGCGCTTCCGCTGCGCCACGCAGCTTGTAACTTGATTGCTTGTTGAATTGGGACGACTGGAAAGTGGTTATAGGCATTCAGGGGACAACGGCCGAAGTTAGTCACTTAGCGAGGCCAGATACGGTGCCTTGAATCAACGTCTCCCACTGCCACAAGCAGCTTGTATATACTGTCCATCAAATAATAAATAAGTCTACAAACAAAAGAAATCGTTGGTATCAAGACCTTCATGACCGAACACCACACACACACGTTACAACCGCCTCCCGAGCGTCAAAAAGCCGACACCTCTTTTCCCCAATCCCCATGCAGCCACCCAGCCTCGTTTTAAGCCATTAAGCCAACGCTAGCCCATCAACGCCAACAGAAAACAGCCAGCGCCAGTTCCCGCAGGGCCTGAGCCTGTTAGGCAAAGCATCCAGCCCCTGACCCAAAGGGTTTCCCAATCCCGAACCATGCTTCCCCCCAAGCAACCAAAACCGACCGAAAAGCCAGAACCCACGGGTATACTATGTTACAGTTCGAACCCTCCCCCCGTTCCCCCCCCCCCAATCCCCCGGCTCAGAAGGTACTAGTCAGTAAGCAAGTAAGGAAGTAATAACCATCCCTTAACCTGCATCCGCGTTTGGATCCTCAACAACAGCAGCAAAATACCAGCCATCTGCCTCATTAAACTCCCCCAACCGGCTCTTGAGCCAGCAGATACCCTTCCCCCAGCCCGCGCCGACACAGCCCTCCTGGGCGCCACAAAGGTCGATGCACACGGCCATGGAATCGGCGGGGGCGCTGTACATGTCCATGGTGCCGCGGTTGTTGTTGGAGTTGTAGTCGCGCCCGCACAGTAGAAGGTACCTGCGGGCTGTGCTGGTTTGGGAGGTGTACAGGGTGAGGTTGTTGGCCGGGCAGGTTATGACGTCCGGGGAGGATGATGAAGAAGAAGAAGATGATGATGATGATGGGAGCGGTAGAGGGGAGGTGGCTTGCGCGGCTGGGAGCGCCGCGGCGGTGGTGCTACTTGCCGTTGTGGAGGTGCTAGGGAGATGGTTAGTGGATGGTACGTTTGGTTTCGTTTTCGTTGCCAGAGGGTTGGGTTGGAAAGCGTGCGGATAGAGATGGACAGCGAGAGGTTTGCGGAGGGCAAAATGGAGCCAGACTCACCTTCCGTCGGACGACCCTTTCTTCCCAGATACCCCGACTCCTACCCCCACGGCAATAGCCAAAACGACCAAGAACACGCCCACCCCTATCAATACCCAAAGCAGTCGCCTCCTTACAGCGCAAAGCCTCTCCCTCATCCCCTTCCCGCCGGCGCCAGACCTCCCGCCCCCTCCCCCATTGACGTCCCCGGCTACCAGCGGCTGCTGATCAAACGGACTCGTAAAGTCAATGGCACTGTAGTCAGGCGCAGAACCGGGGAAAGTATAAGAGGTGTTTAATCGAGGCGTGGTGCTGCTCGCCTCGCCGTAGCTTGGTAGTTTGTCCCACGATGGTTTGTGCAGCACAGGAGGGGGCGGTGGTGTGTATGAGTTGAATGAGAAGGGGGACGACGGGGGGAAGCCAAAGGGCTGAGCCTGAGCCTGAGCCTGACGAGAGACCTCGAGATTCGAGTGCTCAACGACTTCCAGTCCCGGGTTGCTGTAGTGTTCCTGGAAAGTGCGGCGGGCGGGCGCGAGCTCAATGTCAGTTCCTTGGATAAGATCGTCGCGAGGGCTGCGGAGGGGCCGTTGTTGAGGCCAGAGGGCCATGGTGTTATAGCCCGAGACTGAGAGTTGCGAGGGCCAGCACCGGTGTCTGCTGTGGTCGTTGCTCTCGTCTTCTTCCTGCCCGGGTTGTTGATTACATGACGGCCACAAGCCGAAGTGAATGAATGAAAGGGATGAGAAGTTGGGAGAGAGGAAGGTTGGAGGAGAATGAGGCGAGAATGAGATGCGGCACAGTGACTGATAGGAATGCTACCCGTAATATTGCACATTACTACCTTCCATTACATACACACATACCTACCTGGTTAGGTATTCACAGTCAGCTTTGCCCTCACCGGGTCCCATAGATTCGGCAACCGAAGGCCGGGACCGTCATCCAAGACCCTCGCTGTTACTCACAACCTCCATGGCGGTCTTCGGCGAGTCTGGGGATCGCCCAAAAAGGACGTTCAATTGACGGAAAGGGTCAATTTTCCGTTAAGCGCCGGTGCGGCCGCTTTCTCGCGTCTGGCCCCCGTAAGTCACCCTCAAAGGCCATCGCTCGCTCGCTGACCAAGCCAACACGTTGCGCCAGCGCGCGTAATCTGCATCATTAGTGCTGATGCTTAGCGACAGGTGTGGCATTCTGCGACGTCGGGTGCGCCGCCTGGATGGGTGCTGTGGCTGCTGTCCTTGATGGGGCCGGGGAATGGAGAATAGGCAACATGAAGACGCCAACAGTTGCAGTGGTTGTTGCTCCTAACCAAGTCTTCAACCATGACACTCATCAACTTGAAATCCGGGAGGGCGACGATCGTGATGGTCGTCGCACTGTCCAAGTCTTCAGTTCCTTCCTTCTTCCGCTGAGCTTGCTGCCTAACGTTACAGTACAATACGCGGTGGGCAGCAAGACCCACTTTCCCCTGGCTTAGCTGCATGTGTATTTTACGGTACAGTACGCTAGTTAAATTACGGCTGCAGTGTGACCCACAGTTCTCCAACTTCAGACGACCACTGTCCAAGCTGCAGCTTCCAGTTTAACGACAACTTCTCGACTTCGAACAACTCACTCAACCTAAATGGTCTTATAACTCTAACGCATCCCTCTCTTAAAGAGAAACTACACAGAAGCAAAAAGTTCTCGGCCATGCGAGTTTGAATCGTGTAATAATGATTGCATTTTTTCCGTCGTTATGCACAACCCCAATTACCAATTCGGAAGGTTTCCAGAACTTGCAGACCCTTTTCGGGGCTGCAACTTCGGAATGTCACCCATCCAACTTCTTCCATCTTCCCCAAACCTGAATGTCGACCATCTGTTTGCTGACGCGCTGTGCCGCAGCTGCAAGGCACCGTAATACATACAGTATCCTTCGGTCAACAGCGATTCAACGGTCGACCGTCTCCTTGGACATCTCTGCGCCCGCATCCGGCAGGTGCGAAAAAGAGGCGAGATTTGTTCATCATACGCGGTCCAACCACGATGAGAAAAGGCGCTTTAACTGAACCTTCATTAACTCAAGTGCTGTAGTGATTACTTATGCAATACTCTCTACCGGAAGCTATCGACAGGACAATCCAAAGGGGTATCAGGAAGCGCGAGCCCAAATGTACATACAACATTACACACTGCCAAAGTCCCCGCAAAGTTCCGCAGCATCACAACTCCACATCCACAGGCATTAGCACTCCACGCCGAGTCGCCGACATGCTGCCGTGTTACGCCAAAGTCGCGTGCCCCGCAATGAATGCGGCATCCTGATTGAAACTTTTCCCGCGGCACAGCTCGACGGCTGTTTCAGGGGACTAGCTCCTCTGCTAACCAAGTAATATCAGGTGAGGGCCTGGGCCGCTTGGCCGTCAAGAGCCGCCATTGTCTCCTTGTTCTCGGTCTTGTTCTCAGCGATTGCCGGGGTCGCCGCTGAGAAGGGGTTTTCTTCTTCCGCCTCCGTGTCCGGGTCCGGATCCACCAGATTGTCGGCCGTTCTGTCCGGCACCGAACCAGGCTTGGGCATCTCTTTGGCAGCCGGTAAAGCGGCCAACGCTCCAGGCTTGTCCATGTCCTTGGCTAGGACAGCTTCGAGACCCTCCCCTTTCTTCAACGCATTCAACACTTTCTCCGCGACCTCTACGCTTTCAAATGCAGCATTCCATTCCCGACTTCTCCTCAACCTCCTCCTGCCACCCCCAAGCATTGCCCTCATCCCTTTCTGTTTTTTCTCCGCTCGTCTCATCTCCTCCCACAATTGTCCCATCAGTCTCCATCCAGAGATGACTTTGTGCTCTCTTTCACTCCTCTCAGCCGTGTCCAAATCCTCAATTTCCCTCTTCCCTTGCACAATTCTCGCTCTCCTGATGTACTTCACTGGCCGCCGTCCCCGCCTGACTTGCTGGACAATACCTTTCATGGTGTAACCCATCGGCCCAATAAGCGCAGCAAGGTCCTTCAGGACAAAACCTGTTAACCCCATGCCCACACCCGACACGAACCCCCTCAACCCGCCGTCACGGGCACCGTGGAGCGGGTGACCTACGACGCCGGTGCATCCGTCGTAGATCCCGTACACAAACTCGTGGCGAGCTGCCCTCAGCCCCGACTTGATGCCAGTTACTCGCGTCGGACGACGTACCGTGTCGTCTCCGTATAAACGGGGCGCATTATGGAATCCTTGGGCGAGAGCTAAGGTGAAGTCAACGGGCGTGCGAGCCAGTGCTGAGGCCGATTTATATGCGCCACGACCGACCTGGCGGACGACGTCTTTTGCGGGGCTGCTGGCGAAGGTAGCCGCGGTTCCGCGGCGGTGGAGAGCATTGGTGGTCAATGTCTCGACGTGGGGGAGATCATTCTGGTTGTTGGGCTTGTCGGGCTGGGCGGAACCGCCAGACCCTGTATCGTCCGGCTTTTGGCCATCAGTGGCCCCTGATCCAGTACTCTTCCCTCCGTCCTTCTTTCTCCTTTCTCTCCTCCTCTTCATTCCTTTGGCAACCCGATACGGTACCCCACCGATACCTTTAGCCACGCCCCCTACTGAAGTCATCAAGGACCCAGCCACCCCCGTTACCGGTTCCCCGGGTCCTTCAAAGTCATTCCACTCGTTATGCCTCAACAGTCGCAGCTTTTTCCACGACACCAAACCCCTCTGCACCAGTAACTCGGCCGCAAGCACGCTCAGTCTCAAACCGGTCGCTTTCATCTGCCACACAGCAACTTGGTCGGGGAAAATGGAGCATCTCATTGACCTTTTCCCCTTCATGAACAGGTTTTTGTGGAACGCCTTACAGGCATTTTCTGCCCCGTCACCCTCCTTCTCAATGGACCGTGCGATCCTCTCCGCAGCCTCCTTGGCCTCCTTGGTGATGCAGAACTTGATCCCCTCAGCCAGTTTCTCTGCATCCAGCTGCTTGTACGGCACTGGTTCTGGTCCGGCGCCCGCGTTTGCAACCATGGTTCCCCAGAAATGCTGGTCCCCAAAGAAGGGCACAATCATGGTGGGCTTGCCGCACTTGAGCGCGATGGCAGTAGTCCCCGCCCCGCCGTGAATAACGCACGCTCTGATCCTCGGAAAGAGCCAGTCGTGTGGGGTGTTGTCCAGCAAGAGCACGTTGTCGGGCACATCGAGGCTGTCGCCCCCCAACCCACCCCATCCCTTGGACACGAGCGCGCGCACTCCTGCCAGCTTGACGGCCTCGATGATCATTTCGGTGAACCGGTCCGGATCATCAACAACGATGGAGCCAAAGCCGATATATATAGGCGGTTCCTCACCGTTTTCCAAGAAGTCCCTAAGCGGATCCGGCGGAGTAAATGACGATGCCAAGTCGAGAAATACAAATCCTGCCACGTCCACTTCGTCTCCCCAGTCCTCCGGCTTAGGCACCAGCCCCGGACTCCACAGGTACGTGAACGGGACATGAAGGCGATACGTCGCTCCCGGCGCCCACAGCGTTGAGACGGGATCCAGCCCCAGGGTCTTGACGCGAAAATCATTCACAAGATCGCCCAGCCCCTGCCAGACCATCATCTCAACGAGCGGGTACGAGATAAAATTCGTGTACCCCGGGTCCACATTCGACTTTTTGATGCTCGCCAGGGGATGCGGAAACGCTTGCGTTGGCGTGTAAGGGAAGGTAAACATCAAGTGCAACGGGATGCCCAGCGCCTCGGCGCAGTGGAGGTGGGCAAAGCTAGGCGGATTCGCAATGATGGCATCAGCCACAAAGGGGTCGCGGCGACCCATCATCTTGATGTTCCTCACGTCGCGCTCGTCGTCGGTGGCGTTGATGCACGCGCGCCAAAAGCCCTCAAACATCTCGGCCATGGCCGCCCGCCGCCGCGACACGTCGCCCGCTTTGACCGACTCGAGCGTCGGGATCATGCCCGGGTTCTTGACCATGAAGGACATGAGCTCCGACGGGTCCCCGCCCACCGAAAAGAACTCGAGCCCCGGGCAGTCCGAGTCCTCCTCGACAAACTTGCGAAACGCCGGGTGCGTCGCGATGCGCACTCTGTGCCCATAATTCTCATGCAGCAGCTTGCCAATCTTTAGAAACGGCTGCGCGTCGCCGCGTGAGCCGATCACCATTATTACGATGTTCAGCCGCGGGCAGGGCCCTGCTGCTTCTTTTTCTTCTTCTTCTGGGATGGGTTCCGGTTGTTGCGGGGTGATTGTTGTCGACGAGGAGGGCGCGGCGGCGTCGGCAGCGCCATCGGTGTCCCGGGGTGGTTCTGTGGGCGGTACAATTTTGCGTGCGGCGGTGCCCAGCGCTTTGGCCAGGTACCCTGTGTTGCTCGTGTCGCGCAGCGAGATGCTCAGGCGGCCGTCGCGCTTGGAGATGTGGCCTTTGGTGAGGAAGTCGGGCGTTGCCAGGCGGAGGCGGCGGTACGGGTCACTGGACCGCTTCTTCTTATTCTTCTTAGTCTTCTTGCCTTTGTGCTTCTCGCCCTCGTCCTCTGACGAGGAGGACGAATTGCTGTCGCTCGATGACCCATTGTCATGTGCATCCCTGACCTCAGCAGGTGGCGGTGGCACCCCTGAGGAAACGTTCGTCACCGGCGCCGGTGCGCCGGCTCCGCTGTCCTGACGGGCTTCCTCGGTAGTCGCCCATTGCTTGCCGATTGGCTGTGTTGGTGTTGGCTGCTGCCCGGCCGCCGAAGGCTCTTCCTTGGCTGTAGATTGTGAGGGTTGTGTCGAGGCACTGGCACTGGTGGGCGACTGTGTCACGGGTGGCACATAGGAAGGGTAGATGGTGTGGCCGGCGGCGTCGCGGACGAGGCTGACCTCGCGCGGCCCGCCCTGCTCGGCGGGCAGGACCAGGCTCTCTACCCGCACAGGATCGTAGTCTGGGCTGGCGGCGTGGCCTGCCATTTCTATGGGTGGTGGTGCCCGTTGTCGGGATGAATCGTTGGCTTTGTAAGTGTGATGCCGCTGAATAAGATGTTGTATACAACAACTTTACACTACAGGTAGGTGGTGAGTGTAGTGGAGTGGATAGCTCTGTGGATCAACAACAACAACAAGGACCCATTCCAGGACTGCTACTTCCTGATATATTTGGCAGGGTAAAATGGAGGTGCTGAAGGATGTAGAATGAGTGTCGGTCTTCCCAGTTTTCTTCTATGTAATTTGTCTTAGGTTATCACTTTTGTCTCTGAACGCCCGTTCTCGGCAGTCGTGTCCCTGACGTCGTCGACCAAATGCCGCTACTGGTTGGTTGGTTACACTAGTGTGTAGCATGTGGCTTTGCGGCAGTTGGGAGGAAAGCAAGCTTGTTTGAACTGAGCGAGGTACGGTTTTGTACTGTAAGGTATGTATGGTGTACCCCAGTGTTGGCGGAGCTACAATTACCATTTGCTTCCCTAAATCTGTACAGTAAGAAATGGAAATCAACAACAATTGGGGACCTCCGGTGCACTTCATTCCTCACCATACTTCCTGGAGTTAAGCTGCGGTTGGACAGGTTGGATCGAGCAATGACATCATCGCTGGTGACGGTGACCAGGGGCTGTTGGGACCCGCCCCAATTTAGGGGGGCTTGGCGTCTGCGGGGCATTGCTTGGCATTGGCCTGGGCCCTGCCGTTAGTTAAGCTATGACAACAGGGGCAATCCAAAAAGCTCAACACCAACAAAATCGCAGGGCAATTTTCTCCATGCGTCGCGACAAGTCTGCATATGCTGATCGTCAAGTCCGTACTCAGTAGCGTACCGCTCCAAGCCCAGTATGCTAGCATCTCAGCAGATGTAATGTCCATTTTTGTTGCTTACAGTACCCACGCACAGCACAACGTGCAGACATTCCCATCCAAACCGTACCCGCAACCCCCCTCCCTCGAATACATAGCATAACCTAACCATAAGACCAGACCATCACCAGCCCGCACATTCCCAGTATCAACCGTAAACAGAAATAGGCGCCCTCCTTCCATCTGGGGTGCTGAGCAACCCTCACAGAGACATACACCACCAAGCCACCTAACTACTCCTTGACTTTAAACCCGGGACACTCGTCCAAACAAGCCAACCGTTCCCTCAGCACGGCCAGCTCCCCACCCAACGGTCCCAGCTCGGTCTTTTTCCCCTCTACTCCTCGTCCACCTCCTCTCCCTTCCCTCTCCACCTTCTCAACGGCCTCCCGGAGCGGGTCAAACCACCTCTCCCTCACGGTAGCCTCCAAATTCGCCGGTATCACCGCGGCCCATGCATTACTATGCCCATCGCTCCCATGCCCGCCCCACAAAAACAAACCGAAATTGACGGCCTGCAACAAAAACGCTGCGTTGACAGACAGATACTCCACCTGGTCCGCCAGCGCGGTCTCGGCGTCGGCGAGGAACCCTAGCGGGGGGAATATGACATACTGCAGCATCTCCAGCGGCTGCGGGGTGGTGAATAGAGTAGGATTATGATGATTACTATGCCCCTGCCCCTGCCCCTCTGTGTTGTTGAGCGCGAGGCCAGATTGTTTAGCGCCAGCAGAAGTACCAGTAGTCCAAGTAGAAGAAGAAGCCAGCAGGAACTCCTCCCTTAGCCAGACAACAGCGAGAGCCTTGAGCGAGGCAAACATGCAGTTCTCGAGCAGGTCGTACAGGATGCGCAGGCGGTCGTCGTCGGACGGGTCGGCGTGGAGGACGAGGCCGGCGAGGGCGCTCGCCGCGTTGCGCACCTGGATGCGCGGGTGGTACAGCGCCATGAGGGTCGTCAGGTGGATGTAGCGCATAAAGTCCGAGGTCGGGTCCTCCGGGGAGGTGGTCGGGTTGGTCAACGGGGAGGTTGGGTTTGGGGAGACGTGGTTGTTGGACTGCAGCCAGAGGCCGATGGCGACGAGGGAGTCAATGGTGCCGAGCGATTTTTGGATCTGCGCATGCGCGTCGTCCTGCAGGAACTTATCCAGCGCGTTGAAATGCTCAGGGAAGATGTGCATTTCGGGAACTGGCTGGTCGGCGTCGAAGATGGTCGATGAGAAGATCCAGTAGGCGATGAGGCAGACGC
Organism: Canariomyces notabilis; assembly: GCF_033297395.1. Taxonomy (NCBI): domain Eukaryota; kingdom Fungi; phylum Ascomycota; class Sordariomycetes; order Sordariales; family Chaetomiaceae; genus Canariomyces; species Canariomyces notabilis. The sequence goes on from NW_027041826.1 coordinate 604,666, forward strand.
AGCCGCCGGTAGAGAGGGCGATTTTATCTGCTGTGGTCAGATCGTCCGGCTCGGCCAGGGGATCGCTTTGCATTGGCCCTTCGCATATTTGTTGAATGAAGGTTTTGGTGCATGAGTCGAGGCCTAGGTCGTGGATGAGGGCCTAGGGGTGAAGGTTAGTCCTCGATCCAGGGCACAGGGAACGGAAGGCGGGCTTACCACCAGCTTTCCCACGATTGCATCCCTCGCAAGAAGCTCCTGGTCCTCCCGGAATGCCGCCATGAGCGTTTTCCTCCCCGGAAAGATCTTCTCAGGGTTGTAGAACTCGAGCAGCCTCGCTGACCATGCCATGTCATTCCCGTTGGCGTAGGCCTCCAAGACGCACGTCGCAAAGCTAAGCAACAGCTTATCCTGCAGCTGGGTTTCGGTCGGATCGTCCCTTTCGTCCTTGTCTGCCTCCGGGTCCGGCGCGTTCTTGGACGTGTCCCCGTCCTGGTCAGGGTTGGCCACGTTCACGCTCGACTTGCGTGTCGGCAAGGGGGGCCGCCGCTGCCCGGACAGGCTGTGGACTAGGTTAATGACCGAGGCTGTCATCTCCTGGTTCGGCCGGTACGTGTTGTAAACAGTCTGTAAGGTTTGGGCCAGGAAGCGGCTCGGGTACTTGGTCTTGATGCGCTTGTGGAGGATGGCGAGCATGCCGAGGAGGGTGATGAACTTATGCGTTGACGTGACTGCCGGTGCTGGTTCCTGCTCCTCTTGCCCCGTCTCTCCGTCGTCTCCATCCTCATTGTCACTGTTAATGAGCTCAAGAGTCTCGAGCACCTTGAGGATCAACTCCCTCGGGTTGCCAAGCCGAGCGATGGTCTCCAAACAGGCCTCAGAACCGGGCAGGCCGACGAGGTTGTATACCAAGTCCCAGCCTATTTCTTGGGTGAGTTCGGCATCTTGGAGGATTTCGTTGAGTGTCGGCAGGATTTCTGGACAAAGATTCGCTTCGATGATTGTTAGATAGGTGAATTGATCCGTCGCTGGCGGGCGGGCTTCGCGGAGTGCCTCGATCGCCTTGGCCGGGTCGACCTTGGGCGGATCGGCGGCCATTGCGAGCACTGACTAGGTTCTGTCTCCTAATGCAGGATCTGCGCGGGTCAAGGGAAAAGAGATGAATTGAAGTAGAGATCAGTAGGGTACCTAGGAGGGTGAAAAGCAGCCTGCAGTTTCCAGTGTTTGGGAGCAGTTGACATCAACCCGCAGGAGGTGCTGTAATTACCCCGCACTCCACTTTGTTGAGCCTAGGAGCTTCCTCCGCTACAGGCAATAAATCAACACACCTTTTGCCCTGTGACTGTGAAGGGCTGGCTTGCTAGAGCTCAAACAGGACGGATTGATGAGGACCACCAACAATGACCTGCGCTTCTACTGAAATTTACTTCAGGCTCCCAACTGAAGCAGTGTTGAAGAGAACAATGCCATACACACGGGCAACATAGTTCGACCAGAACTATCACTCTCAAACTCCGACAGGAGTCCCTACCGCCCGGACTTATATACATTGATACTCATGATCCATGGTGTACCCTGTTCATCAAAACGTACTTGGAACCCAAACGCCCAAACGCCAATCCCACTCATACAAGCGCGCTAAGTACGTATACACCTCCCAAACAACGCTCTTCGATGCCACTAGTAATCCATCGCTCATAACCAAGCTCATGCTGTAGCTTCCTCCTTATCCCGGACTGAGATATTCCAGCTCCAGTGCGACTGCGGGTCCTCGGCCAGCTTCTTCATTTGGCGTACCTCCTTGGAGTTCTCCCCCAAAATCGGGATGGACACTTCAATCGCCCGCCTCGCATACTTGACCGCCGTCCAGGGGTCGCCGGCGGCGTTGAACTCGAGCGCCGCAAAGACAAGGGCACCAGGCATCTTGCCCCACAACCGCTCCTGTTCGTACAGGCTGATGATCAGCTCGGCCATCTCGGGGCTGCCGCGCCCGGCTTCGTCTCTGGAATCCCACAGCTTCTTGATCTGGGCGATGCGCGCGTCCGACTCGTCGGCGCGCGCCCTGTCCATGGTGCAGTGCGAGCAGGTGCACTTGAACCCCCAGTTGTCCTCCAACTTGCCCATGCGCGCGGCACGCGGCTTCTCCGGGTCGATGTACGTCAGCGTGAGCTCCTCGCCGGGGAAGATGTCGCGCAGCGCCGTGATGTACTGCGCCAGAGTGCCGCGGTCGAAGCGGTACTCGGCGTTGGGCCGGCAATCGTGGTTCATGCGCGCAATCTCCGGGAAGACGACAAACAGAATCTCGGAGCCCTCCTCGTCGTCGTCGGGGTAAATGTCAAAGGCGTTCGTCCGAATCACCTTGTCAACGTGCTCAGCGTGCGTCGCGAAGGTCCCGTCGTGCGAGGACAGGTTAAGAAGCGCAGCGCGGTGTGCGCTGGGCAGGTAGTCCACCGCGCGCGCTTCCAGCTCGAGGTATTCATCTGTGCCTAGTGAATACGCGCCGTAGTCGATCATGAGCGAGGCCGTGTTGGCTAGGATGAGGTCGCCGCGCCGGATATGTTCGGTAGCTACAATGCCCATGCCTTTGCCGGGGATCTCTTTCACCTCGTACTTGGCCCTGACTGTCCGAACGAGGTCTTGGTTGACGCCGTCATTGATTTCAGGCTCGACAAAGGCTGGGGTTGTTGCGAGGAAGTTGGCTCGCCGAGATTCCATGACTAGTGAGATCCCTCTACCCCCGGCAAAGTTAACATCTGCAAAGACGCAATATTCCTGCTCTGACAGTCCCATTCGGAAACATGGCGATGTGTGGGTCCAAGTGTGCTCTCTGGCACCGGTCCAATCAGTCTCACTTTGAGATTGGGAGCTCCCAGAGATAGAGTCTTTGTCCGTGACATTCGACTGATATCCCTGGCTAACGTGGCATACTGGAGAGCTGCTGGACAATATGAGAGATGGGCCCGGCCCGCATAGTGCCTGATGGCCAAGGTTGCTGTGACCCTGGGCCAAACCGGCGAGGAGTAAAAGAAACCGTAATGAAGTGGCCATGGCGATTAGGTGTTAACAGCTAGAACAGAACAACAAGGAACACGGCGAAGAACGATGAACAGAGACAATCATCAGGAAACCAGTAACCGGGAGGAGTAGAACAATAACATTATGTCTTGGTCAGGACGCCCAAAACACGAATGACTAGATTCGCAGAGGAAGAAGGTCTGGGTGGCGTGGGAGATCCTCCTAAACTTAGCGCCAAAATCTGATACAAGAGACAAGCAGCCAAGACTGAGCAGACGACCGAGCGAAAGGAATCTCGGGTGTAACCAAGAAACCCGGGTGTAACCCGAATGTAACCCGAATGTTGACCTACACCACACTACCAATATGCTAAATAAGCAGCATCGCCAAGTTAGGGTTGCGGCGAAGCTCGGAAACTTCTGATTTCTGCAACAAGTGGCTTCAACTTAGCCCCCGATGACATGGCGTTGATCGGTTGACTGACAGAGTGACGGCAGCAGTTCGAGGATTTTGTGGTCAGGGCACAGCTACACAGAAGAGCTTTGCAGGAAGGAGAAGATGTGATGGTTTCAGCCAGTTGTCACACATGCCGCAGCCTGCGGTATGTACAGTTCAGTATGTACCTGAACTTTGCCGCCATATGGAATCCGAGCTCTAAATTTGATGGCTGAACACTGCATCAAGAACCGTGGCGAAGAGTGACGGGGTGCGATAGAGGACTCGGAACGCTGCAAGAATACTCCGTATATAAGCTTAAAATATCTAGCTAAGCATATCTGATCATCGATGTTTGACAGTTCGCTCCCGAATGCTAGTGTCACAGCTCTCCCCGTGTACTTCATAGCGGGGTGAACGAACCCCTTGGGAGCGGAACCACTCCCGCTCATCAGCCTGGGTTTTGAGTAGCCCGGTCCGGAACGCCCATTTCGGGAAATAAGTGGGGCATGTTCCACGGAGGGACTAGCTTGCTCCACCTTATCCGTAATTATCCAGCAGCTTATCTCAGCCCAGCGAAATCTAGACCGCCATGACCATCACGTCACTAACTGAGATGCTCAATGCTATCTTATGTATCGATACTCACACAGGACTACCTGACATTTGTAAATGCAGCCCATATTAATGGCATAAGGGACAGTACCGTGTATTGTTGTATAGACGAAAAAAAGAAATGAATGGAGAAGAAGAAACTACAGTACTTTGTACCACCTGGCCATAACAATCTGCCAGTTGAAGTCCTACAGATGCATGCACGGTATAAGAAGTTTCAAATATCTTGTAATTTTCTTGATCATTACATAAGTTCTGATATTCGAACCACCAAGATCTTGGCCAGCCTGGTGCTGAATCATCGGTACCAACTACATACCAACACGTGCACGGATAAACGTTTGGCAACGCTGCTTAGGCTTGCTTACAGGTGCCTTACAGGACAATCACATTGGTGGCTTAGTAACACCTCGCAAAATCTTCGCCAGTTCGGCCCAACACACGGGGGTCATACCTCGATTCGCCCAAAACACCACCACTCGCTCCAACGACGCTTGCAGGCGTCCTTGTGCAGAATGCTACCTCGGGATGACCATAATCTCGTCGACGCTGATCAAGCACTTAGCAAATGCTGAACTCACGCTTCTGGTGCTCGATGCTTCACGCCAGAGGAGTGCCGTCTAGCCGGATGGGGTAGGGAAGAGACTTCAAGAGAGGCAAGGTGAAGAGAGACGATGGACGATGGCTTCTGACAAGCTTGGCGACGTGGATTAGGAGCTGTGTATATAATGGCCGCTTGTGCCTGTCTCTTGCTGCTGAGGATCAAGAAAGAAGACAGCGGACATCAAGCAGCTTCTCTATTCCATACTCTCCTAGCCAAGACAACATGAAGTTCAATGCCACCACCTTTCTGTCCGCCGCCCTCGTGGCTGGCACGGCCATGGCCAGCAACAGTGAGACACGCCGTCCTTTTGTCCTTGCTGGCGGTCGCTGATAGCAAACAGGCTTCCCATGGGAGAGACTCAGCAAGAACGACTCTGTATGGTCATTAGCAGAGCATCCAGGATATGGACAATGTCCCACTGACACAACCAGGTGCTGGTGATCCTCGACCTCCAGGAGGGCCTCTACAACCTTGCCCGTGACTGGGGTATGTAGCGAGCTCCGAGAGAGAACCCCTTCAATAGCCGCTAACCTTGTAACCAATCTCGAGATCCCACCCTCTACAAGCACAACATGCTCGCCCACTCTGCCATTGGACAACTATTTAACCTTCCCGTCGTCATGAGCACCTCGGCCGAGACTGGTCCGTGTCCCTCGTCAAATATGTTGCCTGCTAGTACTAACCCCCTCCCCCAGGACCCAATGGCCCGCTCCCTCAGGAAATCCTCGACATGTACCCAGACGCGCCCCTGATCAAGCGCCAAGGCGAGGTTGACGCCTGGGACAACGCCGACTTCCGTGCTGCCATCAAGGCCACCGGCAAGAAGCAGATTATCATTGGCGGCATCGTCACCGACGTTTGTGCGTTTTTCCACTGTTCCAATCCATCAGGCATTTTGGAGGGCTGCTGACTGGAAAAATAAACCAGGCACCGCCTTCCTGGCCCGCTCGCTCCGTGCTGAAGGCTACTCCGTCTGGGCCAACCTAGAAGCAAGTGGGACAGTTAGCAAGGAGGTCTGTGTTTCTCCTCAAACAACACCCCCCCCCCCTTTCTTACCTTACCCCCTATGATCCCAATATGAACTCCCTAACAAACAAACAAACCACAGATCCGCGACATAACAAACGCCCAACTCCTAAACGCAGGAGTCAACGTCGTCTCCATCTTCGCCATCATCGCCGACCTGATGCGCGACTGGCGCAACACCCCCGGAGCCCTCGAGGTCCTGCCCTGGCTGGAGCGCCACATGCCCGCCTACGGCATGGTCGCCCGCGCCCACCGCGCCGCCATCGAGAACGGCACCATCATCCCCGGCGAGGATCAGCTTCCTCGATGAGCTCTGCTAGGCTGCACTACCTTACTCAGTGTTCTAAGGATTGTCCACTAAAGAATGTACTTTCCTACTAAGCACTAGTGGTTGGAACCTGATCCCTGATCTACTTTGCTGTTGCTCCTAGGGGTGCTAGTAGCAACACGCAGATGGTTGGGGTCAGTCAGGGTGGATTGAGTGAGGAATCCATGGATGGGGAGATTGCTGCTGAAGGAGTAGGTGGATGTGTATAGGGCGCGGATGGGTAAGAGTGTGGTGAGAGGGGACTGGAGAAAGCGTTGTCCTCCAGGAGCATCACTCTTCTGCTTCTATTCTTGTCAATCATTTTCGAGCCTGTTTTCTATATTACATTCGCCTTTTCAAGGAACTTTTATGGATGGGAGAGACTGGGACCAGGCAATGCAACCCATGCCGTTTAAAAAGTACTAGTAGGGAGACTACAAATGCATACCTTAACACCGGAAATCTCGGGCCGCCGTTGCTTTCTTTGCATCTCCGTCGTATTCATGGGACATTGAGGTGACAATACATTCACATGTGGTGGCTTGTTCAATACGCCTGACCACGAGAGGGCCATACCACAGTCACGGTGAATGCCACTCAGAACCTATCGAGGTCTGCCAGGAGCAAACTTCAGTCGACTCAATCCCCGTGTACAACAACGTTCTCTGTTACTTCTTGCCTCGAGGCTTACACTATCTTGATGATTCAAAACACCCTAAGTCCAGTATCCCAAACAGCACAAGCCCTTATGTTGCCACTAGTTTCTAGCTACATGCCATACCAAAAGAGTATCAAAAACGAAGAGGTAAAACAACAAGTAGAAAAAGAAGACAAGAGTAAAACATATCCAAGAAAGATCGTCATCAGTCATAAGTCATGAGCCGCAAGCCTTCCTCCCAATTGCCTACATGAGGCGGTTCCTTCTACAAGGCCATATCATGGTCTCGTTCTGTTTCCTCCTCTTGTCGGAATCCGCAGATTCCTTTCTCAACCTGGTCCAACACTGCGCACTTGTATGGCAGTCTTCTCACAAAAACAGCATACAGCTATCATCTCTAGGTCAGATCCACGAGCGCAGGGAGCAAGCACATATTCCCGGAGACAACAAGGCATGGGTTTTCTTCTCGTGGCTTGCATCCGCATATGCTTTTTGAGCTGCCGGTGACCTCCGGACTCGGCGCGGGGATTGTGCCGAGACGGCTAATCGTGAAGTCCTGGTATCCAGTGCGCCATGGTGGCGCGTGGTGGCTCCGGAAGTCCTGCACTTGCAGAGACTCTCGTGTCTAATCCAGAAGCAAGTCCAGGGGAACAGATGGGTCCTAGCTGCGGCAAAGACAATTAGCAAAATGACAGTGGTTGGGCACTGCTGATGTGAACTTACCAAGTCGTTCAACCTCTCCAAGATCGGCGGTAGGGGCCCCGGAGGACCTCGGCCTTATTGGCAATCACCAGCTCGTGCGAGATTTTCCCCATGGCAGCAAGGTGATCCTGGGCATCCTTGATATACTGGAGGCTCTGGGGATCGTCCGGCTGGATGCAACCCTGGACAAAATTCTGGAGTGCCCTTTGGTGCTCGTACCACTGGTCAAGCTCCGAACTGGAGACAACTTCAACCTGCTTAGGTGCTGGCTCGGCGCCCTTGTTAGCCGGCTTTCGAGAGCCGGACTTCTCCTGGCTGGGCTGCTTTTCTTGGACATCATTCTTCCTTTTACGACCCCTGTTGGACGCAGCGGTGGATGCCGACGCCGGGGGAGATGCAGGCTGGGCGGCCGCGCCGGAGTCATTGTGCACGCGCCGCATGTGGTCCCTCAGATTCCACTGGCGTGGGAAACCATGGCCGGCAACGGAGCGCTCACATCCTTCGTAGGTGCACAGATAAGGCTTCTCGCCGTGGCCATGCATGGCGTGGGCCTCACGCTCATGGCGGAGTAGGCAGGCCGTGGAAGAAAACCGGGCATTCTGGCAACCCTCAACCTTGCAGCGGTAAGGCTTCAGGTGGGAGTCCACAAATTTGCTAGAGGTTGAATGTTAGTTTCTGGGGCGGGGAATGTGAGAAGCGAACACCCTTACTCGTAATTGCACTTGAGCTTCTCAGGCTTGTGGTTGCAGCCCGACTGACCCTCCCATGGGCAGTGGAACAGCCCGTCCGCCTGGGGGAATGCATTCTTGTAAAGATGATGGTCCCGTGCAGACTCACCTTCGCCGCTGAGGCGACGAGAAGCGACATAGGCAGGGTGGGGAAGCGAGAAAGCATCCTCTCCAACCACGGGGAAGTTTGCATGCAAGTCCTCGTTGGTAACATATTTGGAGACATCCAACTTCCGGTTCATCCTGACGTGACGCAGTTTGTAAGACAAGGGTTTGGACAGCGAGCCTGGAGCGGCAACATACCTGGGTGACTGGCCTGGCAAAGGCGGCGAGTTTGAGTTCTGGCTCTCCTCGGGTGAAGACGCGGACGGGACCGCAGACCAGACATCATCCGATCCGTCGTGGATCCCAGGAGAAGACAACCGGGAATCAACCGGGCTCAGCGAGCCCCAAGAGTGTGGCGAGGCCCCAATCAGGCCAGCATCGAAAACCTGGGGGTTCACGTGCTGGGCTACGCCGGCACCGACCTCTCCAGAGTAGGGTAGACCATCCGGGTAACCCATCATTCCGGGATAAAAGACGGGTCCATTCACATGTGAAGACACAGAAAGGGTGTCAAGGTCCTGAGCAAGGTATTGCTGCACGTCCATGATGCGGCCGGCTGCCACGGCGCCATCATGGTAGGCAGGGGCTGGATTACCTGTCATGTCAAGTTTGGACATCTGTGAAGACGCCTGTGAGAGGATTGACTGCACCCTTGACCGGCTCTTCTTGGCTGATGCTGCTGATGTCTTGGTGCTCCTGTGCTTGTGGCTCCCGGTAGAGCTGCGCGAAGTTCCTCTGCGCATCGGCTCTGCCTTCAGAGCCTTGCTATCGACTGCGGCTGCAGGTGTCCATCTGGCTTGAAAATCATCCATGGCCTCTGCGTGATCCGGCTTGGGGGTGTTCTGGTCAAAGGGAAGAACAAACTCCTCGGCCTCTCCGGTGTAATACTCCGCGGCATCTGGAAACTCTGGGAAGTTCTGTGATCCTTCAACTGTCGCATCCCAGGACGAACCACCCAGGTCCGCTGGTCCTGTCTGACAAAAAGAAAAGATCCCAGAAGCACTGGAGGAAAGCATGTTGGGCTGAGCAGCAAAACTGTAGTCGCTGGGGTGAAGGTTAGTGTGCTGTTCAACCACTTTCCGGCAAAGTAACTGTGATGAAGGCAGAGAAGGACATCAACGGAAAAAGAAGTAGGCTCCAAATGGCACAACTTTGTCCCTACAATCCGGCATGTTAGTTAGGAGCACCACAGCTCACAAGAGGGTGATTACAGACCAATTGGGCTCCAATGGGTTGAAGCTGGACAAAAAGGCAGCAACGACCTGGAGGAAAGTAGATGTCTGGGATTGGCCTGGAGCCAGAAGGTCCATCGATCACGTGGGCGTTCCGTTCAAAGTCCAGGGAGACAGGAAAGTCCAGGAAATACAAGAGCACGCATCCTTTCTAACATCCGTGGCTAGATTCCTGGTCTTCCATCTGGGGGCAGCTGTTGGCGAAGCTACTGTTGAATCCAGATAAACGTGTCAAAAGGTCTTGTCCAGCGGATCTGACCAGAGTCGAATCTCAGAAACGGTCCGGCCAAGTGGGTTCTCCATGAGATGCAGAGCAGTGAATCGGTCCAGGCATTGAAAGAGAGTCCACTTGAATTGATCTCATCATCCAGTAGCGTCCAGTGTTGCATTACGAAGCCATAGCCAGGCAGGTCAGAGACAGAAAAAGAGAAATCCCGGGCCAGTGCAAGGTCATCCATTTGAGCTAGCGGCATTCTTGAGGGTCGAAGTGGTCCATGTCCTAGATAGCTGTGCCTGGCGGCTCCTTGGAAATTGCTCCCAACTGGGTTGACATCTGTGTGGTCCGGTCCAGTACGCGCGTGCGGGAAATACTTACTGTTAGCGCTTCGAAAAGCGAGCAAATAATAACTTTCTGGCAGCCTGAGTCAATGTGGACTCATGGGCAGTTCTGATCCGACTCGGACGAGTCGGTTCCTCTCCTGGAATTTTGTCCTGGAAACTCCACGGCAGTCCACGGCAGAAAAAGAAATCCGGCGATTCCATATGTCCGGTGTGCGGTCTTCAGAATCCATTAAGGCTGTCCACGGAATCCACTTGATCCAGTTTTGTCGTCGCGAGACCATATGGGCTTGCCTCACTGAGGTGCCAGGGCGGTTCAGACAAGTGACAGAAGAAAAAAACATGATGTTGTTCACTACATGAAACCAAAAGCAGAGGACCTCCCAGGGATACAAATGAAAACAGACGCAAAATACCTCGACGGAGTGTGAACCTCGTCCAGCTCAATATGATTATTGAAGCCGGGCATGTTATCAATCCGGGTCATAACCATGGCAGTCATTCCGGTTGAAGGAGCAGATAATTGCTCAAAATCCTGGGGCGCAAAGCACAACGGGGGCTCCCGTGTGTTAATCCTTTTGGATGGCAGAGTCCTGGGGTGGGTTGCGTATGTCGTGTTGCAGGCTTGACGCCGTACAACAGAAAGAATCCTTGGGTTGATGAGTGCTTAGTTCCAGGCCTTGGGAAACGAGCAGTAACAGCAAGGCAAGAAAACAGAAGAGTGGTGGGCGTCCAAGTGGTGTATATAAGAAGCCGAAGAAGGGGTCCAAGGCGACTGAGGTGGGGAGGGGTGTGAGCAGTCAAGCGAGACGATGAGTGATCAATGGGTCAGACGAGTGAATGGCCAGCGGCAGAGCGTCGATCTTGTTGGGCACAAATCTCGGCGGGTCGTTGGGCTCTCTGGTTGGAAAATTTTGGAAGGGAAAGAGCAGCTGTTGGGCAGAGAAGGGGCATTCGGGTTTTAATCCTTCCAACGAGAAGGACTCGCACGCAGGATTGTGGGCCCCGCTCACTGCCTCCTGCTCACTTCGTCTCGCTTCGTCACACGCAATTTTCCCCCGTCAATCACTTTCGAGGGCCCTTCTCACTTCCATTCCTGCACTTTGCCTGCAACTGTCTGCAGTCGCCTGCACTTCTCTGCACCTCGCTCGCCAATCTGCTGTCTCCCCGCCCTGGCCGGCGTGCTGACGACCTGTCACATTCAGTCTTCGCTGAGCTGGCACCGCGCTTCTGCACCGTTCATAGGTCGCTTCGTGCATAACAGCGTCGCACACCGCTTCCTGGTTGGCGATGGGCGCACCCTGCTTTCCCTGTTTCTTGAAGAGACTGGGAGGATCCTGGCGGGGCTGAGAAGGCATTCCCACCTATCAAGCCCAGCGGGGGTGATTAGTCTGCAACATTTACAGGGGGCAGGGTGCAGCAGAGGAATGCCAACACATCACTGCAGCCGGGCTAGGAAAGTCGACTTCTTCGACCACCTCGTCGCCGCCCGTTCCGCATGAATACTCTCGTCAGCAGTGTGGAAGAGACAGCATGTCCTGCCAGCTCGCGATTGCATGGCGATGAACACGCGCCTGTTCCGCCCTATGCTTGATGCTTCGTGCTGCGCCTGCTGCTGCTGCCGCCTCGATCCAAGGGCCCGAACCCAAGATCGAGGTCTGTCTTGTGCAGAAGGGGCTCGCGAGATACGCGATCTTGTGGGCACGCCTCGGCCCGACCCCGCAAAGACTTGGCCAGTCACTTTGGCAGCTGCCCGTTTGACAGCTGTTGCCGTCGTCAATCTCGAACCGCAGAAGAGGGCAGCCGTTGTGTCCTACAGACGCCAAGCGCCTCCTCCGGACAACTCTTGGCGACTGGATAGTGGTGGAACCTGAGGGACGCATGCCTCAGCCAATACGGACGAGCCAACCGCTCAACTACGCTTTGGATGGTCAATGTATGCCTGATGACCACCGTACTGTACTGTTTCTCCCGTGCTGGTTGAGTGTCAGGGGCAGTGCCCTCTCTGCGGCAATGTCGGCTCTCAGGGTTCATTATCGCATGAGCTGGTGAATTGCACGAGCTGATGGAGGGTGGGTGACGCATCCTGTCCTGTTGATCAGAACTCCGGGCCTTGCCAGCCTCGATGACAGCTCACCACCTCTGAGAAGCCACTCTGGCCTACGGCTCGGAACCGTCGTTCAGAGCCAAACCGCCGCGTCCTCAATCCAGGTCTCGATGCTCTTCGTTTGCGATCTGTATGACTCGATGGCAGCTCCAAAAGCCGGCCTCCTCGATGTGCCACTGCTGCTTGTGTGGCGGGACATGATTGCTGTCCTTTTCTGCCATCATTTGTCTGCTGCAACCACAGGTTACTTCCAGCATGGTCTCGGCCTTTCTCGGGATAAGTGTGCTGGGGAAAGAGTTTGCTTCATCTGGCTGTCCGACGACTTGAAATCGAGATCGATCCGCGGCTCCCGCGTCAAGCCTACCTTTCGAGGCATTGGTTGGATAAGGGCCTTTCATCAAAGTCTTAAGAGACAGGAACTCCAAAGGAATCATGCTGCAAGTTGTTTGGCAGCCTCGTCGATTTCCACAACTCCTTGTCCTCCAAGAATTGTTCAGCTGGTCTAACTCGGTACCACATCAACAAGCCTGCCAACTAAATCATATCAGACGGTCAGAAGCCACATCAGCATCACTTACTCGGGCTTCATCCCCAACAGGTTGCCGTGTGATTGTGGAAGACATCGCCGAACAAGTGATTGATGTAGGCTACTGTTTTGACGCGTCAAGGAGTGACATGGCGGGCATGACGGATCATCTGCCGTTGCTCAAGGGAGCCAAGATCATGCGTGATCCATCCTTGTCGAGAGACGTGGTGAAGTCCGAAGAGGTTTTGATGCTGGCGTGTCTCCGGCGTCGCGGCAATATAGCTGCGTGCCTGCAAACCTATGACATCATGCTCTTCAAGTCGATCTGGCTCCTGCGTTCTGACATAAGAGGACCAACATCGTCTGACCCGGTATACAAGCAGCGCAAAGGCCTCGCGTGTCAAGCTGACATGAAGTAACCGGGACTTCTAGAGTTCCGGCTCAAGCTTCGCCTGGGCTGGGGCAGAACGTCCGGATTTGGGCAATAGGAGCGCGGTAATCGTCATACGAGACGACAGCGCAGGACCCATTCTCGCACTCTCCTGATGGGCCTCCCTCACAGAACGCAGGAACAACGGAGAACGCGCAGTTCGAGCCAGGGCTCAATAAAACAAAGCGTCCTAAGGATTCTTGTCAACTTGCTTGTTCAAAAGGAGGCTGCTCAGGAGTTGCATGCTACGCCACGACAACGGTACTTAGCGTCAAGGGCAGCCGACATCGTTTCCACCCATCTCGCTCAGCTGGCCGAGTACGAAGCGGTTCTGCTTGTGTTTGGGGTCCATGGCGTAAAGTGCAATACCGCTTTCGAGGTCGTACAGTACTCGCTCGGCTCCGCCTGGTCATCATCCCACTGAGATATCCCAGGTCGCGGACTGCGTATTCCAACTGGCGCCGGACGTGTTGGACACAGCAAACTGGTCTCGGTTTCCGTTGAACGGGGTTCAAATGAACATGCTCCTCAAAGATAAGTGGAAGCTGCAAAAACCCTTACTGTCAGCACTCTTTGCATGGCAGGATATGATGCTCTGAGACGCACTCACATGCAGGCATAATTCGGTTTTGGCAATTGTCTATGTACTGGTGAGTCTTGCATCGGCCCTCCCAGATGTCGGTCATGTAGGTACAGCCGACCCTCCACCGAGAAGTACTTCCACACGAGATCTAGCAAGGCTTCGTCTCGGCAGTCGTGTCGAGATTCCACGTCGAGGTGGGCGAGGACGATTTACACAGCCTCTCTTCATTCATTCGCGTCGCCCGCTAGTAACAACCTGGGTCAGGCTGTGTATGGGTGACGATAAGTGTAGGAGACTGTGTGGGCTCTCCCAGCCTCCCCAGTCCGGATTCTCAAATGGAGAGACATGATGACGCTGACATCAGTGTTGGGCAACACTCCCGAAGCTAGCTTGGGATGACCTCATAACTGAAGCAAGAGGGTTTCCGTCGACTTCCCAATGTCTACCTACCCTCTCGATTTCACATCCGTTTCCTTCAAGGTTAGGGTGCGTGGATTCAGACCCAAGATCATTTGGAGAAGCGTGCAATCCAGGAATTGGGTCTTGACCTAGCAGGGCGATGGCAATAATCTATTTCACCAACACTTTGACAGGTTTAACTTGTTCCCAACATGGAGCAGGAAACTCGAAGGTATGCACGGAGCGCCTGTCTATGGTACAGGCTATCAGGACGAAAGTAACAGCGCTGAAAGGGCCTTCGGTCGAGGTGACATGAAAAGCTGTTCATCAATCATGGTGACCGAAGGAGCGGAGAACAGAACCGAATGTTGAGGGATGTGGGATGGGTCGGAGCATGAGGTTTTGTGTAGTTTGGCAAGGTGCCGAGAGCAGCGGAAACCCCGCGCCGCTTCCGAACTCATGAAGCATCGGGTTCGGTTGACGGTGATATCGGTATAAGAAGAGGCACTCGAGAGCAAACCCTGTGCTGCGGCAAACATCCTTATCAATTGTTCCATTTCCTGGCATCGAGCACGCCGGGTTTGGCCATTTCCAGACGACCCATGCCGAATTCAGATTCAGAGTCCAGACAGGGAAGCAGATTACGGATTTTCTACCGTTATTAAGGATACCGGTATCGTCCAGTCCAGGATTGCACGTGCGCTGTCAAGCAGCGGCAGGCCAGAATCAGCAGCCGCTCGAGGGCCAAATCGCTGCCAGCATGTCATCGTGGCATCGAGAGAGCAAAGAGAGAGACGGTGGCAGGGTGTTGGGCTCACCAGCGAAGCGTGTTCCTGCCCAACATTCCCGCCTTTCTTCAAATCATATCGTGCCGCTACCGCCATGTCCGGAAACGGGGTGTTGTCCTGGCACCAATCGCGGCTGGGCGTTGGGCGACAGCCCAACCTCACACCGAAGTCCATCGGCGCCCAACGGTACCCTACCAAATCCGCCCCATCGTCCCATCATGGCATCGCCGGCGTCCCAGCAAATCTAGCAAATCTTCGGCACTTACAGCCCTAAAGAGGGCTTGTGACGGACCAGCGTTATCCTGGCCTTCTCGCCGGCCATTGGAGGGGCTTTTCGCATTGATCTTCAATCGCCTCTCTCCCTTGCTGATCATCGGCTTGCGCCAGCTGGTCATCGCCCAACCTGTTCCCTGTTTCTCCACCACTTTTGTGCGAAGCAAGTCACGAAGCTTCGTTTGTATGCGAGACTTCGCGGGGCGAGGAACGCCTTCTCCTGGCTCTCTCCTTTTCCCAGTACCCCGGTCATTTAGCGCAGACGCGACCCAGGTTGCGCAGTTTGTTAACCATTAAGCCTATTGCCTGCGGCGTTGCCCTAACGTTATGTGCTGCCGGGCTCTGTGGCCTGCCGCCTGCAGCTTCGTAACGTCGGCCTTGCCACCCAACTTTGGGGAGGGGCATATATTGTCCCCATCGCGGACCACTCCAGCCTCTGCTCCCCTGTCCTGCCCAAACACGCATGCACTCGAACTGCTAAAAGAGAGCCACGTTGCTTGCCCTTCAGGAAGGCAGACTACAATATAAGCTCAGTAACTCCGTTGTCGCTGTCTGGTCGGCCGTTCTCCCGGATTTCACGCCGCTGCCATCGCCTGAGGATCACTTCATAGTGAGCTCGTCGCCCCGGGGATCCTTGGACTTAAGAAACTTTTGGTGGCCATATCCCAGGAACTCCCGGTCACAGTTTTTTTTTTCTATTTGCCGTTTGGATTGACGCAGGCTGAACTCTCCTGCGAACCCGTGGGACCGTTTCTCTTCTGTCTGTTTACGTTTCGTGCTTTTTTTCGTTCCCTTCCAGGCGTCCAAGAAAGAAATTATTGCAGTGATCAAGCCCGCTCGCCCAGGAAACGGACTCGGATACCCGATTAGGAAAGGAAAACAGGCCTGGAAAGAGCAAGAGTGAAATAGCGGATGAATGATGGCCGACTTTGCCTACCGCGCGCCTGCCGTTATGGCCAACGAGCGGTGGCTTTCTTCACGCAGGTGGGAGGCGAACGAACCCATCCGGCGCGCATGCCAGCTGACGGCTCTCCCAAGCCCAATTCAGAATAATGCATTCTATAATGCCAGGTTTGAGACGGGCAGCACACCGTCTCTGCCGCAGAGGTAAGAGTTGAATAGCCAATCGAGAACCCCTTTCCTTAAGGAACAATAAGAATAACCCGAGAGGTCCATCAAGCCTGACCTACGCACACGGCGCGGCATCAACAAATAACCTACCGGCCACCTTGTCAGCAGCTGGCGCCAACCAGTTGGGACGGGTACCCGTCACCGAGCCTGTTTTTTCTTCTGCTGCTTGCGATCCTCGACTGACACAAGGGCCTTACACAAACTCGGTGCCGTCCGGCCAACGCCCGCCTCACAGGGATATGAGCGCATGGGGTTGGGACCATTACCAAGGAAACCAGCAGGGGAATCGCCAGGATATTTATCAGGGACCTTATCATGGGCCCTACCAGGGCAGGTATTCGCCATCAGATTCCATGGATGATCTCGTTGCTTCGCCAAGTCTCTCGGACTATTCTTTGGAGAACGGGAATGGTGCCGCCGTGGCGCCACCACCACAGAATGGCAAGCCCAAAATGAGTGGGAAGCCGCGCTCACAGAGGCGGCCGTCCAACCGGGACGAGTTCGATGGACCACACCAGTTCCTGAAGCGGCCGCCGCCCGAGTATATTGCCATGCAGGAGCGAGAGCTGCCGCATCTACCGACGCACCTCCTGGTTCAAGAACAGGATAGTGTCCTAACGCAGGTCAACGACCGGTTATCGCAGTGTGCATATGACTTTGTGGCAAAGTACCAGTTCCCCATCCCGCTGACCCAAGACATGCGTCCCGTCGAGCGGCCGCGGGACCGCGAGTGGACAGAGTGGGTATACCTTCTGAAGAGACTGGCCACCAAGCGGCGGATTCCGGCGCGTGTGCTGTACAATGGCCAGATCAAGCAGTTCGTCACCATCCTCGAGAACTCGCTCGAGATGCGCCATGCAGCCAAGCAAGGGTCCCGCCCGCTCAAGGACGACCGGAACATTCTGCAGCTGATCTCGGCCGGGATACAGGTTGCCAAGATTCTCAAAGATGCGCAGGCTATGGTATGTGCTAACAGCCCGCCTGGTCCGCTGTGTTTCGTTCTGACAGAGAGCTAATTCGGCGTCGCTAGGATTACTTGGATAGACTCTACGTTTCAACGGAGAAGCAGATTCAGGAAAGGGCGGCGGCATCTGCCGCTGCCGCCGCCGCTGCGGCGAGGTTTCGCTGATTCTGATCAGAAGGGAGATGACTCGTGCAGTCATCCCCTTGCCGTGTTCACGGCTTGGTTGGGAAGAAAAACCCAATCGAACAACGTTGCCATTTCTTTTTGCCTGTTTTGGTTGCTTTGCCTGTGGTCTGATCCGGAAGGCCTTTCCCCTTTTTTTCCTGGGACCACCAAGACACCACATTACGTTCTCAACTTTTTCACACGCCGTTTGGTATGACCATTTGGATACCACGATATACACACTTTTCTTCTCCTTTCCAGGAACGTTTTTTCTCCAGGGCGACTGGCTGATGCTGATAGCTGCTCATGCTGCTGGTACTACCCGAGAAAAAAGGGGTCGCCAGATGGTGGACACATGATTGTTAGGGGATTCGCTAGATGATCTAAGAACATGCTTATGTGGGATTGTATGGATTCATCAACTTTTCATTTCTCTTCCACTGTTCTCTTCTCATTTACTCTCTAATTCACTCTGGGACACGGAGGTTCACCGGCCAGGAAATAGCGGGCCCGCCGGCTGGGGTGGCTGGATTGGTAATTCTTTCTTGTTCTGTATGGCTGCTTCGCAGCTAGTATTCTAGCTGGGTGGCCTTTTGATGATTTGGCTTCACCGTGCAGGCTATCTTGTCTTATTCTTGGCGGTTGGAGGTTGCAAGTCCGTTCCATTGGCGGCTCAAGTGCTCATTCTCAGTCTTGGTTCGCGAGTTTGATATCCGAGTCGTTTTCTGTCCGTTGATTGAACTGGGGCGGTCACTCTGCAACGGGCGTTTTCTGAGGCTGTTTGATACAAACGTTGGTTCAAGCGAAGATTGTTTCGACTGCGATTTATTTGGTAATACAAGCGTGTCCCGGCAGCGGGATGGTCAAGAGTTCATTAGTAGTTTTGCTCTTATGTATTGAGCGGGTTCCTGTGCAGACTGCAGACCTCCTCATTGCGGTACAGTACATGTCATATCAGGGGTTGTCTGTGTCTCTGTCGTCTTGATGAGGCTGCGAGGTTGGCATGAATGGCTTTGTTGCTGATCCCGACGGAGCGGTTCATTGACAATCCCGCAGTCCACAAAGCTTTGTTCCAGCCGAAACGGTGAAAGCCACGCGCTTTCGGAAACTTTTACGTGGTTCACGGTAGTCAACTAACAGGCCCTCCGTTAGATAACATTCACAACAGAAAATCATCGCGGATCATGACACAACAGAGGCATCAATGCCCAAACCATCACGATACTTCGATGGATAAATTGACTCGGTGAGCACAGCAGATACCGCACGAGGCATCTCAAGCCTCGGTGGCCAAATCGGGTTTAGCGACAGACGCCCGAGGTGCCAAGAGGACATTGGAAGCCACTGCAAGATGAGCCACAGCAGCCTGCGAGTCTGCGACCACTGCAGTGGAAAACATCCCTGCAGCCCAACCCGTTGACCCTCTCTGCTCTCGCCCGGAGTCGCCCCGCCTCCCACGTTCGGTCGCTCCATCGAGTTTAGCCCCTCGAGGCTGGCCTCCTGGCCATGCGCAGATCAGGTTGTCTCAAATATGAAGTTTGCCCACCCGCCATCCCGCGCCGAACTTACCTTACGTGGGTTGCTCTTCTGTACAAGAATGCCATGAATTGCTTCCTCGTGAATTGCTCTTCCTCTACGTATACTACCTGGATTGTTTCGTTTTACGGCAGGTCCTGAATTCGTCTGTTTCAACCAGAGATCCGTCAGAAACGGGCGAACCACGATTCCGGGCCTTATTCCGCTTACTTCCTTGACCGAAGGAACCACGTCTCGTCTCGGTGCCGCCAGGATTCGAAGGGTAGCAAATTATCGTGAATAGGAACGGAACGGGAAAAGGGGGGCTTTAAGGCGGAAGGGGACCATAAAAGGATTTATAAGACACAACGCAACACAGTACGGCAGACGACAAGAGCGAGTGGTACTAGCACTTACACCGAGGGCGCGATAAAGATTCGCCAGCCATGGCATCAGTCGCATCAGCATCCCTCGGCGCCTCGCCCGTCTCTCCCTACGACTTCGAATTTCCGCCCGCATCAGGGGCAACCGATCCACCAGGCGGCGATCTGGACGATGATGCGTTTTGGTCCGTCATTAGCAGCGCCGCTGCCGGGGGTACGAGCGTCGGTACGGGGCCAGGATCGGTAGGCCTGATCTCCAGCCCGAGTGCCCATAGCCTGGGCAGCCCGTGGGCGGTCCTCGGACATCGTGCGAGCGGGCAACAACACCTTGAGCAGCTTGAGCTGTCGCCGGCCGCGCTGTCCCCCGGGCTGGGCGGGGAGATTGACCAGCACAGCGGTTTCGGGCACAGGTCGTCGTTCGATCAGCAGGGGGGTAGTGTAGGTGGCGATGGGTTCTCGGCAACAGCAGCGGATGGGAACTGGTCCTTTGCGCAGTTTCTGGCGCAGGACCTGCAGGATTACTCGGGAGCCTTGTTGGGGGCGCCTTACAATGGTAAGACGGCAAAATGGGGTCTTCTACCGACCTCAATGGGATTCGCTGACTGGCGTTCTCAGGAGACTTGACCGGCCTGTTCAATACACCGGGAGACGCACAACTGCCGTTGGGCGAGAGCCTCGCCCTCGCGAACATGCCCCCGTGGGAGCCCCTGAGCAATCTCAGAGGAACAAACAATTTCGGCAATGACCGTCCGACGAACGCAGATTCTAACAGCGGCACCATCTTCATCATGGAAGACCCGAACCTTATCGCACCCTCGCCGCCCTCATCGCACCTCTACTCCCCGCCCACACACTCGGCCTCGCCCGCAAGCGCCCACAGCCCCCGATCACCCGTCCCGATCAAGCAAGAGCCCTCCAGCACCAGCAGCAACAGAAGCAGCAGTTCACCAGAACACAGCAAGCCGTCACCCCCAACAGCCACCGCCCACCCGACGACAACCGCCGCGATCCCGATACGCAAAGCAAACACGTCTAACCGGGTGCAGAAACGCAAGCCGCAAACATCAGCTTCATTATCAGCTTCCTCAGTAGCAGCAGCAGTCTCGACATCGCCGACAACATCGGCGGACTCGTCATCATCATCACCTTCACCACCTGGCGCAGCCGCGGCGGCAGCTTCCAAATTCCACATCCTCACGCCCGACAGCATCTCGCGGCAGATGGACAAGCCGAACCGGTTCGAGTGCTTCGAGGCGCACCGGCCCTCGCAACGCGGACGCAAGGGGCCCCTGGCGACCGACACCAAGCAGTCGGCGCTGCAGGTGCGGCGCATGGGCGCGTGCTTCTCGTGCCACGCGCGAAAAGTCAAATGCGACAAGGAGCGGCCCTGCCGCAGCTGCGTGCGCCTCGCCCAGCAGGTGCCCCAGGTCGTGTGCTGGCAGTTTTCGGATTTCACGGCGGTGCTCTTTCCAGAGTTTATACGCGGCCATTTGCGCAAGGAGGCCGTCGCGAGGTTCCTCAGCGAGCATGTGGAGCGGTTTATCCACGACAAGCCATGTACTGTTGAGATGTACTCCGGGTACGGTTTCTCCGCGCGCCTGGTGGTGCCCGCGAGGTTTTTCACCGCCAAGACGGTCGCTGCTCTCCAGCACTGGCATCTGCATGGCGGAGTCAACCAGGTGGAGTTGCAGGCCACGAGCGCCGCGCCGATAGGGTTGGACGGGGGACAAGCGCAAAATGCGGAGGGCGGTGGAGCGGGAGGTAGTGGAGGTGGTGAAGGGCAGAGGAACGAGATGCGCAAGCGCCTGAGGGAGTACGTGCAGGCCATTGTGGGCGAGAGGGACTTTGCGGCGCTGGTGACGCCGCTGCCGCAGCACACGCTGCTGCCGCGCAAGCTGCTCAAGATTGTGCACGACTACGCGAACCGCAGCGACCTGGCCATGGTCAAGCGCGCGCTGACCATCTACACGATGCACTATGTCATGACCAAGCACCTGGTCCTGACGGACCGGTGCGTGGCCGAGCTGGGCCCCACGGGGCTGGTGCCGCAGGGAGTCCCCTTCGTCACGGCGCGGGTGCTGAACCGGCAGCTGAAGGCGGTGCTGGACGAGATGCTCTGCCAGGAGGTGCAGAAGCTGTTTGAGAACTTTAGCAAGTCGCTCAAGCCCAAACTGCGCAGCGAGTGGGCGCCCTGCCTGGCGTCGTTCCTCGTCATGTGCCTGATCATGGAGTCGATCGAGGTGGCGGCCGACAGCCACGTCATGACCGAGAACGAGATCAGCCTGCGGCGCTACCTGCCGCCGCGGTGGAAGCGCTCGTTTGCGCTGCAGGTCAACAGCGAGATCGAGAACATGCCCTTTAAGCAGTTCGCCTTCCAGTTCCACCAGATCTACCAGACGCACTCGCGCGACGCGGCCGCGCGCAGCTTCAACCCGCTGCTGGACGACTCCTGCTTTGAGCAGGCCGAGTTGGACGGCCCCGCCGAAGATATGGTGCGGAAGTTGAGGCGGTTTATTGATGCGGATTGTAAGTTTTGATTTCCTTTCTGTGGCTGTAAGATTTTTGAGAGAATCAAATTGCTAACGGCTGCCATCGCGACAGGGTCCGAGTTGGACTACTTGACGGCAGACCCCATCCTGCCCAACAACGAAGAGCACGTCTATCCGCGGAACGTGGCGTATGACTATACAGGCCGCCTGGTCGCCAAGTTCTTGCTCTCGTTCACGGACGAGAAGTATATTTTTGGAAGGAAGGTCTAAGAGGAGAAGTGTTTTGTCCTCCTCATTCAGGTTAACCTTACGGTTTTGGAGTTTTTGGATCACGGTTAATGAGGGAGGCAGATGTGTAATATTCAAGCCCATAATGCCGCCCCAAAACGGCGGCATGACAGACATGACGATATGACTATGGTGACACAGTAATGGATGTAGCAAAATAGAGAGATGCATATCGAGATGTTTGTCCGTTTTAGTCCCGCTACCGCACTTAGGTTCTCTCGGCAGCGGGGTGGATTGGACCGGCTGTCTAGGCCTTTGGATCTTTCTTCCACAGCGAACGATATTACAAGTTAACCTATTGCGCATGGTGACAGCACAGAGGCAGGCAAATTGTGGTTTCGCTTGAGCATGTCCTTCCTTTTATGCCTATTCAGTTTCCGAAGAAGCTTGACCTTGGCAGCAAGTGAAGAGTGTAAGTTTCTCGGACTTGGAGGATTCTGCCAGTGACGACTCGGGAGCGTGGACACAGCATTGTGATCGAAACTCTCGCGGGAAGGGGGGGGGGTTATACTGGCGTAGAGTAGTAAGGCCGGGTTGGACTTTCCTCCATTTGTGGGCATTCAGGTCCGAGGACAGCAAGAGCGCAGCGGCCCAGTCCACCTCTGGAGCTACACCCAAAGGCACCCCCAAAGGCAAACCGAATCATCAATCGGAAGCACAGGAAAATCTTGAGGTGACGCCGGCATGAACTGATTTCCTGCGGCGTCGATTATCAGAGGCTCCTCGGCATAACTGAGGAACTGGGCTCCCATCGAGATGATTTGGACGGGAATGGGGCTCTATTGAGCAGATAGTGTACGCAGATGCGCGATGGTCATCGTTGAAAACTCTTTGGTTCCAGGCTTGGGAGAAACGCAGAATCTGATCTGTGATCGGGATCTTTATGGTGAAATAAAAGTGGGGCCAACGTTGGCACTTGCTCATAGGGATGGGAAATTTCCATCACGGCTTCGAAATTCGGAAACTGAAAAATGGCTCTTGAATTTCGAAATTTCCGCCATTTCAGCTAACCGTTTGGGAAGGCGGTAAGCGTACAAGGGTTAGGGTTATATATGTTCAACCACCTATATCTTCTTCAACCGACCCTGTTGCTGGGCTCTCGACTCCCCTAATCTAGAGCCCTTCCCTTACTTGCTCAGAAGAAGTGGTCTGTGCGTTTTGGACCGCCTCGGCCCGACATGGAGCCGACTGCAGATTTCATCCCGTCCCTGCTCGGGTTGAACCTTCCCCTTCCCTTTTTTTCTTCTTCATTCATACACTTTCAGGCACGATTAATCAACCGGTTTTGAATCCACCTACTCGCCATCGGTCATATTTGCGTGCCAGAGTATCCTGGGTCTGCCCGTCACTATTTCCATTTTTGGACCAGCATCCGTAGTCTACACAGCTAGGATATTGGATGACGGGTTTCTCGACATTCCATCACTGTGTCGGGCTATGTACATCAATGACCAGCAACCAGGTTCCGTCGAGTCAGGCCAGCGCCGCATTGACTGAGCTGAGGCTACGGAACACCCGCGGATTGCGACTTGAAGATGTAAAATGTGTTTAATGTGCGTCCTTTGGGTCTGGCGTCACGATCCGGAAGACGCCGCGGACCGCCGCTCTCTTTGCTGTAGCCAACATGTCAGTATGCTAGGTGACGATCTTTTGCCGCCTCGCGTTCTCATCAGACCAGAATAGGATTTTAAGGATTACAATCCTGAGGTTCCGTCCTCAAAGGAAGACGCGGGCAACAGCTATCGACAAACTGCACTACGTCGAACCATCTTTCACACTTACACAGGTCGCCCTGTTGCACCAACGCCGGCTGGTACCTCGTTGGTCTGTCTAGCGGCGATGCCGAGACATCAAACCACCGGACATAGGTGTATCCCGATGGGCTTGACAGAGCAATTACTAGTGTAATGCATGAGTCGATGAAAAGGGGCCACATTGGGCGTCCATGGCGATGATGCTGCGGAGGAGACTGGTCCTAACCGTCCCAATCCGATCACCAGCTCACCCCTGGCGGGAGCTCTTAGAGACACGGTTGCCCAGATCGACCCAGCAGACGAAAGGGCTACACCAGGATCCAGGAACCTGGCTTCTTTGGCCACCCCATCGGGATAGCCTCCCGGGATCTGCTTCCGTGTGTTCATTACGTATTTGCGACTCCAGAGTTGGGCTGTGGTACGCTCAGTCCGGGACAGATGGTGTTGCACAGCACCTCCCGACTTAGAACCACTTGTCATGACAGATCGACCTGAGCTGATGAGGATACGGGAAGGGCGGCAGTTTGCGCCAACACGTCATTGGTGCTTCGTAGTTCTGCCACTTTTAGATCAGGGACCGGCCAAACATGCGCTTTCGTCTCACAACGGGCTGTCGGAAGTCGATCAGGAGCACGAGCTATCTGATGCTGTCTACTAAGTAGGGCAATTCCAGAGGAAAGGTGAGGAGGCCAGATGGACGGAGATTTAAAGTCTTTCAGGGGAGAAATATAGCTCTCTTTTCGATTCGACTGATCACTCAGATTCGACCTGTCCCTCCCCTTCTCGCTCTCCAGAGGCCCGAAAGCACCTCTTGAGAATTCACGAGCTCGCCATGGCCGCCGCTCGACATAACGCTCGGCAACCATTCCTCTACCGAAACCCCAACACTCCATCTCAGCCTGCTCCTAAGCCACCATTCCCCAATGATCCGGGTATGCCAATAACCCCTATAGTTACTCGCGAAACACCCTCTGGGTAGCAAAATGCCGGGAGAGGCTTCTACGGAACCTATGCTTACGATTGCTTGATTTTGCACCACAGGAACTCCGTCGACTAGCTAAGCTCACACTCAATTTCCTGGCTGCCGGCCCGAACTGGATTCTCAAGGGCAGCGAAAGGGTCAAGTTGGCAGGGCGGTGGTAAAGCATTGCTGTTGCTGGTCTCGATGCCGAGGCATGATTTGAAAATGTCGTCGACGTGGGAGATCCGTCATTACGTCAGCACGGCTGATAGAACCCCGAGGAGATCTTACTCCGTAGTATTCACCAGTGAGATTGAGCATCTGAGGGCGGAATGGGACTACGACCTGAGGACGTGGGAGGTAGTGGTGGAATATAGCAGTTCTCGGCCGAGGCGTAGGCGCTCGGGGAGGCATCGTCGCGTGGATATCACGCTGTCTTGAGAGTGTCCTGGGCTGGTGGCAGGAATCCTGCGGTGACTTCAATTCTTGCAACATTTTGGAATACATTGACTTGCTCAAGCAAACCACCAGACCTGTGACACGATGCCATGCTCTGGACAAACAATAAGTTGCTCTACTAGCACGATTCACTACCTATGTGCTGCTTCGATTTGGCAGTGAAGACAATTTGAACCGTCACTCTACCCCTTTCTCTCGTCAATATCTCATAACCACGATGAGGTGAGTTCCGGCATCACTGATCTCATCGTCACCAGTGACGTGGTTAGGGAGGCCGCCTGTGAGTCAACGAGCAAATAGTAACACATTCTTCAGCCACTGGTTAAGGTCGGACCAGCCTCGCTTGGGTGCAAACTAGAACGATGAGAAAGTCCCAAGCCGCGTTGAAGATGCCGAGTATCACAGGTGATAGCCGAATACCTACCTAGTGTTTCACCTTTCGATGACAAAGGCATCGCTGAAAAAAGCTTCAAGGCTTCGACTTCTGTTTCTCCTGAATGCAGGATATCCAATTTTAGAAACGTCCCACAAACAAGACTGAGTCTTTACCCCCAAACTTGAAGCCTCGAAGAGTTATCTCACTTCAAAGCTATTGAGAAGCTGGGATCCATCAACAAATAGAGGCACACTTCTCAGCGGGAACCCGTGACAATCTAGCCTGC
Organism: Canariomyces notabilis; assembly: GCF_033297395.1. NCBI lineage: Eukaryota > Fungi > Ascomycota > Sordariomycetes > Sordariales > Chaetomiaceae > Canariomyces > Canariomyces notabilis. The sequence continues at coordinate 630,507 of NW_027041826.1, forward strand.
TGATCCTCTGTTCCCAGAGATACTAATTGGCTCACTCTTAGTCCTCAAATCAGCCCCCTAAGGACTCCTAGCCGTGAGAGACGGCTCCTAGAAAGGACAATGAGTCTCTAGCTCGAGGATATGCATCTGCATGGGGGCAAATGCAAGGTAGATCAGCCAGCCAAGAGTTCATAACCGCAGCCGCTGTCGTGATACCAATCCCTGAAGTAATGCAGCCCTATGGATAGTGGCTACAACTGGGTATAGCCTCAGCGGAGCCAGCATCACCAGATGGACGACGTCGGCCAAACTCCTCCCGAATGATCTGAGGGGGAAGAGTCTCACACCTTCGTAGCTGTGCGACAAGAAGCTCGGCTACCTACAGGATCATTGGCGTGCAAATGCATAGCCATGTCATAGTCCTTAACACCGGGCCGTTACTAATACCTGTCCCGGATTGAGAACCTGGGGTGTGATTATAGTGGTGCTGGTCTCCTTGAGACCTTGACAGGCTCCGGCAAGAAAAGGCCGTGGCCTCCGTCGTCCAACGCGATCTTTCGTGCGGGATTATCGGAGTCGTTGCCGCATGTGTGACGCGGACCGTGACGGATATCACAGATGAACAAACAAGCCGTACTTTGCGGCCCGCCACCTCCCACACCTTACCTCTCACTGCACCTACGACGGATGGCTGATCCCCCCAAAACACGCCGGTCGCCTCACCCCTCGAGTCCATCGTTGCGTTACCTACCATACCGGGCGGACAACCACTGTGATGGGTGGGTCCGGCCGATCTGGTCGGTAAAGGTCAAGCTTTTTCCACATGTCCATCTGGGAAACATGATCGATTGCAAGTCGAATGGATTCACAAGGCCCAAGAACGGTGGGCTTCAGGTTGCCGGAGCTCGCCGCATCATGTATGCATGCCCGAAGCGACTCACTCTGTTGCTGTGAAAAACAACAAACATGTGTCAGTGAAAGCAAATGTTTAGCAATAAAAAGAAAAAGGCGCTGTCAAGACCTGCTTCTGACAACACTGCAGGAACGATGTCGACTGCCGTTTTGAGAAGGCCGAGTCTGGCGATGTTGGTACTTGGTTGCGCCCCCTTATATCTGAGCTCACGAAGCTAACAGGTGTTGCCAAGTGGCGAAGTCCGGCAGCCCAGCGGGGCCAGCGCACCCCGGTTCAACCCACCATGCCATGCAGATGCTGCACACAAAAAATCGCGGAGATTCCGCAAATTCGGTTTCCTGACTTCAAATCCCAGCTTTTTCGTCCACGACGCAATAAACCTCACCTTTAGAATTCATTCTATAGGAAGACGGCAAAATGTCCAAGATCTCCGTCGGTACGGTTCTCCGCTGTCATATAGCTCATCCAGGGCGTCAACTGACTTGATTTGCAGCCGGTGTGCGTCAAAATGTCGCTGAGCTCCTCGACTACAGCAACAACACGAAGAAGCGCAACTTTCTGGAGACCGTCGAGTAAGTGCTCGAATTGCCGACAGTTTTGAAGGAAGTGACGCTGACCGTCCCAAAAAGGCTCCAGATCGGCCTGAAGAACTATGACCCCCAGCGTGACAAGCGTACGTCGACCGAGCACCGAAGATGCAATCGAAAGGCTTCCCCGACCGAGAGAGAACTGACCGAAAGCGCATAGGTTTCTCTGGCACTGTCAAGCTGCCCACCGTCCCCCGCCCGAACATGAGCATCTGCATTCTCGGTGACCAGCACGATATCGACCGTGCCAAGCACGGCGGTGTCGACGCCATGAGCGCCGACGACCTGAAGAAGCTCAACAAGAACAAGAAGCTGATCAAGAAGCTGGCTCGCAAGTACGATGCCTTTGTCGCTTCCGACACTCTGATCAAGCAGATCCCCCGTCTGCTGGGTCCCGGTCTTTCCAAGGGTATGTTCTGCCTCACCGGATATCCTCAAGCAAGATCGAGGGGAGCAATGCTAATCTATCCTTTTTTTTTGGTTTTCCAGCTGGCAAGTTCCCCACCCCCGTCTCCCACTCGGACGACCTCAGCGGCAAGATCAACGAGGTCAAGTCGACGGTCAAGTTCCAGCTCAAGAAGGTGCTGTGCATGGGCGTCGCCGTCGGCAACGTCGGCATGACCCAGGAGCAGCTGGTTGCCAACATCATGTTGGCCATCAACTACCTGGTCTCCCTGCTCAAGAAGGGCTGGCAGAACGTGGGCAGCCTGACCATCAAGGCCACCATGTCCCCTCCCAAGCGCCTGTACTAAACTGCATGTTGCGGGAGGTTCTGGGGACGGGTTCCGTCTCGGGCCGTTTCACAGGGCGAAGACACGATAGCATGAGTGGAATGAAATCGCTGTTTGCTCTGTGAATTCCCGTCGCTTGATAATGTGCGCCGCGTCTTCTCGTCCATGCAGTGCCCTTACACGGGGATATCCCCAATCCGTAAACTAAAGTTAGGTACCGATCGGTAAGGGGCAAAACGCCGACCGGTAATTACTCATCAACCCGGGTTATCTCCTTGCCAGTGGAGCCCCGAGGTCCGGTGGACATGATGAACTTGGAACCCCGCCCCCGCCAGGGCAAGCCGAAATTCCGTCAATATGGGTGGCCACTCCGTAGCTCAGATATTTATTCAGCCTTGACGTACATTATTTACCTGCCTTGAGAAATTAACACATTTAGACAGCTACTCCTCACCTCTTGCAGCATTACTTAGGTTGATCTCCCTCGCAGTAATTGATTTCAAAAAAGGGAACCCGAAAATGCCCATCCCGGACCTTCCGTCCCTCCCGACAGAGGACTCGCTCCTATCGCAAAAATTCGGCCGGGAGATCGCCAACTACTTTTCGGGATCCCCTTTGAACCGCGTCTCCTTTCTGCGCAGCGACGGGCCCTTTCTGCGCGCCGCTTTTGCCCACCCGCGCGCCCGCTTCCTGCTCCTGCGCGACCTCGCCCCGCTTGTCCGGTCCCCCACCGACACGGCTAACCTCGCTTTTGCCTCGCGCGCAGACGTGCTGCCCCTCACGGGCCCGGAACCCTTTGCTAGATCTGAGGAGGAGCAGATTGCGGAGTATGATTCTGAGGAGGGGCCGCAGCCGATTATTGTGTTTCTGGGGATTGATGAGCGGGGGGAGTTGAAGGGTTTGTTTTCGGGTAGCGGTAGTGGTGGGAGTGAGGGGGAGGGTGGTGAGGAGTTTAAGTACAGGGATTTTGAGGGCGATCCGTACTTTGCTCTGGATGTTACGCCCAGGGACGACGGGCTGAAGGAGAGGGCGGAAGAAGTGATTAAGGCGGTAACCGCGAGGGGGTTGGTATTTTATGAGGGGGGACCGAGGCATATGGGATTACACGCCGGGCAAGGTGAGAAAGACGGGGGCTCCTCTATGTTTACTCACCAGAGAGCAAAGGGTTTGCTGACAAGAGTGCCTTTCTGCAGCGGCTATGTACGGGCATGCGCGCGCCATAATCGACTGGAACGTGAGGACGCCGTTCTGCGCTCAGTGCGGGCAGCCGACGCTGTCTGTTAACGCGGGCACCAAGAGGGTGTGTCCGCCAACAGACAAGGCGGGCGGCCAAGTCAGAAACCGCAAGCCCTGCGCGACGAGGGGTACCGTCTCGAACCATAGCTTCCCTAGGACGGACCCGACGGTCATCATGGCGGTTATCAGCGCAGATGGGACCAAGGTTCTCCTGGGCCGGCAGCGGCGGTGGCCAAAGTACTGGTTCAGCACGCTCGCTGGGTTCCAGGAGCCCGGCGAGTCCATCGAGGAAGCGGTCCGACGGGAGGTTTGGGAGGAGAGCGGAGTCCGTGTGGGCCGCGTGATCTTGCACAGCTCGCAGCCGTGGCCGTTCCCGGCGAGCCTGATGATTGGCGCCATCGGCCAGGCGCTGCCCGGCGATGGCGAGAAGATCTATCTTGGACACGACGCGGAGCTCGAAAGTGCGAAGTGGTTCCCTCTCGAGGAAGTCAGGGAAGCATTGTTGAAGGGGACGAGCAACCTGGGAGAAGGGGCCCCTGAGGGGTACGTGGAGGGCGCACTACGCCTTCCGCCGCAGACGGCCATCGCGAATCGCTTGATAACGGCGGTGGTAGAGGGCTGGTGGATACCGTCGAGGATGTAGATGAGGGCATTGGAGAGTCGGCCACTTGGGTAAGGTTCTTGGTTTGACTAGAGCGTTCAATCTCGACAGAAATAGACCATTCAGTATTAATAGCTCGATCGTCAGCGCAGGCAAACGGCCGTTTAACGTAAACATAAATCTACTCTTGATTGTATCTGAACGTGCACTGTTTTGTTGTTTGCACTCGGTCACTGGCAGACAAGAGTTGCAACATGCACCTCAAATCCTTAAAGAACAAATACGCTAACCGTAACTGGCTAGGTAAATGCATACCCACCAAACCTGCCCCACCCTGCCCCCAAATAAAATCTCCCTCGCGGCCAGCTTCTTTACCCGTTTCCTCTTTTCTCTCCTTACCAGCAAGACGAGAGACCCAACTCTGCACCGCCATGTGAAGAGTTGAACTTCTTGTTCTTGCTGGTTAGGTGGCTCCACGAAGTGGCTTGCTGAGGGTTTTTCATACACCATGGGTCTTCCTCCGTTCCCGGCCTCCTAAAGCAAAGTTCTGATCACCTCTTCCCTCTTTACAAGCCGCGGACGTCAACTCTCAAGGCCCGTGACAGTGGGGTGATCTCGACATACTTTTTGGCATACTGATTTCTTGAAGTGTGGGCTGAGTCTCGGGGCGAATTGGATTCATTTGGTGTTTGTAGGGTATTCTAGACTTCGCTTTTGGACTCCTTTGAACTGCACCTACCGTATCTGCTGCTTCCATTGAAGACTTTGGCATGGGTGAGGATAGTTACTCACCGGCAACGGCCGTTGTGTTCTCCGTACCGTTATGAATTGAATCCAGGCTCTTAGTCTAGTAAAACCGCGCTGAGAAGATTGAGTGCAAGCGACTGTTCAAGCAATTTCTGGTCACGAATTGGTCCATTTCGCAGTCGCATGCTGGATTTTTAAGGATGTGATTTTGATTCATCATTGACCTCCCGAATGTTTGACAGGGTTAGGGTTAGCTAGGTGTGATCAGATGCTATACTTGACCTTTCAAACTTCGGAAGTTGAACCAGCTCCTTACGTGTTCAAGCCCCGCGTCGACCGACGAAGTACCGTTCCCGACCACAACCATATCGCATACCACAGGCCATTGCCCGCTGGATCTGCTCAGTCATCAATGGCACATCCAACATAGCAAGCAGTCAATTCCGGCAACCGCTCGCTACGCACAGCCCCCTACCCTGCGTCCGCCGTTGATTGGATTCTCATCCCCCTCGCACCAGACCCTGCCCGCTCTCAAATCCTTAACCGGCCTCTCCTACCCTACAAGAAAAGCCAACAACGAAAAGGCAAAATAGAAGCAAAAATAGACAAGATGACCGCCCTACCGGCAAACCTAGACCTGCACTCCCCCGACCTGACGTCCTCAGCACAGCTATTCACCTCAACAACACCTTCCTACACACTACCACAACTGCGCGCCGTGCACAATGCGGTGCGCGGGGAGGTGGCTGACGTGGCGGCCCGCCTGCGCACCCAGGTGGGCGGGTCCTACCGCGAGCTGCTGGGCACGGCCGACACCATTGTCGCCATGCGCGCCGACATGGATGCCGTCCGAGCTGTCCTCGGCGACATGGGCGCCCGCTGCGGCCGCGGCGTCGTCGCGGGCAAGGCCCAGGGGTTGAGGGCGTTTGTTACTGCTGGTGGTGGTGGTGGTGCGGGTGCTGCTACGAGGGATAAGAATGATGGTCAAGCGGCTGCTGAAGGAGGTTGGGTTGGGGGGTTTCGTGGTGGTGGTGGCGCTGGGTTGGGTGGGCTGGCTAGGGAGAGGTTTCTGGAGGGTGTTGAGTTGGGGTTGGATAAGGTTACGAGGGATCTTAGTGGTGGTGGTGATGCTGGTGAAGGGACGGGGGATGGGTTGGTGGTTGCTGCCAGGCTGTACGTGCTAGGGAGGTTGCTCGTCAAGAGCTTTGCGGGAGAGGGGAAGGGGAATGGGAGGGTAGAGGAGATCAAGAGGGGCCTGGAGACGGTGCAAAGGGCGAAGTTGATGAGGAGGATCGATACTGTGCTGAGGAGTGGAAGTCGCAGGAGGATGAAGCAGGGTGACGTGCTCAAGGCGTTGAGCGCGTACAGTCTTGCTACGACTTCCGGGGCTCGGGATGTGCTGAGGCACTTTCTGAATGTCAGGGCTGAGGCGATTGCGATGGCGCTCGAGGTGGACGAGGATGAGCGGGCGGCGCGGAATCCGAAGGACGTGCTGCGGGCGCTGGGCCTCTATACCAAAACACTGCAGGACGTGCAGACGCTGGTTCCGCATAAGCTGACCGATGCGCTGGTTTCACTGAAGGACGAGCGGTTACTGGAGAATGCGTCGTTAAAGGAGATTGAGGGGCTACGGTTGGATATTTACAAGCGATGGTGTGGGGATGAGATTCAGTTCTATACGCCATTCATACGCCATGACGATCTGGATGGGGAACAGGCCCGGGAGATGCTCACTAATTGGGCCAGCAAAGGAAGCAAGGTCTTGCTTCAGATGCTGGAGAAGACGCTGGAGGGCATGACCGAATTCAAGGCCATCGTCGAGCTGCGTACCAGCGTTCTGAAGCTCTGGATCGCTGAAGGCGGCAGGGCGCGCGGCTTCGATCCTTCAGTCATGCTGGATGACCTCCGCAGTGCCGTCAGTAAGCATATGCTGCGGGTTCTCGAAGCAAAAGTTGCCAAGCTACGGCTCGTGGGCTCGGAAGTATCTGCAACTCTTGAAGCCTGGCGGGAGGGCACCACCGATCAGCACCAGAGTCTGTGGGACGTGGATTCGTTCGACACTGACCTCTCCAACGGCGCCGCCCAGTTCGCACAGGACGTTGTCGCACGACTTTGCGGCCGGAACAATGCTGTGTCCAAGGCTGTGACAAGCTACCGATCGTGGTTTCATGTTATTGAAGACGTCGGTAAGGTTGTGGATCAGCTAAGGCGGCAGAGGTGGGACAACGATGTCGATGAAATCGAAGACGAGGAGACGATTGAAGAGCGCCAGAAGCTGCTTGCCAAGGAAGACCCCCAGGCGCTGAGCAAGCATTTGGATCGCTTGCTGGTTGAGGCGTTCAGAAAGTTAGATGACCACCTCACGGTGCTGTGGAAGGAGCAGCAAGAGGGCCCGAACAGGGGGGCGGTCGCCGTGTACCTCCTGAGGGTTATCAGGGACATCCGGGCGCGGTTGCCGGATGTGGACGCGCTTAGGGTCTTCGGTTTAGCTGCGGTGCCACCGCTGCATGAGGCATTGGCTGCGACAGTGGTCGTGTCACCCCTGGATGACTTCGCCACCGTGGCACTTGCCCGGAAGACGGTTGTCGGAAGGGGCCTATGGGAGGGAGAGCCGGCGCTACCCGGGTCACCGTCGCCGGGAGCCTTCAAGCTCCTCAGGGATCTAACAGCTGCTATGGGCGATGCGGGCGGGGATCTGTGGAGTCCTGCGGCTGTTACTGTGCTAAAACAAGATCTGGCCCACAAGCTCACTGGAATATGGCTAGAGGCACTCGACAACTTGGACAGGGACTCCGAAGAGGCAACGAAAACAGCTTCTGATGGTGACGAGGCCGGCCAGGATGAACCAACCAAGGAAACTACAAGCCTAGAGCAACGGCAAGACCTGCTGGTGCAGTGGCTTCTAGACATACACTATCTCCGGCTATTCCTTGTACCACAACAAGGGTCTCAGAAAGCTGTGCTCAAGGAGCTTGAAGAAGCGATTCTCAAAAAGACGGGTCTGGAAGACCCTGCTCTTGTGGACAGGCTGGCCAAGGCGTCACAAGAGTATTCCAAGAGGACCGGACTGCTATTCGGCTTGTTGACCTGACGTACCTTGATGGGTGTGCTGGGCTATGGACGCTATCCAAGACAAAAACAATAAATACAATGTCTTCAAAGCTTATGCCTCTTCTTCCCCGAGGCAACCTTTGCAAACTCGCCTTGCGGCACCCCTGTCATGAACCTATCCAAGCCGGCAAATACCTCGGCGACGTTCTGCTTGTCCATAATATCACGCTCTGGACGCCGAATCAACGCCTTGATACCCAACAGGCTATCCCCGACGAGGTGCTCCCCGAGCCGCTCGTCTATCTCGCTCAGCACCAACCCCCTGAATTTCTCGTACTCCCCCTTCCCGCACTCGTCAAAGATCTTGTTGACGAAGCCGCAGGCCAGCAACTCGTCGGCCGTGAGCCGCTTGCTCATGATGAGCGCCTCGTTGGCCTTGGCCAGGCCGAGGCGCTGCACAAGACCCCGCGAGGCGCCGCCCTCGGCGACTAGGCCCAGCGAGCTGAAGGGCGTGAGCAGAAAGGCGGAGGGCACCGCGTAGACGAAGTCGGCGAAGCCCACTAGTGCCGCTGACAGGCCGATCACGGGTCCGTTGAGGCCCACGACCAGGATCTTGGGGTGCGTGTAGAAGGCTTGGGCGATATTGAGGTTGTAGGCTACGAAGGTTTGTAGCCAGAAGCGATGCGGTTGCTGCTGTGGGTCCGGGAGGGTAGAAGGGGAGGAGGAAGAGGTGGCGTCGTCAAAGAGCGTTACGTCGGCACCGCTGTTGTATGCGTAAGTATATACGGGGGATGTCCTGGGGGTTGTAGAGCCGCTTACGCGGAAAAGTAGCGGCCTTTGCCGATAAGAAGCGTTATGTAGATGTCATCGCGCGCAGCCACCTCGCGCATCTTTTGCGCGAGGTCGTAATACTGGTCGTGGTTGAGAGCATTGAGCTTCCTGTCGTTGTCAATGGTGATGATGGCCACGCGGCCGCGGTATTCGAGACTGAGGACCGAAGGAGACGTCATTGTGAAGGGGAGAGGGCAACAATGATATCTTGAGTAAATTCAGGGGTATAAATGCTCAAGTCATCATAGTATTCCCCTATATGTTTTGTATGTTGGGAGTCAATCTCAAGTGTTCTTGTCCCCAGATCTCACTTATCAACCTGAGAGGCCCCACATATTTCGGGTATTGGACGAGTGGACCTCGGCTCCCCGCATAGGGCTTCCTTCCGCTCGGCTCGTTCACGTTGAGGTTTGGTGAACCCCTGCAGTTCCCCATTTCCCCAAAGAACCGGATCGGTTTGGTTTCCAAACGGGCGGGGCATGAGCCGATCCTGCCAGACATGCCGCCCTTTCCTTTCTGGGTTCGCCGACAAGGCGGGTGGCGGTACGAGCACCCCGTCACTCGGTATCTGATATCGCTTGGTTCTTGATTCGTCGACCGTGATTCCGAGTTGCGGAGATGTTGCCTTGCATGCAAGATCTCCCAGTTCCCAAGAGGATGCACACGCCGGACCCCTTCATTGGCCAATTCGGACCGTGTCAGGCGTCGCTACCATCGAAGGAAGGGCGCGATGTGGGGACTGCGGATTTAGGACTTGGAAGTTTGCGGTCTGTGGATGAGAAAAATACTTAAAAGATCCAGTTGTGATGTGAGTGAGGGAATCAGTGTTCACTCATTATCTCTTCCTCCAACAAACTTACCGCTTGGCTTCTCCGGCAGGCACGATGGGTTCCGACACGGATGCCACATCGGCCATTGAGCTTCAGAGTTTCAGCAACTCGCCGCGGGCGACGAGCTCAGAGGGCCGCGCCGAGGACGGCACCGCCGGGATGGGCCATGAGATGCCCAGCCTACCTCCCGTCGATGGCGGCAAGGATGCCTGGCTGTTTCTGGCTGCGTGCTTCATGATCGAGGCACTGGTCTGGGGTGCGTGACGAAACAATCAACGAAGACAGCAGCAGCGTGTTCTAATCTTGAACCCGCCCCAGGTTTTGGCTATTCGTTCGGTGTCTTCCAGAGTTACTACAGCACCCACGCGCCGTTCATGGGAGAGAGCAACATCCCCGTCGTCGGGACATGCGCCCTGGTAAGCAAAACACCCCCTGACCGCCCAACTTCAATGGAAGGAAACACCTGACTGACAGTCCCCAGGGCATCATGTACCTCGACACGCCAGTTGTCATGTACCTCCACCGGCGCTATCCCAAGCAAGGCCGTTGGAGCACCATCGCGGGGCTTCTGATCATGTGTCTCGCTCTGGCGCTGTCGTCTTTCTGCACCACCGTGACGCAACTGATCGTGACCCAAGGCATCTTCTACGCCATCGGCGGCTCCATCGCCTACTCGTCCTGCATCATCTACCTCGAAGAATGGTTCGTCGCCAAGCGCGGGCTTGCCTACGGCATCATGTGGTCGGCCACGGGCCTGGCAGGCGTGATCCTGCCTCTGCTGCTAGAGTATTTACTCTCGTCGCAGGGCCACGCGACGACGCTTCGCATCTTCGCGTGCGCCGTCTTTGCCCTGACGGCGCCGCTGTCCTACTTCGTCCGCCCGCGGCTGCCCGTCGCCCAGGCCTCGCACGCCAAGCCGCTGACCCTGTGGTTCCTCGCCGACCGCCGCTTCATGCTGTACCAGGCCTTCAACATCGTCGAGTCGGTCGGCTACTTCCTCCCGGGCATCTACCTGCCCTCGTACGCGAGCGCCGTGCTCGGCGCGAGCTCCTTCCCCTCAGTCGTCACCATGCTGCTCATCAACGTGGCCAACACCTTTGGCTGCGTCGCCATGGGCTCGCTGATTGACCGCCTCGAGGTGACGACCTGTCTCTGGGTGTCCACCGTCGGCGCTACCGTCGGCACCTTTTTGATTTGGGGCTTCTCGGTTAACCTGCCCGTGCTGTACCTCTTTTGCGTCGTCTACGGTTTGTTTGCCGGGTCGTACAGCTCCGCCTGGCCGGGGGTTATGACCGATATTACGAAGAGGGGTGCCGATGACGCTGCGGCGGAGGGGAACGGGAATGAACATGGTAAGACGGCCGACCCGAGCATGGTTTTTGCCTTCCTGGCTATGGGCCGCGGCATTGGGAATGTGGTTTCCGGTCCGCTCAGCGAGGCCATGGTGAAGGCGCAGCCTTGGCATGGGCAGGCTTTTGGCGGGTATGGGAGTGGATATGGCGGGCTGATTGCTTTCACTGGCGCAACTGCTTTGCTTGGCGGCGGTAGCTATGTTTGGAAGAGGTTGGGGTGGCTCTGATGGTGAGTGGTAGAGTGATAGACAAAAGTTATCTGATCTCTGTTTATAGGTAGAATATATCTCCTGACTACCCCCCAACCCAGGACTATATCGCCGTATTTCCTTTGTATGCCTATTTCCCTTTTTGGTTTCTTCCCCCCGGGACGCCGAAATGACCAGTCCATGTTTTGCCGTAGTAAATATGCCAAAATCATACAAAGTATACCGTGTGCTTCTCAACGCCATTTTCCTATCCAACCCCATGTCGCCATACCTTCTAAAACTCAGTATTGTTCCTCTGCAACAGCGGCCTGTCATCCCATGCATCCTCCTCAACGCTCTCCTCTCCCTCGGTACAAGTACTTTCTTCGTCACTGCTCTCATACTCGTCGCTTTTGCTGTAGAGAAAGAACTGGATGAAAATGCCCATATCCAGCAGGAGCGTGCCAGCGCTGCCAGCTAGCCATGAAAGATTGACCAGTATGTACTGCCAAAAGATCTTGGCAGCCTCCCCGGGCTGGCATCCATCATCCCCCGTACATTTGGGGTCATAAGCAAGGATAGAGAGCACATATGTCAGGTTGCCGAGGCAGGCAAAGAGGAAAAACAGAACCGAGACGCCTTCGGTCGATTTGCGCCGCCAGTTGAGGAGCAACTGGGGCAGCCGTGACCCGAGATAGAGCACGGCACAGAGCCAGCCAAAGATCTGACCCAGCAGGTTCATGCTCAGGGGGTCATTTTCTTCCTCGTCAGGCGCCCCGTCCCCACCATCCCGGCCGTAGCACCGGCTGAGCCACCATCCTGCGACGCCGGCCGCGCACACCATCAGGATGGCCAGACTGTTGAAGGCCAGCGCCTGTAGCCGCGTCGGGGGCGGACGGCGGGGGGAAGAAAGCTCGATCTCTTCGTCCACCAGCGGAACAGCGGGCGACAGATGCGACCAGGATCCTCGCCGCTCGTGGTCGTCGATGCCGTGGTGCGAGTACGGCGAGCGCTCTTGTTGTGTTACAGAAGCAGGGCCGAGCAGGCCAGTGCGCTCGTTAGGCTCGCTCAACTTCTTCCCGTTGCCGTTGCGCTTCGATCGGGGGTTCAACGGCTGCGATGACGATGGCGGCGGCGGTGGGGGCGGAGTCACATCATCGCGCAGAGTGAAGCCGCGGTAGTAGAAACACTGGGCTAGCAGAACTAGGTCGGCGATGGTGTAGTAGATGGCCAGGATGATCATGGTGGGCAGCACGCCCTGCAGTACAGCGCCCAGGATGTTGAAGACATCGCCTAGAAGCCACACGGCGATAAACTGGATCGACAAACCCTCGGCGCTGCTGCGGCGGAAGTTCTCGACGATTTGTGGCGAGAAGACGACCACCCAGCATGCAATTGATATTGACCTGGTTTACAATTTCCGTCAGCGACTTGATGGGTCTCTTGGTGAGTGATGTTCACTCAGGACTGGGGTGCCGATCTGCGTACCCACAAATGCCCGAAATAGCCTCGACATCGAGGTTCAATGGCGCCGTAGGGGGTGCCATCTTGCTTCCGATTACCGTGGGGAAGAAACAAGGAGAAATTGTAGATTACAAGAGAAGATGCAGCCCGGGTTTCAGAAACATCGGGTCAGAGAAAATGATGTTCTTGATTCAAGACAAAGAACGATATTCGAGAGTGGATAGATGGTGCAGTATGTTCATCAGCCGGGACGGTGGAGCCGAGGCAAGATTATAAGGCAAATTCCGCCCCCGTGTCACTGTGTCAGGTTTATGAAGGTCCAATTCCTCCCGGCTGCATATGCGCAAGGCATGGAAGGCATCAAGAATCTTTCCAATGGAGCAGCGTGGATCTTGGATCTAGGTTGCCGTGACGCACCAACTGCGGGGCCCCAAGTGCCGCTTGAAATTTTCCTGTTGATGCATTTCACCAACGTTACACCGACGTTACATCTCGGAGGAAAGTGTAACCAATGTTAGCAATTAGCACGGTGAAGGCTACCTCCGTACATACCTCCACTCCGCCTAACTCCGTCATCACCTAACCACACCCGACGCTTCCAACGACTTGAAGCCTTATGCCTCTCCCGCATCCAGGCCGGCGGCTGACCCATCGCAGACGGACAAGCGCGAAAATCGAAACTAACTTTAGCGGACTGCCAAATTTACCTTAGGTGATGCAGCGCGCCCAACTTGGACTCGAATTGCAATAAAAAGCCAGGGGAACTTTACAAGCTATTTCAATCCCCGCGCCGTCGTCCCATGCCTCCGCCATTCCCGCAGGTGCTAGACGCCGCCGGCCCCACCAACTCAAGCACAGCAACACCACCCTTTTCGTCCGCCTCCTCTCCCTCGTCATCAGTTCCGCGGCGTAGACCGCGCGTCGACTCGAACCCGGACCTTACCCAGGACCAGAACACCGCCCAATCCGGTACCGCCGCGAAGCGTCCACGACCGGACTCGTCTGTCACCACCAATTCCACAATGTCCGCCAAGGCCCAAGGGAAACGTCCCGAGGTGATAGACCTGACGGGCGGATCAACAACAAAACCAACACCCTCATTAACCTCCCCGGGGCCAAAGCAACCCCCGAACAACCTCCACATCTCCCGCAATGGCAAAAACCCGTCCCCCTTCGCCGCCCGCCCGGCCCTCCAACCGCACGCGGGACCCCGCAAGCTGGTCGTCAAGAACCTCCGCTCTGGCCCTGCCACAACCATAATCACGACCACCGGCAGCAGCAGCAGCAGCGCGATAGAGAGCTACTACGCCCGAGTGCGCGCCGACCTAGACGCGGCGCTCACAGCCATCTTTGCCCGGCGGAACCCGCCCCAGCCGTTAGAGCGTCTGTACCGGGGCGTCGAGGACATTTGCCGGCGCGGCGAGGCCGCCGACCTGACCGACCACCTCCGCAAGCGCTGGGACGCGTGGCTCGCGTCTGAGGACATGCTTGGCGGGCTGTGGCGTCAGTACGCATCTTCATCTTCTTCTGGTGATGGAAGTGGTGGTGGCGGGGCGTGGGACGATGCCACCCGGGATTCCTTGCTGCGCGGCGTCGTGAACTGCTGGAGACGGTGGAACGAGGTCGTCACTGTCGTCCGGGGGTTGTACAGCTATCTGGACAGGGCGCATTTGCTGCTCATTCAGAGAGGGGGGAGGCATGGGATTGAGGAGATGGGGATTGACCTATTTCGGAAGGCCATGTTTGGGTCGAGGAGGGATGCGAGCGCCTCGCCGCAGGGGGTGAGGGTTATGGAGGGGGTTTGTGGTATGGTGGATTATGTGCGCCGCGGGGATGAGAGGAAGGACGAAGCGTTGTTGAAAGAGGCGATTACCATGTTGAGGCTGTGCGGGGTGTACGGCGCGGCGTTTGAACCGATGTTCCTGGCCAAGTCGCATGCGTATTTCGAGACGTTTGCGGCCGAGATGAGCGCCGGCTCAAACTTGAAGGACTATATCGTCGCGGTTGGGACGCTTCTGCAGAGGGAGAGCGACCGGTGTGATGGGTTCAACTTCGAGAGCACCACCAAGAGGCAGCTGCTGGCCGACGCACATCGTGTGCTCATCGAACAGTACTCAGAGAAGCTGCTCGACAGTGGCAGCGTGGCAAGGTTGTTAGAGGCGGCAGATGTCGAGTCTGTCAAGGCGCTTTACGAGCTGCTGAAACTGTCGGGGTTGCAAAAACGCCTCAAGGGACCCTGGGAGCGGTACATACGCGACACGGGCACCGCTATCGTCAGCGATACGGCGAGGGGGGATGATATGGTGATCCGCCTGCTGGAGCTGCGGCGGGCCTTGGACGTCATGATACGGGACGCATTCTCTAAGGACGAAGTCTTTGTCTACGGTCTCAGGGAGTCATTCAGCCACTTCATCAACGACAAAAAGAGCTCGTCGACGTGGAACACTGGCACGTCCAAGGTTGGCGAGATGATTGCAAAGTACATTGACATGCTTCTGCGGGGCGGTCTCAAGACGCTTCCAAAGTCGCTGCTATCAGACAGCAAGGATAGGGCTGACGCTGAGATGAGCGGCTTGGCGAGTACAGGCGACGAAGACGCTGAATTGGACCGGCAATTGGACTATGGCTTGGAGCTGTTCAGGTTCATCGAAGGCAAGGACGTCTTTGAAGCATTCTACAAGAAGGATCTGGCCCGGAGACTGCTACTTGGGCGCAGCGCAAGCCAAGATGCTGAGAGAAGCATGCTTGCCAAGCTCAAAAGCGAGTGCGGCTCGAGTTTTACGCACAACCTCGAGCAGATGTTCAAGGATCAAGAGCTTGCCAAGGAGGAAATGACCTCGTACAAGGAATGGCTCGCAGGTACCGGACGGAGCAACGGGGGTGTCGATCTCAGCGTCAACGTTCTCTCAGCGGCAGCATGGCCAACCTTCCCCGACGTCAACGTGCGGCTGCCCATCGAGGTTCTTGAGCAAACCAATATGTTTGAAAAGTACTACAAGAACAAGCACACGGGTCGGCGGCTCACGTGGAAGCCCAGCTTGGCGCATTGCGTGGTAAAAGCCCAGTTCAACCGCGGGCCCAAGGAACTTCTCGTCAGCGCGCTCCAAGCAGCGGTTTTGATGCTCTTCAACGAGGTCGAAGACGACGAGGGCAACAGCAAAAGTCCCAGCGGCGCCCTCTCGTACGAGCAAATCTCGAAATCGACGGGTCTCCAAGGCGGCGAGCTCGACCGTACGCTGCAGTCGCTGGCGTGCGGCAAGGCCCGCGTGCTGACCAAGCACCCCAAGGGCCGCGATGTGGCGCCGACGGATACATTCACCGTCAACAAGGCGTTCACGGACCCCAAGTTCCGCGTCAAGATCAACCAGATCCAGCTCAAGGAGACCAAGGAGGAGAACCGCGAGACGCACGCGCGCGTGGCGGCCGACCGGCAGTTCGAAACGCAAGCGGCGATTGTGCGCATCATGAAGAGCAGGAAGAAGATGACGCATGCGCAGCTCGTCGCCGAGGTCATCAACCAGACCAAGAGCCGCGGCGCTGTGGACGCGGGGGATATCAAGGCAAATATTGAGAAGTGAGTCCCTAGTGGTTTTATATCTACTTCCTCGGTTTTTCTTTTCCCCCTTTTCTTCTTTCTTTTTCGTTTCGTTTCTTTTTTTCTTGTTCTTACCGGTGCCCGAGACATGATGCTAACAATGGGTTTTCCAGGCTGATTGAAAAGGACTACCTTGAGAGGGAGGGCGGTTTCTACACCTACCTGGCTTGAGCAGCACTTTCAGGGAGGCAATAAGGGAAGGTAAAGTGGCTGGGCTTGATCTCGGTGCAAGCGAGAACATGGCAGAACGGTGGAGTTATAGATCGGAGGGTGTGGTGTCGACACGATGATGGCAGGTGCGTACATGATCAACTGAACAGGTATAACACAGAGACACTGTTGCTTTCATGAGCATCTGCAAAACTTGACGAATGAGTTGCATCGTCTATATGGACCCTGTCTCCAAGTTTCCCCTACTCGATATATCAATATCAAGTTGCGTTATCAACGGGCGAAGCAACATCCCTTCTTCCAGATATGCATGACCAAGAAGAGACATGTCTTCACTTGGTTGCCCAGTGCAACACAGCAATGATCAACGACAGAGCGGCGCTCACTACAGTGAAGCACGTAAGCCCAATCTCTAGGCTTGACAGTGTGATGCCAACCCCGAGGCTCACTGCGGTTGCGGCCAGCAAGGCCAGCCCAACCAGGAAGAACACAATCGACTTGTTTATCCTCAGGACGACCACAACCGCTTTCATCAACGATTGCTCAGGGTTTGGAGGATCTACCTCGATTGTATCAGGATATCGCTGCGCGAACGGCCCGGCATCTCGGAGAATGTCCGGACGGGAGAATGCCAGCGTGAGGGCTGCCGAATATTCCAGTTGGGAAATGGCGACTTCGCGAAGTCCATTCCCAGATTCGCGGTCGTCTGGCGGCGAGAGCTGAGTGGTATCAGTTAGCATGTTCACGTTGACGCTTTTACCATTCGGTCTTTCTCCCTCTCGCCCCATTGGGGCACTGGGCCAACAGAGTTACTTACAATCGAGATAGTCCCAATATATACAACATGCCTTCGGAACAGTGAAGCAGGGAGCCAGCTTGCTCGACCGGGGACCAGGGCATAGCTACACTCGTGCCGAATGGTTCTCATGACCTGGTCTCCGCTCTGCATGGCGTCGTTCTGGAAGTTGAGCAGCAAGAAACGGCCCCGTCGCTTCACGACCACGCGGATTCTCTGATGCTGCGCTTCATTGGTGTTGCTGTTATTGGTGGGTGCCGTACCGTTTCCTGGATCAGCCATGTTTCTGTATATAGAGTCTGGAGACTCTTTGAAGGCACCTGGGACGAAGGGCCAGGTAAAGCTGCACCTTGTGATGAGAAGCCATGTGTGGCAGCTTTAAGAGAACCCGTTGTGTTGCTGATGAGTGTAAAGCGCCTGCAGGGCTAAGCCATCGGATACTTTCAACGGTAATGTACTTCCAACGGTAAGGTACCCCCAACGAGCGAGAGGTTCTTATTAGAATGTATGTACAGTCTAACCCTTCACAGGTCTCCAAAGAGGTCCCTTAATGAGAGGCGAGCTTATTATCCAACGATTGGTCGTAAGTTGGAGACAGGCGGGCGAGCCAATAAGCTTATTGGGTTTACCCACCTCCAAGGCAGCTTCAAGCGCCCCCACTTGCCAATTGATGCAGATCTGGCTCAAGCCGGAGTTTGGGCAAGCTGTTGAGTGGGAAGGAGGAACCCTTGGCAAATCCTGTACTGTGGTATTTATTGGGGCATTGGGGGCTTGGCTCTTTTCCCTCCTTCAACCCTCCTCCAACCTCCAAAAACGCTACAATGAATACCATTCTTCACCCACGCTTTTCAAAGCACAGGGCAAGAACCCATTGTACGGAGTAGCGTTGGAAGCAAACCACGGCCCAGTTACGCCACAAATGCAGCCACCGCCAAGGCTTGGCAACTGGCATCAAGGCCCGATTGGACAGTTGAAATTTTCTGCGGGGCTTGTGGCCGTGCAGTTCGGTTCTTGCGGTGGTTCCCGGGTCGCTCTCCGTGTACAACGGTACCTAGGTGGGTCGTGAGAAAGAGGGGCGGCGCCGGGGAAACGCCGGGGTTAGGAAAGCAGCGGTGGGAAGGGAGGGGACGTTGCAGACCAAGTCAAACTGCCCTGAAGGTCCGGATTGGCTTGGCTTGACTTATTGCTGGCAGCGCTGAGGGGAATCCGAGGGGAGTAGCAGTAGTTCAAAGCCGTGAACTGATGCAATCAGCACCTCCATCGCTCCGTCAGCCCAGTCGTTACCAGCTCAACGGTACTGTGTGTGCCTGGCCCCGACGATCCTGCTCCTAATCGAAAGGCCAGAATGAGGCAGTCCTGGGTGAAAAAATCACCCTGGACATCAAATTTCCCTACTTACACAACAGCCAAATCTGCACATAACGTTTAAGCACAATAACGATGTCCTTGAACATGTCACGGGATCTTCGTGCCAGTTGATGCTATATAGGTAGGTACGAATGTCCCCAGGCAAACACATGACCCGCGGGTACGTTATATAAGAGCCTCCACGTCGCAAGACTTGAAGGATCTTCGAAGTTCAAACCATTAACCTTATAGGAATATCATCTTCATCTACGTCTCTGGAAGCCATCTTCCCTTCCCGCGACATTTGCAACTTCGACCTGCAGTTGAAATTTGAAGGTTCAAGTATTTGCTATACCTCCGTAGAACTGTCTGTGTCCCAACCTGCGTTGCACTTACAATGGAAAACCACCACTGCTTCCTCAGAGAGTGTGTTCTGACGAAACTGTTCCAAACACCCTCAATACAATCCCCCTTGGCTACCGAGTGGGGACCCGGGACCTCACTTCAATACCCCTTGGGCGTAGATAATTGTAATTGACAACGTTGCACAATTGCAGGCCGGCTGCGTTCTTAGAGCTGGCCAAGACCGGAGCTTCCCTGTCTTCCGTCATCCGGGCCGTATCACGCTGGCCATCGGTCCCATCAAAAGCCCCGGGTCGAACCGAACCTTCCCCCACTCATTGAGTTTCGCTAGCGTGGTCCATCAAACCCTTGTTTGTCGTGTATGAAAGGTCTGGCATGACCGCAGGCGCGTAGGTGACTGAAAAGCTGGTTCTTCGCGTGGAAAACGGTTCTACGGACACGGCAGGCACGGGCCGTGACGACGGCGAAGTCGAATACCGAACGGCTGGTGATACGCTGCTGATGGCGCTGTCTCTCCTGACTGCCTCCTTGGAGTAGTGAACGGCAACCCTGGGTCGCCTGCAGCCTGATATGTACCCCCCCTGTTTCTTCATCCCGGCGAGGCTCCCGGTACTGGTAGTGTGGTCGTTTTGGCCCAGAGTTGGGTCTCTCTCTTCTGGTTTGTACATCATGAACCTCGTGCCGAACCATTGCCTTCAATTTGTCTGTGTCCGAGACAGTTTCACCAGGAACTTCAGACCATCAGTATTAACCACATAGATAATACTCCTTTGCAGCACGGCTTCGTGGATTATGCCGAAATGGCTTCCTGAGAGCGTTGTCAATAAGTCCTGGTGTCCAGGTGACAACGTTCCCTGGACAAACGTTCCCGGTGATTGAGAAGCCCTCCGGGAGCTTAACAATGCACCTAGGCCGCCCCGTCAGTAAAGGACATAGCAAATAACGGATGGTAAATCAATGAGCACCCTCAACTCTCGTGACTTCTTTGAGCCCCCTTCGACCCGAAACTCAGCCGAGGGTCCGGATGCACCAGCAAAGGCAATCCCAGCTGAGCCAGGGCATGATACAGACAATAAACAAGAGAACAAGTGAAACTCAGAGCTGGTGCCCGGGCAGCACGGGGAAGCGTGCTGCCGAGCTTGAAATACCTGTGCTAGACAAGTTGAGCGGTACTAGTACTAGTATGTAATGTGGTAAACGGGCAAAAGGATAGATAGATTTTTTTAGAAGAAAGTGGGGAAAAGGGGGGAAGGCAGCAGAACCAGAGAACGGTACCGGTAGGGTGAAAGGAGTCGTTGGGGATTCTGAAAGTCAAAGTGTCCGAGACGACTCATCGTCCTACCCCCTCCCTAGTTGGTTGACAGCAGCCTCCAAGTTTAAGGTGTTGCAGAACAGCACACTGGAACTGCTTGCCGGGAGGACCACTCCAAGGACACGCGCCGGACTCCAGTCTGAACACGACTTCTCAAACGCCAACCAGAAGTTCACTGCTCAAGACGTTCGTCAGAAGTCACAAGCCTAAAGAGTGGGCGAAGAAAGGGGAGATCGGACCTAGTTGCATCTCCCAGGTCTGCAAGAGGTGAAGAAACCGGGCCGAATCTTGCAAGCCTGAGGGTATGCTAAAGACAGTAATGATGAAGGTTTTCAGTCCATGGAAGACGGTTTTCTGATCAGCGTAAGTGTTCATTCTCTTAGGACTAATGGCTGTGGGCTTGATTACACGCATGTAGTACTTACTACTGGTACTACTACTTAGTAGCACCACTGTGCTCAGCAACTTGAATGCTCCCATCTTAACAAGACCATGACCCAAACATTCAACCTGCTCCTAGAGAACCCTTCTCGTGATAATGTTGTGAGGAGACACCAAGTAGCTCTTCTCCCATTGGCCAACAGCGGGCACAAGGTTGCTAGTCAGTCACGGTAGACCCTCTTTTAGTTCGAGGCGCAGCTGATCCCTTAGACAGCACAGCTAAGAGAACTGGCTAGCTGGTAAGGCTGGTATGCGTTGACTCTGGCTGAGTTGGGAAAATGGAACCCCAACCCAAACCACCGAAAAACATTGTGCCGGCGATGGGTCAAACATGATAGCACCAGGCTCAATCGACCCAGGCCTGCTCCAGGCTTCTAGTCCCTCCTTTAGAGACAATAACCCTATACAGCAGCCGCTCGAAAACATCGAGGTAGCCGCGCTTGATAGGATCGCCCAGCCATCGACGCCGTCGCCAGCAGATGGGTACTGTCATGTGTGCGCCTAGCTGGATCATAGGTATTCTGGATCACGGCGGACGACGTGGGACTTGACGACGGTGATCCTGGGTGGATAGCTAGCTTTCTCCGAGTTTCAGGTAAGGGGAATATAATGTACGTCACGTACAGTACATACATTCAACCCTTGAAACTCTGAATTTTGTTAGCATTAACTGCTTTAGGGGAGAAGCGAAAGACTGCGGTGCACTCAGGCTGTCTCTGCGTCCCTTTCACGGGGTCCTTGACGATACTTGAGGACCCCAGGCTTCTACCCCTTAGCTGGCCAATGTCGTTCCAGCATCCCATAGATGACGACCCTTTAAAGTTAGATAGATTGTCCATCTGGGCTGACTTCTCCGTAGTGAGCATCAATTGTATCCGTATTCCGTGTTTGGCAGTACACGCACGCTAGCATTCCCAGACAGCAATACTACGTGTGTATAGTAGTTATGCCGAGCTGGCGCGGTACCTACACAGGTCGTCTTCAGACTTCATGTTCGAGCACTGGACCTGATGTTAGATTGAGGCTGATTGCACCCGACATTCAGGGCGGCCAGCAGGGCTGGAGACAGCTGCGTCGGCAAAGTAGAAGATGAAATTGTCAATAAAGTCAGATGCCACAGAAGGCCCAATCGGGTGTCTCTATGGCGCGTTTGCTTTCTGATTTGGCCGATTTTGTGCTGAATTAATGGTTGATGCCGCCCAATTGGCTCATGACCCCATGCGAACTTCGTACCACAATTCCGGAATCATCACGAAGGCCTCGGATGGCTGGACGTTGGGCAGAGGAATGAAATGGCTGGCCGGCAATCAGGTTGACCAGCCCAGGAGTGACCTCAGCAGTCGAAGAGCCCTTGTGCACTGAGCTGGAATGTCGCCGTGTGTCACGATGACGGCACGGGAGAAGAATGCAGTGAATGCAGTTTAACTCAGGCGACGCTGTTGTGCCTCTTGGGCTGTTGGTTCGTCTTGCAGTTCATTGGCCCCTCGGCCAGAAAATCCGGGAGACTGCATCTTCTCTCGCCTGGCGTCGCAATGGAAGGGACCCAGCCCAAACATGGCGCGTAGCACAGTGGCCGGCGAGAAAGAATCATCGGCGGTGCCAAGACGTGGATGCAATATGGAAGCTCCGGGTTGGTGATTAGAAAACCGGGAGCCATTTTCTCGGGTCCCAAACAGCGTCAATAGACGTGGATTGTAGGTGCATAAAAGGGAGGTCTAGACGAGTCAGAAAGCGCATGATGGTCTAGTAAATTTTATTAACTAGCCTTGCCAATGATCGTCTTGCCCTGCACAAAACCTTCCTCAGTGGGTGCCAATAGTGTGGTGTAAATTAGACGGTAGCATCCAATGGCTGGATCTCATCTTGATAGCCCCACCCGAGTGTTCGCTTCGGCTTCGCTAACCAACAGCTTCCCGTCGCCGATCCGGCAGCTTCCAGAGCGTCCCGTCATTCCAAGTGGGGACTCTTTATACTTAACGGGGCCAACCGCATTGTGATTTCGTGAGGCTTGTTGATATGATGGGTTTTCGAACTCGAAAAATGATTTCCTCTCATTGGCATTTGTTGGCAGGGACACACGTAAACGTACTGTACTGTATGTACAGTGCACTATTCGTTGAGCATGTCCATCTGGTACGCGACTTTTATCCAAGATTCCTTCACATTTCTGGATTGAACCGATATCCAACAGTTGGTTGCCTTTAGCTACAATATTGGCTTCAATCTGTACCTGCATTGCCCGCCGGGGCTGGCAATAACACAGAGTTCGGCCCGCCATCCGTTGAGTAAACCAATCTTGAATTGATATCAACCCGTATTGTCCGTTTATTTCATGCAAGACAACTGATATCTGTAGACCCAACAGGTTTCCGTATAACGTCATCCCATCTCTGTTGGCGGCGCTAGTAGCGGCGTCGGCAAGGATACGACGAGCCTTACCCTGCCCTCGGGCCTGCCTTTGGTGAACAACACAACACAACTTTCCTGCCCATCTTGGCTCAAAATTCATGTCCAGAGGTTCTCTCCTAGTTAACTACGGCCGAAGGATACGGAGAGCTAATATCCCAATTGACTACCCAATCATTGACATGATATGGCAATTCGCTTCTCCCTCTGCTGAATTTGACGCAAACGAAGGATCTATCTGTGCCCTCTCCGTTGTTCGCCAAGATGATGGGGGCGTTTTTGTGCAACAAAACGGGAAAGGGCCGCTCGATAGCACTTGCCTCCATCGGCTCAGCCCCATGCACCTTTGGCGCACGCCCTTCGGTGCATCTCACGCAATCGCAATCCGTGTTTCTCTCTTCCCCCCCGCTCCCCTGTCACTGCAGTCCACACATTGCTGTTCAATTGGCCCAGATGTTATCCAACAGCCGCGAACGCTAAAGCTGCCAGGTACCATGAACGCCGTGGCTAGCATCCCTGTCATGGAAGAAATGTTCTCGACCGCTGCGCCGCGTGTCGTTTCCCTATTTTATCATTCCCGGGGGCTCCGCCGTGCAAGGTCATTGCAATTTTCCACGTTTTTGTTTGCGCACTCTTCGGCTTCGACTAACACCGGTAGCAAAGATCGAGACATCGACGAGGACAAGCATACCACAACACTTACAACAGCACACCATTCCGAGGCGCCCGCGTCAGCTACCCAGCCATAAGAGTTGTCTCCTTCCCAACTTGGCCAGCGGCATTAGCATCTAGATTTGCACCGCACTCGTGCCTCGTCCCATTGGTGTCCGCCTCGTCCCACGCGGTAGTTACCTATATTTACCCGGAACCCCCATATTGGCCAACCCATACTAGAACCGGAACTGTACCGACTGCAAGAGGGTCCCCAACTGATGTGGTTGGCTGCGTGTTGCATATATTCGCAGTGCAATTGTGCATAGAGAGAGGATCCTATAATACGGGTTACCTCTAGTGTGCACTTGGGAAGATTCGGTTACAACATCTGCCTGTCAACGACGTCAGCTCTCTGTCGACCATCTATAACGAGTCCAGCTAGTACGAAGGCAAGAGGGCGTCGAGTTGGCCGTCGATCTGTCTCGCCGCCTTGGGCTTATCTGAATCCAGTCGCTCGTTAGAACCGGAAAGTCGGACAGAGTTATGCTGCACCGACCCCATCGCCCATTGCCTGCAGCTGCGACATGATGGCTTCCGCGGCAGCGCTACCCTCGAGCCAACACGCCCTCGGGCTCCCCTCACAGTCAGCCCGCTGTCCATCACCGTCATCGGGGCGGCTGTGGACATCATGGGCCGCGATCTTTGCCATCTTCTTCTGCCTAGTTTCTCACACGCTGGCTGCTACCTTGGACGCCGCCATGCCCGCCGAAACCCTTGTCACTGACCACAGGTTACCTTATCGGGATGGCCGAGGTTGGGTCATGCTATCGGAGCAAGATATTGAGCGGAGGAGGTTGCAGGAGCGTGCCCCATCTGAGTCCTCCGAGTCCTCAGAAGAATCAGAAACGTCAACGACCACTTCAAGCGGCGCCTCCGTGACCACCACCTTCTCCATCGTATTCGGGACGCCAAAACCGTCCACCACGAGCACGACTGTGTCTGCAAGCCCGCTGCCCAGCATTCTCGACAGCATGCCGTCCGTCTTCCTTCCCGCGTCGGACGGCGGGCCGGCACCGTGTCCGGTGTTTATCAATTCCTTCCTCACCGATCCGACCTTCAAGCAGTGCTATCCGCTCTCAATGCTCTTCGAGGTAAGTCCAAACCGTGATTGTGTCACCTGCTAGTGGTTAACCATGAACAGAAGTCAAAGTCATTTTTTGAAGCAAAGAGATCACTCCTGGGCATAACGCGAACCCTGGACGCGACTTGTGCCGCCAACGCAACCTTCTGCAACGACTACATGCAGACATTGGCCCGGAATTTCACTGCCCCCGAGAACTGCGGCCGAGAGTATGACGCCGGCGCTACCGCCATAATAGACGTCTACGATGCTATGACGGCGTACGCCCCCGTCTACGGCGCCGGGTGTCTTCGGGATGACGAGACGTCGGCCTACTGCTACGCCAACGCCGTCACGAACCAGACCAACTATAGCATGGCCTACGTCTACTTCCTGCCGCTCAATAAGTCGCTGCCCGGGGCGACGGTGGCGCCCTGCAACTTTTGCTTGCAGCAGACCATGGCCCTCTACCAAGCTTCCACCGCCGACCGCAGGCAGTTGATCTCGTTGACGTACGAGGCGGCGGCTAAGCAGGTCAACACAATTTGCGGGCCGGGCTTTGTCAACGAGTCGCTTGCCCCTGTCGCCGTCCCTGCCACCGCCCTGGCAGGGGTAATGAGGCCTTCCACGTGGCTGTCGACGGCCGTGGTGGGGTTGGCCGCAATACTGTGGCTTCTATGAGTCCGGTTAATTGACGACGGTCGATCATTGCATGAATAAACGAAACAGTGACGTTGATTTTAACTGGGACAGCAT
The DNA here is from genome assembly GCF_033297395.1 of Canariomyces notabilis. Classification (NCBI taxonomy): domain Eukaryota; kingdom Fungi; phylum Ascomycota; class Sordariomycetes; order Sordariales; family Chaetomiaceae; genus Canariomyces; species Canariomyces notabilis. Next base: position 655,978 of record NW_027041826.1, read on the forward strand.
GGCGTTGGTTCAGGGTTTCAATCTTCTTCCATTTATCGATTTCTATTCCACTTCTTATCTTTTTTTACTATTCATTTAACTTGAGTCAATTTTTTGGAATATCTTCAATCACCGACGCCGGAGATCGACCTGATACCTATCCCTCTCATCCGCTCTGGCCCGCTCGCAGGCACTTGATCAACGCCACAACACTGCCTGCGCTCAAATCATGGCCTACAACCGGATTAAAATCGGTTAAATTTCTCTTTCTCATGCCTTTTTCTTCTTCTGACTGGACGGCTTGGGATTTGATAAAGCAAGGGGGATTAGAGGCTCAGGATTGACCGGCGAGTCACACAGCGGTTCATTTCATACTCATTCTAGCCCAGACGGGCTATCAATGGTGTCGTTAGGGGCACCGCTTACCTTTTTATTTCCCCATCTCCCCCCTCTTTTCTTGTTCAATTCTTCTATCCATTTATCATTTATCGGATTTTATCTATTAACTTATCATTGGAAAGGAGTTTGGGGGCTCTCTGGGCGGACATTCGGGAAAAAGGAGGGAGGCAACCGGTCAATTGGAACAGGCTCAGGGGTTTTGGATAACGGGAGGATACGTGCTTGGATTTTCATGCTTCTTGTGTATATTTTTGCCTTCTAGCTGGATCAGCGTACCTATGGCGTCGAGTCGGCTAGCTTTGATAGAGGGTGTAATACTCAGGATTGAAAACTCCTTGAGCATTGGCTGTTGCTCACCTGTCTGGTGATGAGATGTGTCTGGTTGCCTTGTGTGTAGCCTTTACATTAGCATCTGTGACAGCTTACTTTCTTAACTGTACAATACAAGTACATACGACCTATGCCAGCTATTCGAATCGACTGGAATCATACAAGCTGTAAACATCATGTGTCTTTGCCTGGGTACTGGGAGGGTGCATGCAGGGCTTCCTAGCTAGTTGGCCGGTGGGCGCGGGGTCTTCAGGGGTTCAGGGGTTTGTTTACTTTCACCGCCCGAGCTCTCCGATCGGAACTACCAAAATATAGAAGTCAACGAAGTGCTTGCTTGTCGTTGTACCTCACTTCTGCTTTATTTTCTATTGGGATAATGACACTACTCTTAGATTCTGGTCACCTCAGTTGCTTCGGTTGATCTGCATGCTCCTAAGGAGGGGGCATGACTGTGGCACAGACAGAGAGCTGTGCCCACACCCAACCCCCCCTCCCAATGCGAAGTATCGACTATACACCAAATGCTGCCGCCTTGTGTTTCAAGTTGCCCTTCCTGGTATTCATGATACGTACTATGCAATACAATATTGAAGTTGGACGGCTGGTGTGAGACTATCATAGGAACATATTGGCAAGCTGTACTGTAGCCGGTGGCTGTATTAGGGACATGTGGTAGCGCAGACATGGACAGCAAGGCTATGGTCACATTTTTAGGCTTCAACGAGGTTGATACCAGCATCCAGGTGTAGGAGAATCCAGCTACCGCACTTCAGCAACCGATTCACATAAATGGCGGACCGGTTGTGTTTGGCACGCACTTCCCTTTTCCTCGCGGGAAGATACCGGGGCTTGGTGGCTGTTGGAGAGTTGTCTTGTTTCTTCGTGCTCATATTCCAGGTAACACGTTGCAGTCCTGCGCTGCCTGGGACTCCCCGAATCCTAAGAAGCTTGGCCTCCGCATGATTTGTGTCTCATCATGTGTCCAGTACATACATGCCTATGTCCAGGTCCTGCTGCCCTTCCAAGCCCAGACAACTCGGCTATCCCCATTTATCTTCACTCTCCGCCTGTCATCCCTCGATGCGCTGGAGCTTCTCCTCACAGCAAACCCAAGTGCTTGGCTGCGTGGTCGACGTGCTCATCGCTAAATGTCGCCATGAAGTAGTACGAGTGGTCATAATCCTAAGTCTCGTCAGCATTCCCTCTTTTCCTCGCCCCCCTTTCCCTCTATTCATTTTACTCACCTGCTGATACCTCACTTTCACCCCCTCGGCCCCGGCCTCCTTAACGGCCTGCTCAAAATTCTCCGGCAGCAACTGCCCCTGCTTATAAAAATTGTCACCCGTCCCCACATCAATCAGCATCTTCAGGTCCTTCCCCTTCCAATCACCGCTCCTCACGAGCTCAGTCGCATCATGCTTCTTCCACTCGTCCCGGTTCTCACCACCCAGGTACCCCGTAAATGCCTTCTCACCCCAAGGACAGTTGCTCGGGTTAGCGATAGGCGCAAACGCGCTCACACTGGCAAACTTGCCCGGGTACTTGAGATACAGAGTCAAAGCGCCGTGGCCGCCCATGCTGTGGCCCGTGATGGCGACGCGGGCGCGGTCCAGGTAGCGGCCGTACTCGGCATCCCCAAAAAGCGTGTCGGGCAGCTCCCGCGCAATGTAGCTCTCCATCTTGTACCCCTTGTTCCAGGGCGCCTGGGTCGCGTCGACGTAGAAGCCCGCCCCGGCCCCAAAGTCCCATGAATCTGTCTCCCCTGGCAGGTTGAGCCCGCGAGGGGAGGTGTCCGGGTAGAGGACTGCTAGACCCAGCTGGCTCGCCCGGTGCTGGAAGAAGCCCTTCTCGGAGCAGTTCTCGGGTGTGCAGGTCAGGCCCGAGAGGTAGATCAACACCGGCGCTTTGTAGGTTGAGTTGGCGGCCAGGGCTTGCGGCGGCACGAAGAGGTTCACGGCCATGGGAGTGCCGGTCACGGTGGAGCTGTGGGAGAGTTTGAAGAGCTTGCCGCCGAAGGAGGCGATGGTGGCTTTGGTTGTGAAGGCCATTTTGGCTGGTTGGTTGGGATGCTGGTCACGGCGGTGTGTTGTTGCTGATGGTAAGGCGGAGTGGGAGATGAACTGAGCCAGCAAGGTTTGGAGTTGGGAAGGAGAGAATACTGTACTCAACGTCAAATCATTCAACGGTGAAGTGCCTGGGAATGAACAGATGACAGATCTGTCTCGGTATTCACACTTCAGTGTTCACTCTACCCCGCCTCATATCCCAATTGAACCTTCCCTGAGCCGTTCTCTTCTTCTCCAAGACACGACCGCAACCCCACCTGCCTCGACTGCCGATTATGTACCTCGGCGGGGAGCGAGGGGTAAAACGGGCTTTCGGAAAAGGGGCCCACAGCACCAAAAAATACCGTCATTGCACGCTTCTAACACACTTATTATCCCGGTGAACACCTTGATAACCCCGAATGCCGAACCAAATGGACCGTTACGGTACGGATACTGTACCTAGGTAACATCTTATACGACTCACCAACGTCCAGCACACTGCATCAACTTTACAAGCGGAGTGAACTGAAAAATTCATAGAAAAATAACTCCTGTTCTAATTGGATCCCTATGGTATGTGTATACATAAAACATTAAGTTAAGCCACTGGCGTTAGGCCTATCCCCCTCTCCACCCATCCCTGCGCCTTACGTCACGCCAGCCAAGGAACCCTTTTGTGCCCACACACCAACATTGCCAGACTATATGGCCCATGAAAATTCATGATAAAGGCTAAGCCTTCAAAAAAAGATGACGCTTATAATCTAAGGTCATTAAACTTCGTACCCCTTTTACCAAGGAAACGAGGATGAATCATGAAACTAAGGGAAAACCGGTCTGATCAACCGATCAGAAGAGCGCCAAACCGCCCGCAAGGCCTAGCACAAGCGCCACGACAGCGCCTGCTGGTTTGCCCACGGCAGCAGCAGCGCCCGTGACGACGGGCGGGGCCGGCGCGGTGGTGGTCGCGTTGCCCGGGACGGGGGGCAGCCGCGACGTGGTGGTGGTGATGATGGACGGCGGCACGCGGGTGGTGATGGACGTGGGAATGACAATGGTGGTCGGGGGCAGCGGCTGCTCCGACGTGTACTCAATGTCGCTGGCCGTCACCACGACCGTCGAGTAGCCCGTGATGGTCTGCTGCGATGTCGCGGGGATCGTGACCGTGTAGTCGACCTCCTCGGTCATGGTCACGGGAATCACCGTGGTGACAGTCTGGACCTCGGTGTTGGTCAGGGTGATGCTGGGAAGGAGGGTTAGTCAATCAATTTTGGGGGTGCTGTAGGTTGGATGGGGGGAACTGGGCTTACGTGTTGGTCTTGGTGATCTCAATGGTAGAGCCTTCGGAAACGGTTGTGGATGTGACAACAGGGCAGGTGACCTATTTTGTTTTCATGTCAGTTCCGTTGGTTTAGGAAGGGGGACTGGGACCTAGACGTACCGTCTCGTAGACATTGGTGGTCTCATACTCGGTCTTGATGTTCGTCGTGTAAACAGTTTCCGTCTTGGCAACACTGGTGACGACAGTTGCCGTGCTGGCAACCTTGGTGACGGCAGTCGACGTTGAGGTCCAAGTGACCACAACCGTCGAGCCTTCGACAACCTTGGTCTCGGTCACAGGGCAGAGCTCGGTCAGGGTCGTGTAGATGACTTGGCCCTCCGTCTTGGTCACGGGAGGTTCCGTCTGGGTCACCACGACGGTGGTGGGGACAGCAGTCTTGACGGTGCTGGTGGTGGTATAGGTAGTAACGTAGGTGCTGCCGGGCTTGGTGACGGTATCCGTGACTGGACAAACGGTAGTATACGTGACGATGACCGCGGTGGTGTAGGTTACGTGACTGTCGCCGCCCCCGTGTCTATCGTAAAGCGCCTTGTCTTCCGCCCTTGGGATGTTGGCTCCCAATGCCGAAGCGGCAAGGGCAACGAGTGAAAGAGCGGCTCTCATCGTGACTGCTGGGCCGGTATATTGACAACGACTGTGGCTGATAGCGAAGGTTGAGTCCCGACTGGTGGTTCCTGGGATCTTCAGGCACAAGGCTGGTCACGAACGAGTGTCTTCCAGTAGCCTTAACGAACGAGTTGCCTAGTATGAGGAGAACCCAGGTTTGGACGCTTTAGACCGAGATGGCTGGCGATGAGAGAAGGGGAAGGGAGAGCAGCCACAACTGGGAGCATGCATGTTTATACACAACGAGCGGCTCAAGCCGGTTATGGTCATGGTGCTAATGGGACGATCAAGGAGGGAAACGAGAATGGCGCAGTGGGGTTGCGATGACATCTTGCTTTCCGTCCAACGGCAGGTTGAGACAATCCCATCGGGTCTGCATGGTAGCGGGCTAGGAGAGGAGGGCGGGATCAGTTGGCCGCGAGGATTGGACAGAAAGATCTCCCTGTGGTTCAGCGTTGTAAATGTAGAGTACATGCATACAAGCCACGCCCGCTGGTTGGCCCAGCCCAGGCCCGTTGTTGACCATGCAGGGTAGATAGTGCGCAGGAGGCTACTGACAGAAAAGATCCCGACTGGCAGGAAACGCTTTTTGCGCCCCTTTCTTCGACAGCTGCCACCTTTTCCCCATCGAAGCAGCATTCTTGGGGCTCGGAGTGCTATCGGATAAAGCGCGTTAGCATTGGACTGCTTTTCCAACCTCCAGATTTGTTAGGAATCGCAGGCATTCTCTGTGGTCGCTGGCCGTTACACTGCCTCTGCCTACAGCGGCACGGTCTACGGGGCCGCGCTCAGAACTGAATTCCCCCAGACCTACTGTATCCCTAGTTCCCCGCTGTCCATGACCGGGTGAGCGGCACTGCATCAAGGCCACATCCACATTCACCTCAGTAGAGGGCCGCTTCAGATAGCAACTTGAAAAAACATGAATACAGTATCGATTTGATGCTGTGTCTTCGAGCATCCACTGGGAAGTCGGCACAGGGGCGAACGGTGGAGAGGCATACTGCAGGGGTTGAGGGAAAAGTCAACGTTGAGTGGTTCGCGGATCCGCCAAGCCTGGGTGAGCCCCACTCAGTTTCGAGATCTGGGTCCTTGCCGAATGTCGACGCCGCTAGGCTATGACGGCACGTTTGTCAACCCCCTGTCTCTGCCTTTAACATGTGGCTTTTCTTAGCTTGCTTTGAGCGATTTTGGTCCCGGCCAGACCTCACCATTGGGCTGACCTGAAAGCTCCTACCAGTTTAGTCCAGGAAGGAACAGCACATCTCTAGATGTTTGAGAAAACAGCAACCTGGAGATATGGCGTGCGTGTACTGCATAAGTGTTGACTGCCCGTGCCTTCCCTGCAACAAACCAGAAGATGTGCAGTATTTGTTGCGGTGAGTGAGGGGGACTTGGGCGTAAGTTTTTTTACGTATGTGCTGTACAAACGTACTGTGCAATACCATAACTGTAGCCCATCCGAACACCGTTCCCGCTGTGGGCGGATGTGTTACCCGGCCGATCGAACTACGGTGTCGGGGGTGTGGAACAGACAGTTCCCGCGGGATCCGGCCGCATAGCCAAGTGATGTGATATCACTAGACATACCTCAGTATTTTGGATAGTGGATGAATTGTTTGTATGCATCTGTACTATACAGTACATGCATGCAGGTATGGTACTCGACCGAGTCGACACTACTTTTCGAACCTGATAGAAGGAAAATAGAGTGATAAGCGCATGTGTGCGCCCGATTTTCTCGTGTCCGGGGCAACTGCGGCAGGCATCGGCACGATCTGCAAATTTTGGGGGTTGGTGTTGTGGACCTCATCATCATCGAATCAACCGAAAAGACAAGAGCGAGGCCAATCAGCTCAGATGAGATATATTACCAGTCAGCGAAGGCAGGTTACCACCTGCAACCAGCTTCCAGTTGCGAGTCCAAGATCCCGGAAGCTCCTCAAGTCTATCCAACTTGTGAGCTTACATGTCGTCATCGAGCAACAATAGGGGAAGGTGATGGGAAGACCACTTGCTAGGCGAGCACGGCGAGGTAAGCCCAAGGTGTTGGAGACAGAGCTTAGATATCCGGTCCCTTGGGCAGAGTGGCCCCATCATCAAGTTCCAGCCGTGTTCACCGAGTAGTCTCGTCATTGGGTATCACCGGGCTCACCGCTTGATTGAATGAGAGCCGCGCGCAAAAACCTTCAGTTAACTTCCCTCTCACGGGTCCCCTGAATTGCACAGCAGCTCGGTCATGCCACCGCAGCTCAATGTGATGTGATTACTTGCTGCTGTTCTCCTAACGGCAGGTCGTCTGTTATGTGTGTGACACTTGACTAGCTCGTATGCATTTGTATGTATGCAAGCTTCGTTTTCGTCAGAGCGTGACTTTGTCTCGGGCTTTTGGAAACGCTCTGGCCTGATTGCCAACAATCGCTGGCCTGCTTAGCCTTGATCCGGCCAAGATCAGCGGCGAGGGAACAACAGATGACAATAGCTGGCCGGACTTTCGGCGGTTCATCCGTAGTCACTGCGTGGGCGTCGTGCCCTTGACAATGGAATGGTTATTGGCAACACAGAAGCGGGTGATGCCGATGCTTCGGGCGTGTTAAGTTTCACAGCCGTAGTCGGCAAAGCCATGTTTCTCGACCGTGTTTCAGCTTTATTTTGACGTGTGTTCTCTAGCATGACAGTTAGTGGCGCTGTGGCTTCGAGTTACTCGCGTGGATTCATGTGCCGTCCAGGAGCTGCGTTTGTAAGTGGAGGGAGGATGCGGAAGAGTTCTCTGCGGCCATTTTCAGGGGATGTGGGGTCTGCGCCCTCTTGGACGGGCACTTGGGCCACCTTTGGCTCCGCAAGCCCCAGCAATCAGCACAACCTTGAATGGCGAGAATGGGTCCAGACTTTCCCCCACAACAAGGCGACCTTGATTAGGATACCTTATGTATGGTTTTGTTTTGCATGTGGATGTTGTCTGCTCAATGACCGGAAAGCACCCTCGGTAGACCGTGATGTGCACTTCGTAGCGGGCTTCGACATCATTCACCTATGATATGCGGTGAGCCGGAAGTCACCTACGTTCAATCAGCATTTGGGTGCAGCCAACAAACCGCAATGGCGCCGTGTTCATCCTCGGACCCTGCTAGTTTTCGCTATTGGCGTCCAGTTCTTCAATGTTTGTGCTGAATTCACAATGTGACTTGCTCAGGCCCAGCTGCTGATATATTCATCTGTTCTGAAGCTTTAGTCGGCCAGCTAATTGGGTGTCCGGAGTAGGAACACCCGTCGACCTGATGTTGGGCCGCAACCCAATTCATCGCTCAGGACTTACGATGGCGCCAACTACGTTCTGACACATCCCATCCCATTAACGTTGTGCTACAACCAGCCATCAGACGGTCGTACGAAAGTGGGCTAACCAAGCCTCGTCAGCCGCCTTGATGAACGGCCGCGGTCCGAGTCTTTCTCCACTCACGGTGCGAACGTTAGCTGTCGTTGAATGTACAGAAGGTCCGAGGCCGAAGCCTTCAAGGCTAGGTGCCATATGCCGCTCGTTATATGCCAGTTATCAAGCAGAGCCAGCTCCTGATCAAGGAAGCAATGTGTTTCTGTGAGGGACATTGAACAAAAGGGGCGAGGGAAAGTTGAACAAGCCTCTACCATCGTAAGTAGGGAGTTTGACACTCGTCAGACCCTGACAGTGGAGTGCTCGACGGGCCGATTGAAGACGTCGCCAGATCTTGCCAGGCCTTCGCAATCCCCAAATGTGGGGCATTGACAGGGTCTGACGAGTGTCAAACTCCCTACTTACGATGGTAGTGAGAGCGATTGGTGAATTGGCCAATCGACGCTCGCTTACCGATAAGTGACAGGGCCCAGCTTATCTAATCGCTGAACGCGGGGGAGGGGTAGCAAATTTCCCCAGGTTTGACTTTTATTTGCTCGCTCGAGGAGGGCAGCATGCTGGGCAGAGACAGGCCGCTTCTATGTGACGCGTGACGCGGTGTGAAAATGTCCTCTCTCCGAATCCTGCTCATCGGCAACGGCGGCCGAGAACACGCCCTCGCGTGGAAGCTCGTGCAGTCGCCACATGTGGAGTCCATCATCGCCGTGCCGGGCAACGGCGGCACTGCTGGCCTTCCCAAGGTGACCAACGACACCTCTGTGGCCGCCGACGACTACCCCGGTCTCGTTGAGCTTGCCAGAAGGAATAGGGTCAATCTGGTTGTTCCTGGTCCCGAAGCACCTCTCGTCGATGGCGTGGAAGGCTACTTTCGCGAGGCCGGTATCCCCGTCTTCGGTCCATCCAAGGAGGCGGCGCGCATGGAGGGCAGCAAGACCTTTTCCAAGGACTTCATGAAAAAGCACAACATCCCCACGGCTGCATACGAGAACTTTTCGGACTACGAAAAGGCGAGCCAGTATTTGAAGACGGTCAAGCACAATGTAGTCATCAAGGCCACCGGCTTGGCAGCAGGAAAGGGTGTTATAATCCCTCAGACGCACGAGGAAGCTCAGCAGGCGCTCAAGGAGATCATGCAGGACAAAGCTTTTGGCTCTGCTGGTGATGAGGTTGTAATTGAAGAGTTCCTGGTTGGCGACGAGCTGAGCATCTTGTCCTTCTGCGATGGAACAACTATCAAATCCTTGCCACCGGCTCAGGACCACAAGCGAATCGGTGAGGGCGACACCGGGCTCAACACAGGCGGCATGGGATGCTATGCCCCGACGAAGCTCGCCACACCGGAGCTGATTGCGCGTATCGAGCGTGAGATTCTTCAGCCCACCATCGACGGCATGCGCAAGGACGGGTTCCCCTTTCGTGGCTGCCTCTTCACGGGTTTGATGATCGCACCCGACGGCACGCCCAAAGTGCTGGAGTACAACGTGCGCTTCGGCGATCCGGAGACCCAAACAGTGCTCCCCTTACTCGAGTCGGACCTGGCAAAGATCATGTATGCATGCGCCGGGCCCGTCCCGTACCTTGAAGATATCCCGGTCAAGGTCTCGTCCAAATTCAGCACCACCGTGGTTGTTGCCGCCCCCGGCTACCCCGAGTCCTACCCGAAGAACATCCCGATGCAGGTGGCCGCTTCGCCCCAGGACGTCACGATCTTCCATGCCGGAACAAAGCTCTCGGGCGTTTCATTGCTGAGCTCGGGCGGCCGAGTCATTGCCGCCAACGCAGTCGGGGATTCACTCCGAGCGGCAGTTGACAAGGCCTACGAGGGCGTCAAGCTAATCAACTTCGAAGGCATGTACTACCGCAAGGACATCGCCCACCGTGCCTTCCGCAAAGCCGACGCCTCGAGCAAGCTCACCTACGCCCAGTCCGGCGTGAGCATCGACGCGGGCAACGAACTCGTCGAGCGCATCAAAGCAGCCGTAGCCACCACACGCCGGCCAGGCGCAGACGCCGTGATCGGGGGCTTCGGCGGCGAGGTCGACCTCTCCGCCGCCGGCCATCCCGGCGCGCCCATTATCGTCGGCGCCATCGACGGCGTCGGCACCAAGCTCATCATCGCCCAGAAGATGAACAAGCACGACACGGTTGGCATCGATCTCGTCGCCATGAACGTCAACGACTTAGTCGTCCAGGGTGCCGAACCATTCATGTTCCTCGACTACTACGGCTGCAGCCACCTCGACGTGTCAGTTGCCACCTCGTTCGTCGAGGGCGTCGCGAAGGGGTGCATCCAGGCCGGCTGCGCTCTCGTAGGCGGCGAGACGGCTGAGATGCCCGACCTGTACTCGGGCGACGACTACGATGCCGCCGGCGCCGCCATCGGCGTCATGCGCGCCAGTCAGCGCCTTCCACGGAAAGACGCCATGCTCGAGGGTGACGTCCTCATCGGTATGGCCTCATCGGGGGTCCACTCCAACGGTTTCTCCCTCGTCCGCAAGATCGTCAAGACCCGCGGCCTGGAGTACACCGACCCGGCGCCTTGGGACGACTCGGGAGTCTCTCTCGGCCACGCCCTCCTCACCCCAACCAGGATCTATGTCAAGCCCCTGCTGGCCGTCCTCGCTGACTCGGCCACGGGGCCGGCCGTCAAGGGAATGGCCCACATCACCGGCGGCGGGCTTACCGAGAATGTACCCCGCATGCTGCCCCGCCATCTCGCGGCCGAGATTGATGTTGCCTCATGGGAGGTTCCCCCGGTCTTCAAGTGGCTCGCCCAGTCAGTAGAGCCCGCCGAGATGGCCAGGGCGTTCAATAACGGCATTGGCATGGTGCTGGCTGTCGCGGCTGAGGCGGCAGACCAGGTGGTGCAGAGGCTGGAGGAGCAGGGGGAGAGGGTTTACCGGATTGGGAGGCTCGTCAAGAGGCAGCCGGATGGGGAAGGGTGTGTTTTGAAAAATTTAGGACGCTGGGCGGCGTAAGTCAGGGTCTTTGGGGAGTTCATATCCCTGTATGTATCAGAGAATTAGGGAAAGACGCTGGTTTCTGTTGGTAAACACGGTGTCATATGACAAGTAGACAAGCTGCAGCGAAGAGAAAAGAGTGATGTACGAGCAAAAGCAACCGGGGCTGTGGGCGGATGGGTGGATAGAAATAAAGAGGCCATAGCATCTCCGACTTCTTAAGCAGAGGAGTATTCGCATACAAAGGCAGCGAGGGCACACATCTTGGAGGATATAGGTAAGTCTGTTACATTGTCTTGCCCTCTAGGATATAGTCGGAGGAAAGGCGCCTCACAAGCCGCCCACAAAACAGTATTCACGTCGGGTATTCCTGGATTTGTTCTCGTCTATCCATTGCAACCCCCAGACCTTTTAGAAAAAAAGTCGCCAAACACCAGCGCCTCGTCATGTCGTTAACTAAGACTGGTGCAAGCTTCGTAAACCCATTCCTCGTCTCTGTGGCCCAAAAAATGCTTGTGCGCTCATATGAATGCTTGTACAACAGACGCGGACCGACTCCTGGAATGAAGAACAACATATAAAATGTGTGGTCGGGATCCCGTCCCGAAGGGCGGACTGTCCATTCGGGTGAGACGGTGAACACCGGGGGAAAGGGGGTCGGCGAGTCCGTCCGTAGCTGACGCCCTCTGATACCCTGGGTATCGGCGCACAACGTAGGCAAAATGGAGGTGCGTAACGCCTCATGCAGCAACTCTGAGCTCGGTCCCCGTCGACATGGCGAAGCCGTTAGCTCCGGGCGTCTCGCGAACGGCACCAGCTTGCCCACGTGCCTTCTCTGTCAGGGTGAGGAGCTCCTTGAGCATCAACTCGCGAGTGCCCCTCACCAGCCCGTCAACGTCGGCGGCGGTGAGCCCTTCGGTTGAGATGGGTTCAAGAACTGCCCGTGTAAGTCAGCCTCGCCGAAATTGAGAGGCAAAGCATGAGTAAGGTGACGGCTTACCCTTGCAAGGTATTCTTCCGGACTTGAAGACGAACCCCTTGGGGTAGTAGATATGGCTGTAGTTCGCCACGACGACAGGTATGATGGGCACCTGCGCCTGCACGGCGAGGTGGAAGGCACCCTTCTTGAAAGGCAGCACTGAGGGCATCTTGGCATAGCTGCGCGTGCCCTCGGGGAACATGTAGACGCTTTGGCGCTTGTTGCGGATCTCGTCGGCGGCGCCGCGCATCTTCTCGCGCGAATCCTTGCTGTTGGTGCGGTGAAGGAAGATGCTGCCGCTCAGGGACATGAACCAGCCCAGGAAGGGAACCCACTTCAGCGAAGCCTTGGCCGTCACGCTGCAGTACTTGGGGAACATGCAACCCAGCATGAGCACGTCGAGTTCGGTTTGATGGTTACCCACGATGACGGCGGGACGGGTCTTGTTAAGGTAGCCATGCGGGTCTTCGATGTCAAACGTCACCCCCGTCGCCAGGCGCATGCTGTACTTGAAACTGCGGGCTACGGTCCATTGCGCGAGCTGGCCGTAGCCAACGAGGCGGAGGGCAACTGACGCGACGACACCGTAGAGCGAGCTAGTGATTAGTGCCAACAATGAGGCCAGCGATCGGGCCGCAAAGTCGGCTTTAGGAACCCCGACAGCCGAGAGCAGGTAGGCCGACACAATTGCAGCAACCCAGACAGCGAGGCAGTAGTCGATGTAGGCGAGAATGGTCGCCATAGTTAGGTGTGTCCAGTGTTGGGTCTACGGCAGGCAAGGGCGACAGCCCAGTTGTTTGCGCGGGGTCGAGTCTGTCGTTGATGTAGAGACGGGACGACAGGCTGCTCCGGCACGCCCAGCTGTGTATCGGGTTTCAATGTTCCAGCGCGCCTGCAGAACCAAGGTTCGGCCAAGGGACCAGAGAAAAGGGGTTTGTGGGTTAGGTTAGGTCTTTGACGGCTGTCACTAGGTAGCTCAACCCCTTTAAATTGCCGCTGATAGGTCGGATCGGCACGCAGTTAGCCACCGATGTCCCTGTAGCTGATCCACGGGCGGTGGAGTGGTTTCGCAGGAGCCCGTGTAGCGCGAACAGGGCAGCTCGATGGGTCTCTCGATGCCAGGAGAGGATGTCGGATTCACCGGGTATGAGATGGCATGTTTCGATATCCTTCGTGCCTACGCCTTAATAGGAGTCGACTACAGGGCGAGGTGGGCGTGTGACCTCACCGAGGCTACAATAACCTGTTGTGGAAGGCGCGAAAAAAAATTGAGACGACCGACATGGCGGTTTCGCTGTTGAACTGCAAGGCTGTTGTGCTGTGGGGAATTCAATGCAGCCTTCCCGTAAGGGGTTCTGGAAGTACCCCCTTGATAGAGTCTTTACCCAAAAGCACTTTGAAACCAACTGGCATTCATCCTGAAAAATTTGAATATGATTTGTCCTAATCATGCATCGAGAACGAATGTATATATTTCCGAATGGGCCTCTTGCAATGTGAATACTCACTGGTAAACTGGAAGCTGGCTTTGCCAAATACATCGTGGATACCCGTCCACGAGACTCAACGGGACGCCAAGACCGCAAGCGTGGCATGACCCCACAAGATCTTTCCCGAGGTTCCAGTCCTGTTGGGGCTAACAAATCATATTTGGGGTCAACTTGTGAGGAACTTAGGTTGGTATCAATTGACACTCACAGACATTCGCCGAAGCTCGGATGTCAGTGACCGTCAAGACTCAGGACCCGGAACGCAGATATTTCGGTCGTCATTTGGAGGCAAGCACTACACTACCACTTATGATTCGTCTGGAACTATACTACTCTAAGGTTATTTTCCACGAGAATTGTACCGGGAGTGTGCGGCGCCATCTTGATTGGAGATTGGAGACTTCTACAGTATATCCCCGGCAATGTCCATCCGTGACTGCAAGGTCCAACAACCCGGTTCGGCCGAGTCCATATAGTATAGCAGGGGGCTTTCTCTTATAAATGTGTTGGACAATCCTGAGAAATCATATCAAACCTGGATGCTGAAAGACCAAGGGCTTTTTGCAACAGATGGCATATTGTGCGGTAACGAAAGGTTTGATGTCTGCTGTGAGACACTGCTGTCACCTGTGGCAGGGCAGCTGAATCAGAATGATAGGCGCTGTAACGAATTTTAGCCGCAGTTCACCCACGGTAACTACACAGTATGTACAGTACACAGTCTGTTCACCATCCTACAACCTACTACTTACTACTTTCCTTCACCTAGACACCTTTCGATCACGACAGCTTCCCGCGCCCTCACTTGTCGCGCTATCACCGGTTGCTACCGTTGCGTAGTCTGGCTCGCAATTGTCAAGCTCTTCTCTCGGGCCCACCTGGCAGTTCGTCGATGGCCATGGTTGCGTCGCTGTGATCGCTCCCTCGACGGTCTTTCTATTCTCTCTCTCTCTCAAAGGTCGGCGGCTTCTCCAATCTGCGGTCCATGGCGGCATCTCGTCGCGGGCACCCGGCCCTTTCCGTACGGTTCCCACAGCTCACCGCCTCAGGACTTTTGCCCGACCTGCCCCTCATATCCGCCCTCTTCCTCATAGATTTTGACGTCAAGGCCGGTTACACAATTGTCTGGAAACGCGCCGTACCAGGTCTCGACCTCGAAGGCACCGTCGAATACAAGAGCTTGCCCTCGGGTCTGCACACGGTGCCCGACGACCTTATATACTTTGTCCATGATGGCGGCCATGCCGGCCTCAGCGCCTTCGTCAACACGCCCACCGACGAGGAAGAAACCCGCCACGCGCGCATGATCGCTGTCGGCATCCTCGTGCCTCTGAGCTATGGCCGGCTCGGGAGAGCCTGGCGTCACGCCGAGGCATTGAAGGCAATTGCCGCCGAATTGGCTGCGGATCGGAAACGAACGCAGCTTTTGGAGGAGTACTGGGAGAAGAACGGCGCTCGCGAGACATCGGTGCTCCAGCCATTGAAGGATACTCCGCTGGCTTCACCTGTCCTCAGCGTCAAAACGAGCCGTCCCGGACTGGGCAAAGGCCATGCAAGGAGTCGGTCTGCCTCAGACGGCGCCGCCTTGATCCCCCCCGGCCATACGCTGTCTCCGTTTCACCCGGCCTGGAGCCTCACCTCGCTATTGGACACGTTTGGTCCCTTGATCTTTCCCATTCACCGCGCCGCTCTGCTGCGCAAGCGCATCTTGATTTCTTGTCACGCGCCAGTGCACGAGATTTGCAACTTTGGTATGTACCGCGCCTTGCACAGTCTCTACGCGGTTGGCTGACATGTCATAGTCTACGATATCTCCGTCTTGTCAAACATCCCTTCATCCGTCTGCGACGTAATAGACCCCTCTGCTCCGGTCCAGCGCCTGCGGCCACTCTTCACCATCGGCGTGCACGACATATCCTATCTACTAGAGCATCAAGCCGCGCTAAAGCGGGCCAGCCAGGCGGACAATCACGACGATCCAATCAACCTCGACGACGCCAGCTCGGGATGGGTGGCATGCACCACCGACAGCATCCTCGCCATGAAGGACGGCCTCTGGGATATGTTGATCACCATGCCCCCAGCCTACTCCTCCAACGCCAAGCAACGTGTCTGGCCAACCGTAGAATGCCCAAAGGGCGTCCCGGTCAAAGCAACGCAGCGCGACCTCCGCCGCTTTCGCTCCCTCACCATTGGTCTCAGCCGGCTGGCCGCGGCAACATCAGCCTCGGTCCATCCCCACCCCAACCCTACATCCGACACGCGGAGCCTGCGCTCGGAAACGAGCGACGCCGTTTCTACTCCCGCAACCCCAGCCATCCGCCTGTCCTCGTCCTCCCGACCGGGAACGGCTACCCAGGACCCGCACCGCCACCATGCAACAAGAAGCCTGTCAATAGCCGGTCCAGGCGCCTCGGCCGACTACGCCGAGACGGAGGCCATCGTCGAACCCACCACCTGGGCTGCGCTCGCGTACAACGGCTTTATGTGGTGGGCCTCGGCGGGCGAGAAACGTCACGGTGACGAGGTTGACGAGCACAGCCATGACGCCGCGCTTCTGGCCGGGTTGGCGCCGCTGTCACCTGTCATGGCACCCGCTGTTGCTGGGGGTCAGAAAAAGACCAGTTTTGGCGACAGCGGCGCGGAGAGCGGTAGCTTACCCCATGACAGTCGCGGTGAGGGAATGGTGGATTCGTGGGGCCAGCTTACCCCTGGGCAGCGGCGGTTGGGAGGTGGCGATGCTACGGAAGGGGAAGGGGACGATGGGGAGGGCGAAGAAGAGGACGAGCGAGGGGATGATGAATGCCAGGCTCGACTTGAGCTGGCGGTGGTAGCGTACTTCCACCGTTTGACCACCAATGTGTTATCCGTCCTGGCGGATATTGTCGACTCGGCGGATGACGATGATCTGTTGGATCTGGCACCGGGACTGGGGATAGGCGGGGAGTTTGATGGCGAGGGGGCTGGAGCCCGCTCAGTTTCTCGTGCTTCGCTGAGCGAAGAGGAAGGCAGCAGCGAAGAGGCAAGGCTACTGGATACTGGGAACAGTAGGGGGTGGGTGAGGGTCGATAGTGATGCCCTTGCCCAAATGGGGCTGGATGTGTGGAGCCAGGCCGATGCCGACTTTGTGCGCGAGGTTACGGCCAGGTATTTCTCCCGCCGGGCGTATGTTGAGACCAAGGGGGTTGAGATATGCGGCGTGAAGATATGCTAAAGCTCAGCGCTCATGGCAGGTTTCGAGAGGATAGTGCTTCTGGGATAGCATGGGTCTTGTCTACTATGGGTTATGCGGTATCTAGCTACTTATCGTGGCCTGGCGATGGGACGGGAGTTTTAGGGTCGGTTGGGACTGGAACGGGTTGGTTTACCAGCCATTACACGAGCATCCTATTGATATTGATAACCACATGTTGGCGGGATTTGGCCTGGTCGGGTATACCTAATATACTGTTGCCGTGGCACGTCGTTCGCGGCTAGTGTGTTGTAACCACCAGAGTCATGTTGGTTGACGTGCTACTCTACCCCCAGAGATTACTTCAGAACAATTAGTTTTGCCTTGACTGGGTGTTTGCCCTCGGGAAGTGGCACCTGAGGTGCTCCTCGCTACCACGACACAGGCGGAAACCGGCAGCTCCTTCCACCTCCGGCCTGCCCACTGACTATACGAGTTGAGTTTCTCTCTTGCAACTTCCAACACAAACAACCCCTCTGGTGTATCGGTAACATAGCGGATTCTCATTCAGGGCTATCATTGCCTCAGAACAACAGACTCCGTTGCGCGGGGTTCGACTCCCCGGGGGGGTGACTTTTTTTAGCCATGTCTTCTAAGAGTCGTTTGTTACTTATTCGGGCTGTTTGTTTATTTGCGCCCGAATAGACATGGTTGAATATGGCGTAGAGCAACTTCTCAGCCTTCAGCACGCAGGATTGGTCTACGCCATATTCAACCATGAGTCTATCCGGGCCACCTACACCATGAAGTATCACAGCCTTGACATCGAGAGGATGTTGTGAAGACCTTGTCCATGTATAACCCTAACCCCACATTATTTCCGACCTCACTTTTCACTCACCTGTGCTTCCCCTCTTCAATTCAGATTGGCTCTCACTTACACGAAATCATATGAATAGTCATCAAATTGGGGTCCTTTAACTCACCTCTATTCCATCTCTGATTGAACTTTTTGAGCACTAACCCTATGCATACTCAACACTGATATGCTTTCGTGAGGAGCTCGTCGGATTCATTTCACCCTTTTGCTTCAATATCTCGGCTCGCCCAACTCGGAGCTCACTGTCCATGTCAGCAACACCAGCCGCAGAGCTGCCCCCGACCCTCGCCTTGGCAACTCTCAACGCAGCCATTTCGTCCATCTCGCCTGCTCTTGAAATCCTCGAGCGCTTCCACCACCGGAACAAGAATCAGCATCGCCTTTCCAAATGGTGGGCTCAAGCCGACATGCTGCGCCGGCACACGCGCAAGATGCTGGTGTGTTTGGAAGCTGGCGTACCAGATGCTGAAAGACTAGAGAGGATTCGGGCAAGAGGGAAGACGAAGAAGAAGAAGGAAGGGGGCGATGATACGGAAGAGGGGAATCTGGAGGTTAAGAAAAGGGCAGAGCATCTTCGTTGGACCCTAGCGCCGAGAGCCTATCTGTAAGTTGCCAGCCTTTGTTGTAGTTCTTCATCCATCACGGGCTGCGATGCAATATAGTCCGTTATCTATGCTCCAAATTAACAACCGTTATTGTGTACAGTGCCTTCACCCAGCTCTCCACAGACCGCCAGTTTGCCCATCTCGGACTGATGCTCCTGGGCGTTCTAGCACAGATCGACAAAGCCCTTGCACCATTTACCCCCTTGCCCAACGATGCACTCTTGGAAACCGATGCCGAGGGAGCAGCAACAGACGACACACCAGGGCCACTACCAAACTCAAATCCCTCGCCGCCTGACGGCAACATCGCGCTCGACAAAACCATGCCCCAGCCCCAAACTCTTGATTTAGACGGAGACACCGACATGGGCGTAGCCGTCTCAAGGGATGAGATCATTCTCCTGTCAATCGAGCGGGGGACTTCGACCGGATCGACGCCGGCACCAGCGCCAACATCAGCACAGACCGAGCCCACCGGTTTTACCAGCAGTAAGTTGACAGCAGGCCTGAGTTCCGGGTCAATATCAGAACCGCCAGTCGAGGTGGGAAACCAAGAAACCCGCAAAGACAGCCCAAGCATAGGGCCGCCGGTGATAGAGAAGCGCATGAAAAAGAGGCTTAAAGGGGGCGGTGGCGACGAGTTCGATGACATATTCAGCGCGCTCGACAAAGACAAGGTGAAGAAGCCAAAGAAAAAGAAGCGTAAGAAGGGCGATGAGTTTGACGATATCTTTGGAGGACTAGTATAAGGTATGGTCGGACTCGGTCATCCACCGTTGGTGTCCTTGATGCTAGGTAACATTCCACGAAGAGAATCCTAGATACCATGTGTGCTTGTATACCCCTGGCCGGAGATGAACAAACAATTCAAAGCAGGTCTACTACTCCGTACCGTTGGAAGCCAGAGCATAGCCATTGGATACTTTATCCTCAAGGCAGTGAGCTGCGCAGCGCGGAGACACCCAAGCCCGCATCAAACCAGCAAGTGACAAACCTAAAGCAAATCTGAGAGGAAACAAGGGCTCAATTCCACCCTTCGATCATCCATCCATCTTATTCCTGACGCCACGACATCCAGATTAGGAAAAGGAGTTTAGAGGCACACCGCCCAAGCTAACGCAACACCACATGACATGATACCGACAAAAAGGGGCTGCCCAATCAACCGCTTACGAAGCGGTAGCGGGCAGGCCGGCATGCCTTCACCACCTCCACTTTCCCACCCCAAGGACAGGATGGCTTCAGACGGGACAGTTACATCGCAATCCGTAAGAATTATAACCCCATTCAAGGAAGGGAAAACAGAGTGCAAACCAGCCAGCTTAACCTGCGAGTAGAGGTTCCCTCTCACCAATAATCACTCTGTTCTATTTCCTCCTCCACTCTACAACCGGACCCGCCCTACGGTCTCCGGTCCAAGCGGGTATACGACCAGACGCGGGCCCTCATATCTCCGGACCCCGTAGCAAAGAAGCCCCCGGTCGGCGTGGGCACAGGGCTGGGCGCGACCGAAATGACCGAGTTCTTGTGGCCCTGCAGCATGAGCTGCGTGTGGCCGGTGCGGGGGTCCCAGAATTGGACGCCACGGTCCTTGGATCCCGACAGGACCCACTCGGCGTCGGGGGTCAGCGCCACGCTAAGGACAAAGTCCTGTTTGCATTATCGTGTTAGTGATGTGAAGAGGAAAATGGTGGGACAAACCAAACAGACAAACATACCCTGTGGCCCTCGAACGTCTTGATGCACCGCCCTCCCTTGAGAGGCTGCTGCTGTGGCATCGGCCGTGAGGCCGTCAGCTCCCACATTTTGATCGTCTTGTCCAAGCTTCCGCTGACAAGTTCGCGGGCGTTGGGCGAGAAAGCGACGCTGTAGACACTGTCTTTATGACCGTCTGGGCCCTCGAGCCGTTCGACAAGGAAACCGGACTTGATGTCCCAAACCCGGACGCTCTTGTCAAGAGAGCCGGCAGCGACGAACTTGGTGTCGGGAGAAATGGCTACGGTCGTGACACCGTCCTCTATGCTTAGCGTCATGGTGCTCTGGCCGGTCTCGATATCCCACAGCCGAACGGTCCTATCGCCGCTGCCGGATGCAATGGTGCGTCCGTCACGCGCAAAGTCGAGTGAGTAGATATCTTGCTCATGGCCATGGAACGTGTTACGGATCTGTCTTGCTTGGATGTCCCAGACCTGGACGAATCAGTATACACAAGAGCCGGCGGGGTACCATTTTGGGAGCCCAGAACTTACTCGGATCAGCTTGTCTTCGGCGCCGGTAGCGAGGTACCTGCCATCGGGACTGAAGCAGACGCTTCTAATGTATAGATCTCCATTCAAATCAATGCTCTCGTCCTGGAGGACACAAATCTTATCACCCGTGGCGACGTCGTAAATCTGGGCGGATCTGTTGCACCCAGTCGCAACATATTTGCCGTCATGGCTGAATCTCACGCAGCATACAACACTCTCATGCTGCAGGGTGTGGACAAGCTCAACATCCAGGACACGGGGCACATGCTGGTTGAAGATGGCCCACCAATCGTCTCTGACCTTCTTGATGTGGTTCGGAAGACGCTCGACGTCGAGATCGCCCAGGGAGTTGGTCTGAGGAGGAGGCGGAGCAGGATGCTGCACCATCCGAGCATGATCTGGGGTCGGATGGGTCGGAACTTGCGGAGACTGGCCAGGGCCATTGTAGGGGACCGGAGTATTGATCTGAGGAGTGGCCGGGCCACCCGCCGGCGGTCTACCGATGGCTCGCTTGCTACCGGGCCCCGGCGATGCCGTGCTTTGGGGGGGTTGGGGAGGAAAACCACCCGGGGCAGGCCCCTGCGGATATTGCTGCTGGAACGGAGGCTGCTGAGACGGCGGAGGCGGCGGAGGCGGGGGACCCTGCAATCCAGGAGGAGCCGGAGGCATGTGCGGCGGCTGCTGTTCCTGCTGCGGTGGGTGCGGCGGAGGGGCCAGGCCACCTTGGCCGACTGCTTGGCCCGAAAGGATAGCGCCAATGATAGTATTGGCTCCCGGGTTGCCAATCTGGGGCGGCTGCTGCGGCGGGCCGACATGTTGAGAAGGTGGGTTCAAGTGACCGGGCGGGCCTCCACGGGCCTCCAGTTGGCGGCGCAACAGGTTGATCTCGTCATCATACCTGACCACTACGTGAGCGCGTGGCTAACGAGGGGGGATTAATGCTGATAACTTACTTCTGCTTGAGGCTGATTTGCGTCTGCTCCATCTGGTAAACCTTTTCGCGGATCAGATTCATCTCCTGAACCTGAGCTTGGACTATTTTGCAATGCGGTTAGAGCCGGGAATCCTTATCAACGGGAGGCGCCAAGCTCGCCATTCATTCACGATCCAGCCCGGGAACGGAGGCTTACTTTGATGCTCGTATCCCTCGGTCTGTCGAGCGTACGCCTCGACCTCGGCACGGATCTGGTCGAGGAGCTCGTTCACACGGGCGGCGCCGTTGCCAGGGGGGACGCCGCCCATACCGCGGTGGCCCGGATACATCGACATCTTGTCTGATCAGATGTCTGAATAGTACTTGGCCTCGTCTTTGTTTTTGTTTTTTTTTTTGTTTTTTTTTGGGGGTTACTGCGGACAATGCGAACGCGGTGATTGGACTGTGTCGGTAATGATGATAGCAATTAGATCCGACAATTTTTTTTCTGCTTCGTTGTCCTCCTTTCCCCCAATCAACAAATATTGCCCGGGTGCCAACCGTCCCTGCGTGCGCGCAGAAACTGAATAAAGTAAAGCTTGGCGTGCAATCGGATGCACGTTCGTTGCGACGCGGCTTGGGCCGGAATGACGACTGCGGTTTATTGACTCTCGTCGTCGGGGGTAGGGGACGATGATGGTGATGGTGTTGAGATGGAAAGGAATGCGGTGGTAGTTCGAGGAAGGAAAGGGAAAAAAAAGGGACCCAGACCGGAGGGGGCGGCTGGATCAAGTTGGGGAAGCGCAAGGCAATCTGCGAGCCAAATCATTCAGTAGGTAGGGGAAAAAAGGTGCTACAACACATTGGCCGACATGCGCCGGCGCCACCCAAAACCATCCAAGTTAGGAGCTGGGCAGGCAGGGACCAGGGTGAAATGCGGCGTCTGCATGAAGAGTGGATCTTCTGTGGACCCGGGCCCGTGCATTGCTAGGCTGTCTTAGCGCAGCCGTTCTGGAAGGGGTGGGAAAGAACAGGGTGGGGGAGTGGAGGTGTGTGCAGAGGTGCAGAAGCGGGGTGGTTCCAAACACGCTCACGTTTTGTTTCCCGAGAGACCAACCACCGCCCACCCACCACCCACCCACCACCTGCAACGGGAACTTTTCACAAAATTGCCGGCGTTGCTTTTTCTTACTCAGACGACGCACTTACACTACCGGCCGGGACAGATAAACCAAGCCTACCATAGCCAATGAATACCATAGGAGTGTAACTCGGCTCCGTCCATTGCTGTGTTGACGGAGACAATTAAGAACGCTTTAGAGGTTGACTAGCCGTGCTGGGAAATATTAGCAGTTCCCGACTCCGTACGTGACACACTTTGTGGCACGTCCGTCAAATACCGTATGCATCTATCAGTGCCAGGCTTTTCGATCGTTGCAATAAGCCTCTTCATTGCCTGCGCACATTATCCGGTCCATCTCTTATCACCCAGTGGTCAATGTGTCTGAACCGGCTGTGCGGCCTCGGCAAGATGACACCGCTCCAACCACACCCTCGCTGTATTGCATCATTGCTCTGCACGCGCAACATCTTCACGGCATACACCCGGGGTGTGGGCAACGAAGCTAAGAGGCGGGGAAGCCTTGCCCCTTTCGGTTCACCTGGAGTGTTACCGATGGCTCGCCTTATCCTACCGAAACCGTCTGATGGTGCGGGCAGGTTTGCGTGTGAAGTACAGCAAGTGTAGGAAGCCTGATGCAGCAGAAGCAGCAGCAGCACATCCCTTCCAACCTCCAGTGCAGGGGGAATTCTCAGTAGTGCCACACCTTGGGACACCCTAGAGCATGGCTGCAGGCTTCGCCCTAACGTTAGCTGGGAAGTGCAGAATGTGGCCGACTGGGCGAGAACAAGCGGCTGTCATGTGTTCTGACGTTAAGTTGCTGTATTGTATGCACGTAGTGTATGTATAGTACATTGCTGCAGCGTACATACATACAGTAGGCAAATGCGCAAGGTCGTACATCCGCTCATTGTGTCGGGTGTTGCGGCTTGATGCGCAGCTCGCCTGGCTCGCCTATCTGTGCTGGCTGGCCCATCTCGTGCATTTCTGACGGCCAGTCGGTGTTGAAGATGCATCATGTGCATGGAAAGTTGAGCTGGTGCCTCATTTGGACCGCTGCTCACATTATCCGAGCAGATTGGGCCCTTGGGGGGGGCTGCTGTTTTAACCTCTAGGCCATCCTCACTGCTCTAATCATGCCTGAGGTTATCAACAGCAAAGCTCCTCAATTTCCTGACGATGCAGTTAGTAGAGTATTGGCCGCAAAGCAGCACCTCGAAGCGTTGGCAATCAGTTCCTGTTGGGGTTGGGCAAAGGAGAGTTTGGGGCGGGGAACCACTCACCAGTCACCACTTGCAATTTTGTTGCAAGATCTCAGGCTGTGCTTCTGGGTTGGGTGTGTTGCGCAGTGCTCGAGCGGGGACCAGATCCGATGCACATGACACCAAACCGAAATCGGGAAGTGGGCCCACGGCCCGAGCCCACCCTGTAATTGGCGAGCACACTGTCAACCTGGAATTGTCACCTATGCACCCGGTCGATGGCAGGTTTGGCGGGAGAGGGCTCGACGAGTCGACTTAGCTCCAAGAAGAGAAGAGCATGGATTAATAAGACGCAGTACGTACAACACATCTGTTAGCACGGCCAAATAAATGCTTTGAGGTCATCTTATTGCCAAGTCCCAGGAATCATAGCAATGCCGCTTTGCAGATGTCCGAGGCTGTTGCTGACTTAGGTTCTCGAACTGTCAGCCTGGAAGGTTGCAACCATAGCACTGCCGGGACATCGCCAAACATATCCAATTGACCCAAATTCATACTTTAGTACGGGATCCCTGAAGTGACTGGGGTTCTACCAATGCTTCGAAGCAGCCAAGTGGCAGTGGCGGTCGCTCTCCAACTTTACGTCCCCTATGTAACTATTAGGGTCTTGCTCTGGTCCAAGCCTACAGGTAAGTTGGATTACGGGTAGCGGGATACCACCAGACATATACGGTATAGGCACCTACAGAATAGAACATCCAGACCTGTCTGCTCAAGAGACTTCTGCTCACTGCCGAATCTGTCGGCGGCAAAATCCTCTGGAAGCTCCATTTCTCACTCAAGTGGCATAAGGCTGCTTACCTTGCAGCATGCCCGCAGTTCGACTAATCGTCCTGTTGTCAGCAATGGCCCCGGCCTGCATCGAGCGTTCGTTATCTCAGAAATCTGATGGCTATCCAAATGATAAGTTGCCTACTTGCCTCCGCTCATCCGCCTCTGCCACTGGCTTTCAGTTGCACGTGTTAGCGACCGTTTGAAAGAATAGGGCAATTACCTCTTACGGTTGGAGGGACATGCTTTGCCGGGGCATCAAACGAGTATCCAAGGAAAGGCATTGAAGCTAGATAAGCACCTGCAGCGGAGAGAGTTAAGATAGGAAGGATCAGGTAAAGACCTGAGCCTGAATAAGGCGTCCAGGCTGCAAGTAGGGTTGAGTTTGATTCCCAGGCTCTCATTCCCATGACGGGAGGTATTCAGCGTTGGGTGAGGGGTTATCCAACCGGCACCCGTCCAGGTTTCTGATGGGATACATGTCAATATAGCGCCATAATAGGAGCGAGATTCAGGGATCAGAGGAGCCCAGCAGGAGGGTGACCTCCCTATTCCTCCATCCACCTGCTCAAGACCGAGATTCAAGTTCGACTCACAACAGCGAGCCTCCCGTTCCTTCCAGACAACCAGCCAATGCCTCAAGCGTAATGAAATATACATAAGAAAAGGCCCTGATGTACAAGGGAAGGAAAGACTAAAAGATAGCACAGCTGTCAGCTGCTGAACATCTCGAACTAATGCCACCACCCGCCAAGCCAAACGCTTCCCAAACGAAACGCAAGGAGATAAACAAGTAGATATTGGTGCGATTAAAACTCAGACAGAGTGAGAGACGACCATTCCATCCATCTCACGAAAAGCTCACGAACTTCGGATCCCGCGGCCGCCCATCCGCCCCAATCCCATTCTCTTTGAATTTCTGCTCCATGTATACTCTGCGCGCCTCATCAAACAGCATCCGCCTTTTCTTCATGATCTTGACGATTTCCCGTTTCGCCGCGTCACCCAGTCCAGCTCGTGTGTCACCGTCCTGGATATTGCCTGACAAGTCGAAAGTGGATGAGGACAGGCCTGCTTCGATGTCTCCCTCAAACGAACCGGCACCGGGGCCGGTGCTAAGGCGTGAGTAGAGGTAGTCACCCCCGGGGAAACGGAAGGAAACCTGGGAGAGGGAGGACTGTAAGGCCGGGAGCCATCGGGCGCGGGAGAGGTATAGGGTTGTGGTTAAAAGGAAGGTGAGAAGGGTCAGGCTGTAGTAGAGGAGGTAGGCCATGCCGATCCCTTTGTTCTCTTCTTTCTTTGATGTTATTTACTTGGGACTGTTGGGGCGTTCTTTTGCGTGGGTTGGCTTGCGACGGTTGATTGTGAAACCTCGCTGGAGTCGCCGCACGATGGATGCGCCGGTTCGGGAAGGGCGGAGACTGTTGCAAGATGGTAAAGAAGGAAAACGATTAACGAAATGAAGAGGAGAAATAGTGCGCGACACGGGTTAGATGCGCATTTCCTCTTGCCAGTTGATAGGGGACCCTAATTGTCGATAGCAGGTCATCGAGGAGGCGGCGATCAACCTGCCGACCTGAAGCAAACAGTTGAGCAAGTGGCTTTGTTCGTCAGCCGCTTGGCGACCTCCCGTCAGTGGATCACACCAGGGAGGAATAGTGTACCGTAGCTCCCGTACAACATGCACGGACCATCCCTATTAATGTAATGGGTTGCTAACCAAGCCGAGTTTGGGCCAGTTTATCGCGCCGAGGAAATAAGAGCCTAGCCTGAAACGGTATGTTAGGCGAGCCCACATTCGATGTCCAAAAAACCCAAGTGTTGGAACTGAAATTCGAGATCACGGAAACTCGTTGACGACTTGATTCTGAACGCTCGAGAGTCCAACGTCCACACCTTCAAAATGTCCAACGTTTCGGCCGACCTCATTTGGGAGATTTCCCGTACGTATTTCCACCCAATATCCGAAGGTCTGCACGGGTTTCTGACGCATTCATGACCCAGGCAACAACAACTCCTTCCTTGTGAAGAGGAAGAAGACTGGTGGCCTTGTCCAGTTCTCTCGGGATCCCCTCAACCTGGTGAACCTGCACTCGCGCAAGGTACGATATGAGAAGTCCGAGGCTAGGTGCTGCGACATATGCTGACAAGGAACAGTTTGCGGGCTTCGTCAATGACAAGGTACGATGACTTAGCAGCTTAATCCCAACTCGCCCAAATTGCGCGGAACTGCGATCTAATGCAAAATGGCTAGGCTCTGGGTATTGTTCCCAACGAGAAGGGTGGTGTCCAGGTGATCAGCAAGAAGCCGGCTGCTGCCAACAAGCCCGCTTCTGGGTTGTACACCGTCACCTACGGCGGCAACAAGACAGCCCGCAAGTCAGTGCAAACCGGCCCGGAGGAAAGGAGGCAGAAGCACTAACATCCTTCCACAGGACATACAAGGCTGTTGCCAACCAGGCCGCCAAGAACAGCTACCGTCCCGACCTTCGGCAAGCCGCCGTTGCCCGCGCCAGCGCCATCCGCCGATCCCAGAGACCAGTCAAGCCCGAGCCGGAGAAGAAGCTGAGAGGCGCCGCTGCCAGGAGGGCGGCTGCGAAGGAGTAAACGGGTTTCAAAGGAGCTAGGACGAGTCGGAACGTGTATCTCTATAACGAGCCAAATCCTCGCCGAGAGGTGCATGACAGGATCGGAATGCAGGGCGATAGGCCAGGATGGGTTGCCTATTTGCATTCAGGGAACTGCTACGGCGTTTGATATCCAAAGAATCAATCCCTAAAGCGGGGTCTTCCGGAATGGAATAAGGATGGCGTTGCGGCACAATGTAGATGTTCGGGTGTACAACGGCTGCGTGCCAAGCTGGCAGTCGGAATTCCTTGACCGACTTGCGTGATGGCATTTACAGTACATGATCGAAAAGGGTCGCTGGGATGCTGTCGATCCATTAAGGCCACAAGAGTGGCACTGCGGGCGGCTTCGGTCTCAGGCATGAGCTGTAACCCGGTCTTCCCCGATTCCCCAGATCCGACAGCCGGGCCTCGGGATTCCACATGTTTGGGGAGGGATCGCCGTCTCTTCACGAGATTCCGCCTCCAACTCGTGGCGGACGTAAAGCGCTATCGCGAATTGCGCAGAGTAAGCTATGTGAGACTCGGGTGCCTCGAAAACGCCAGGTCCGATTAAACGCGGCGGCTATGCACGTAACACAAAGCCAATTGAGCCGGACGAATCTGTGCACGCAGTCGCAATGACTGCTGGAGGGGTGGGCAACGTGGGACATAGCACAGCTCCAATAGCTCCAGGGCGCTGACGCCAGCGGCTGGCCCGGGAGTCTCCACGACCCCGCCAAATCTACCTTACTTAAAGTGCCAATCTTAAGAATCCTAGGTCTTCCTCTGCGCGTACCACTACCCTCTCTACCTTGCTCAACAAACCTCCCTGTGCCTTCTCAGCCCTCGCAGCATCCAGGTACGCCACTGGGTACTGATTCGACCTCGTCGAAACACCAGTCAGCCTTCTACTACTGGAACACTGAACTGACATTGGACTTCGTGTGAACAGCGTGTTACCCCTCCATCTTGATACACCCCGCACCACAGTTCCCGTGAAACCGAGAAACAAGATGGTCAAAGCCGGTAAGGGATACGAATTGCCATCTTGCCCAATGTGGGCACGAGCAAGAGCTAAAACTATCAACAGTCGTTGCTGGCGCCTCTGGCGGCATTGGACAGGTTAGATTATCGTCCTCGAATGCTGTTCCTTGACAGGTCATGCTGAGTCGATACCCCGCAGCCCCTCTCTCTGCTGCTGAAGCTCTCCCCGCTTGTCGACGAGCTCGCCTTGTACGACGTCGTCAATACCCCGGGTGTCGCGACCGATCTGTCTCACATCTCGTCCAACGCCGTAGGTGACAGATAACCTAGAAGGATCAAAGGCCGGGACGGGCGGATTGTGGCTAAACCTGGCCCAACAGAAAACCACAGGCTACCTTCCGCCAAACGATGGCGCCAAGACGGCCTTCAAAGATGCCGACATCATCATCATCCCGGCCGGCATTCCCCGTACGTGTCAATCAGCAAAGTGCTGCCTGAGCTAAGTGCTAACACTTACTGTCGAAGGCAAGCCTGGTATGACTCGCGATGACCTCTTCAACATCAACGCCGGCATCGTCAAGGGCCTGATTGAGGTTGCCGCCGAGGTTGCGCCCAAGGCTTTCATCCTCGTGATTTCCAACCCCGTCAACTCGACCGTCCCCATCTCTGCTGAGGTTCTCAAGACGAAGGGTGTCTTCAACCCCCAGCGCCTCTTCGGTGTCACCACCCTCGACATCGTCCGCGCCGAGACCTTCGTCGCCGAGATTGCCGGCAAGGCCAACCCTCAGCAGCTCACCGTCCCCGTCATTGGCGGACATTCTGGCGAGACCATCGTCCCGATCTTCAGCAAGGTCGATCCTCCTGTTACGATCCCCGATGACAAGTATGACGCCCTGGTCAACCGCGTCCAGTTCGGCGGTGACGAGGTCGTCAAGGCCAAGGACGGTACTGGATCCGCCACCCTCTCCATGGCCTACGCTGGCTACAGGTGAGGATGCGATCGTCATGTCTTCCTGTGTCATAATATTAACAACGGTTCAGATTTGCCGAGAAGCTCCTCAAGGCTGCCAAGGGCGCCAAGGGCCTCGTCGAGCCCAGCTATGTCTACCTCCCGGGTGTCCCGGGTGGCAAGGAGATCCATGAGAAGGTTGGGGTTGACTTCTTCTCGGTCCCCATCGAGCTTGGGGTAAGTCACTTTCCGCCCACCGGCCAGTCCCAACCTTGAATTGAATTATGCTGACACATCCTAACTAGCCCAATGGTGCTGAAAAGGCCATCAACATCCTGGGTGATATCACCGACAAGGAGAAGACCCTGCTCGAGGCGGCAGTCAAGGGCCTGAAGGGCAATATTGAGAAGGGCATCTCGTTCGCCCACAACCCCCCTCAAAAGTAAATATTCCCCACCCAGGATTCATGAAACGGCGAAGTACACCCCATTCCCCCGCTTGTTAAGTTGGCAGGTCGTGTTTGCGTTTTTGCACGCGTTATACTTCTGTGGCTTCCCCAGATAGCCCGGGTTGCGGTGATGGCCAATAGAGCTAAATAAAAACGTTGTCTCTATCGGTTTGCATCAAGGGCTAAGCGGCTGATTGGTTGTTCTACTCATTAGGCTGTAAATCGAAAACGTGATGCTGCTCGCAGCGGGACGATCATGGCAGCTGCCGTGCTCTCTCCTGATGACGCCGCCTTCTTTCCCGATGGCGGAGGATGGACTGTGTCTGCAGTTAGCTAGCACTCGGCTTCCTTGCTGGAAAGGATGTCCCAAAGAGGGTAATTCAGCTAGGAATTCACTGATTAGCCTTGCTTATATGGTATTGATTCTGGTTGGTGGGCTTATTCGAGTGGCCTTGCTATAGGCAAAAGAGTGACGCTCCAAGTCGTCTCAGAGGGACAAAATATTGGGTGGATGTGCATGTAGCTTAATCGTTTTTCCAAATGCTGGGGTATTAGACATGTATCAACCATTGCGAAGAACAGCAAAAGATACCGTAAAACATTGCCTTCATCATGCTGTTCCCAACGCCTCTAACGCCTTACGTCACCAATATGTTCCCCGGTACATATGTAGTGGCTTGAGAGACATGACTTCCCGAGCAGGTTTAATGCCCACACATCCAGATGATCCCTCACCCAGTTCCTGCTTCTGACTCAATGAGTTTCCACTTCTATGAATCTGGTAAATAGTGTTGCAGTAAATGACTGTCTTTGCTGGCTATGTCTTGACTGGAACAGTCTTGATCTGGAATACTGCGCTCGGCAGCTCGGTTGTTTCGGCTTGTACTGTGGCTGTTATGCCCATTGCTGCCAGGGCGCCGCGGACGATGCCGCAGGGAAACCAGAGGAACTTTTCCAGCGCTATAGTCAGTCTCCCGAGGTTCATTATGGCGGGAAGGGAGAGGAGATGTTACCGGTTGTGCACGGAGGACCGCCTGGCTGTTTAATTCGGCGCTCATGCGCGAGAAGGGACGAAAGGAGTTGTCTGTTAGAACGTAGACTCCCTTTCGTTGAGCGATAGGCAGTCAGCACAGGAATCAGGCGAAGGACAGCGTGTTGGGGAAGTGACATACCCTGTGGTTTGTTTTGAGGTTATCCACCTGTTTCCTAAACACCAAAGTCCAGAGGTCTTTGCAAAGGAATTTGATCACGTCAAGGGTATCGTTGAAGCGAGGCCGATCGCGCGAGAACCTAACTTCCACCACCCTGATTAGCCAACATCTCCCCCCTTTCCTCCCAAAAGCGAACCACAAGACGAAAGCAAGGTAGGGGAAATAGACAACCCACCTCTCCACGAGCCCCTGTCCAACGCGGTACCCAATGCCTTCCAGCCGCCAGAAAACAGCCTCCCTTTCCTCCTCCTCCTCCATCACCGACGGGCCCTCTCTTATCGCCATACCTGTCCCGGCAGCACCGCCCGAAGTCGTCCTCTCCCCAACAGCCCCGTCATTCAGGGTCGTCTGCCCCTGCCCCTGTCC
The DNA here is from genome assembly GCF_033297395.1 of Canariomyces notabilis. Taxonomy (NCBI): domain Eukaryota; kingdom Fungi; phylum Ascomycota; class Sordariomycetes; order Sordariales; family Chaetomiaceae; genus Canariomyces; species Canariomyces notabilis. The sequence goes on from NW_027041826.1 coordinate 687,041, forward strand.
CTGGTTCCCTTGTCCATCAACCAACCCGCCGGCAGCGGCATTCGCCTCGGCCTCCTTCTCCTTTGCGCCCGCCTCAAGCTCATTCGTAATGCGGTACGCCAATGGCACGATCTCTATCAGGAGAAAATCGAGGCAGGACGACGACAGGAAGCGGGCGGTTGGGTCTGAGGCGTTGTAGGGCGGCATGACCGCCTCGAAAGACATTTTGGTGAATTTTTCCGTCTTTTCCCGCCTTTTATGCTTCCTCCTTTCCACTTGGCTCTTGTCGTCGCACTTGGGTGCCGTAGGTGTTCAGAGGGGTAGGTGATTCGCTATAATCCGGGTTGTCTTGGGACTGTCGCTGCCGCTGATGAGAGCGCAAAGCCGAAGTTGAAATCGCAGTTAAAGAGAGGCGGCATTGGCTGTTGGCAGAGACTAAAAAACGGAACGACTGACCCAATTCGGGGAGAGGCGGGCGGACTTCGATCGTCAGGGCAGTGGTCGTTTGCACCGTCTGGTTTGCACGCTGAGTGTCTACAAGCGTGCAATTCATTGATTTATCCCGAGGAATGCATCTACGAAGCGATTCGCATGGAGCTCAGGGGTCTTGTGGAGCTACACAAATTCTTGGCATGCAAGAATACGGTATATGCTTTTAAGCACCATACTTCAGGGGTCGAACTTGAGTCATTCTGCACGGCAAGTACTGCTTCAAGTACACACGCCAGTCAAGAATGCGTCTGATCAAAGTCCATTATGACGCCGGGTCCTTTGTCGGCATGTATCATCGGATGGATTACTTCCCAAATCCCATGGTATCACACCCTGCCCCTGGCGACGGCGCAGAGGTCCAGTACACAGCCAACGTCTCCCGTTCCCTCGACCCAAAATAACTCCTTGCTCCCTGGTCCTATATCCCACATTCATCACAAGTCCACAAGTCTCTGACACATGCCTCCCCCAACGCCAACTAATGCCGAGTTCGCAAATGGAATACCTTGCGAAGGTCGTTGATACAAACGGCACCCTATGCCTGACCCAATAAAACAAAACAAACCGCAGTCTTCACTGCGGGCTATTCTCGTGTCGCCCTTTAAATAACTAGTACAAGGGCCCTGAATAGCCATTGCTTCCATAGTTCGCTCGCTTGACCGGCCGCGCAGGCGGTTCGTCGTCATCGGACAGCGTCAGGTCGATTACTTCGGGAGCCGGGCGCTTGCTTGACGATCTGGCGGCTGTAGGGCCATCTTGGGACGCGGCACTTGCCGGGGTTCCGAAATACGGCGTAGATCCCGATGCGGAAAGCATACTAGGGGTTTCTGTGTTCCTGTTGGCAGTCTTGGTCACTTCTGACGCGATGAATACATCGTCGTCGTCGACAAAGCTTGCTTCCTGCACCTTAGGGGTTACGTCCCTTTCCCGGCCTGGAACGACCCATTTGCCGTCGGTTTCAATTGTGACTTGTTCGACAGACTCAGAAGTCTGCGATAGTATGTCGCGCGCATATCTGCCACTCGGGTTAGTGAGCGAACAGACCTAAACAATGTGAGACTCACTCGTCGATGGCCAGTTGGTCATATGGCGCAGGTTTATTGCAGATGGGGCATATCCACTGCGGGCCCTGTTCCTGCAGTTGGAGATATGACGTCGCGTCAAAGCACTGAATATGGTTACAACCGAGACCACGGCAAGGAACTTTTAACCTCATGTATGTAATCGGGCACTTGAGACTCAGGTTCTGCGACGTGGCAACTACGTCGGGATCATTGGCCTTCTTCGTAACTAGAGACACGTTAGGGCGGTTCACGATGAACGATCCCAGCAGAACATTGACCCACTCTCGGCAACAACAGATTCTTTACGAATCTTCTTCTGTATTTGAGACACGAGGGTCTCGACCGGGACCGTCTTGCAAACGATCACAGTCAGGTAGAACTTCTGCCAAGTAGTTAGCGGAAATCCCTAGCAGTCCCCGCCCAATCCATACCTCTGTTGGCGCCTTGACATTGAGAGGTGCTGAGCTTACCTTCTGAGTCAGGGCATAGGTGAGCTCAACGTTATTAGAATAGCTGGTAGGTTTCAGGCGTAGCGAGTCCGTGATGTCAACCGGTCTAGTAGACCCAGGTTTGTTCTTCACGCCTCGCAAGTTGGCCTTGATTTCACCGCCATTCACCTTTAGTTCGCACTGATAGGGGAACGCGATGTCCTGGGGCCCGGTGTTGCCGGCCGCACAAAACACCATGACCCTCATGCTGGTGTCTGTCAAGCATAGTTGAAGCGCCGCATGATCCTGTGTCTTGAGGGTAATGCGTTCCGCATTGCGGTGCGCTGTCATCACTGGTCCTAGTTAGCCAACAGATTAATTAGCGGAGCGGGTAAGAAACATAACACCAGACGCACCCTCGAGGGTCCTGATGTCTCCGACTTGGTATCTCTGTTCGTAGAACGGGCTTGGTTTGAAAAGAATGCCTGGAGACATCAGCACAGCATTGGGCCTCGGCCGAGCGGCCGAGCCATTTGACGAGCCTGGATAAGAAGGGCCCGGCTGGGCATGCGATCGTGGCGCAGCTGGCGGAACGTAGCTCGAGGAAGTGTAGGGCGGCATGGCATAGTTGGGAGGCGTTCCCTGGCGGCCTGCTTGGTAGAAAGCGGGATCAGGCAGCGGCCCGGAATGGGGCCGCGATGATTGCAGTTGCGATGGCGGCTGCGATGGCGGAGGTGGTTGCTGTGGGGAAAGGGACGGAGCGATGAAGATCGAGGTCTGAGAATGAATGCTCTTTCGGATCTCACTTAACCGTTCCCAGTCCCTGTCTGTAGCGCAATTGTTGATGTCTGTTGAGCGAATGTAAGCCATTGAACAAACTTCACGTGGGAGTCGCGCCAGAATTACAGAGTAAAATGCAGTTCGAGTGATGGGAAGAAGAGGGAACGGAAATGGGTAGTGAACAGGATATGTATCTCAAGGCAAAGCAAAGCAGCGGTAGCCTTACGGGTGATGATGCGCCTTTGGAGATCGCTTTTGTTGCCTGTCTTGGGAATTCCATTCACGGCGCAGATGGATTGAAGAGTTGCCTTTGAGATGGCGGGGATCTGAATAGTACGGATGAGGCTTTGCGCCTCGGCCGATCTATCATCCATTTCCTCCAAGTTGCGGCCCTGGGGTCATCCAAAATTCGCAGTGAGGAAAGAGCGACGCAAATAGAGCCCTTAGGGTGCTGCCCGATTGAAGCCTCGGGCCTCCAGTCACAGCACGTTGATTGCTGCGAGTTTCACGGGTGCGCGCAGCAGTTCAATGCTGGTGACGCAGCGCACGCCAGACTCAATTCAAGGCGATTATGGATCGCTGATAGCTGAAGCTGCCGGGCTTCTCTTCCACGCCTGGCAGCCTCGCTTCCTCCTGCTGCACTTGGGCAGTTGAGAGAAATCCAGTACCGTCGTCGTCGAAAAGGCGGAGTTGCACGGCAGAAACGCCTTGCAAAAAAGGCTGCCCAGTGCCCACTGATGCCTTCCACCTGGATGGTAACTTTACCTCGAACTTGTTCACGCCTTCTGTTCTCCTGTGCTGTGGGGTAACTTTATCAAGTACCTGATTGAATACAGTAAGTCAACTACACACTGAATTCAGTCGAGCACGACGCTAGATGCAAGGGAAGTTAAAGGCAGGAGCGACCTTGGAAATGAATCGCAACGTAATGGCAGTTCTATTTTAGATACAGACAGGAGTTTACAACGGCAATCTAGCAGTCGCCAAACTCGCCACTTCTTAGAACTTTTCAGCCTAGGTACGGATATAGCTGCGTTAATTACAGATACATAGGTACCTACGCAGTACACACAGCGGTATTGTACTGTACAGTACATACATACTTGATTTTACAGCTTAATTACCGTATGTGACCTTGGTATCAATTCAACCCACTGCAAAGTTCACTGTCCAGACTAACTGAGAACTCAGAAAATTCAACCACATGCGTTTGACTTTGCACTCCTAATCTAATTCCACACACCATATTCGAGCTATAAGGTCAAGTCTCAATATACATTTTGTTTCAAAGTGCCCTTGGGTATTACAACGAGCAGTCAAAATGGCCAAAAGCTCAAGATCAAGCGTCGTCAAGACAAACAACCAGCGTCTCAAAAAGAATGTCTTTGGTCCTGTCGAGGCAGCGAGAGCAGAACGTCTCTCTGCGAAGCTATTGGCGATCGCATCTCAGCCCAAGCCCCAAAAAGACCTTGAAATGAAAGAAGGTAGGTGTTCCACTAGACTTAGCATGGGAGTACACTGATTACTGACGAATACCTGCAGAGCCTGGGGATGAGACCAAGGATGGCGCTGCTGAAAAAGATGACTGTGGGTTTTGAAGCTTTCCAACAGGTTTCTGAGAAACACCATTGTTGACACGTCGCAGCCATGGAAGTTGATGTCCCAAAGCCGGCAAGCAAGAAGTCAAATAAACGGAAGGTTGAGAAACGGAAGGCCAAGAAGAAGTCGTCCATCGTCTTTCCAATGAGGGGTCCCAAGCGTAACAAAAAATGAGAAGCTTGGGATTTGACTTCTTCACAAAAGCCACGGCGGCGTCCTTCACGGTGGCGTCCCTTGTCTAAATTGACATTGCCACCGATTGCTATCCTCTGATCTCCTTGCTGAGTCTGTTAGATCATAAGGGTTGGGAAGGAGCCGTCGCGAAAAGGCCGGCGAGGCGGTGAATAGGCTCAGTCATATGATGAATTCGTCGTGTTGAGCATTGAGAAAGCCTAAGCTTCCAAGGTCTCTGTTTACACTTTACAGAACTGGCGGAATGAGAACGGTACAACCCTTACAGCGCAGGGAAGAACAAGAGAGCAGGGCCAGCCGAGCAATGATGTATCTGTTAATTACAAGCTTAACAGCAACGAAGTAAATACCAAGACTTCCAGTGTTATTTGTTGAGTACACTCGGTCTTATTTCATGACACGGCACCGTCTACAAACCGGGACTTGTGTGAATACCCATTATCAAATCGATACCTAGGTAGCTTTGCAATGATCACCTTTCGGTTGGAGCCGGTGCAGTGTGCCAGTGATCTTGGTTCTATGCTCGGGTCCCTGCGTAATTACACGCAGGCAAGGGTCCCTGTCTTGGCGACATTCGCTCTGTGGAGTCTGGACCCTTGGATGCGACGGGAACTCTCACAAGCATCGACGAGGAACGGTTCGCGACACGAAGCTCGCCAAACTCAGGCCTCCCCCCCTTTTACCTATCTAGAGGCCGCAATAGATCCTGCGTTCCTATATGGTTTTAATAACACCAAATATGGCCTGTAAACGACCTTGATCAACTGATTCCGCAGGCCAAGATCTCTCCCTGAAGCTCAACCGCGCCCCAATTGCTTGCTTGAGCTCCCTGGCGCCTTCTGCCCGGTGAAGATGACCCCTCGTCGCAGTCGCAATGGGATCCCCAGCTCCGCACTGCTGATTGCGGCCAATATCTTGATTCCTGCTGCCATTCTGATCTTCGCGACTGGCTTTTTCCCCTACAAACCGCTACTCCCAGGCCTGGCCAACTACGAGTCCGTGACCGGATACGGTGATCCACCGCCGGCGCCCTTTGACAAGCTCATCTTCATGGTGATTGATGCCCTGCGAAGGTGCTGTCGAACCGTGAACCTTCGCTACAGATCGCTCAGCTGACCAATTGATCCATTGACACAGTGATTTTGTATATACAGCCGCCAGTGGTTTCGAATACACACAATCGTAGGCTCGTCCGCGTCACCCCAGGACAGACGCGCAGGCTAATGGATTCGATCAGGCTGGTCCGCGATGGCGCTGCTCTCCCTTTTACAGCTCACGCCACCTCTCCGACCGTCACTATGCCCCGGCTTAAGGCAATCACAACCGGATCGATCCCCTCGTTCCTTGACGTGGTACTCAACCTGGACGAAGGCGATGAGAGTTCAAGCCTTGCGTCACAGGACACTTGGCTGGCACAGATGAGGGCGAAGCAGACGGGGAAGCTAATCATGTACGGAGATGATACGTGGTTGAAGCTTTTCCCGGGTACGTTTGACCGGGCTGATGGGACGACGAGCTTTTTTGTTTCGGTGGGTGAGTCAGGTCGCAGCATGGTGGTGAAGGCGGCTAACTGGCGCAGGACTTTACCGAGGTGGACAACAATGTTACGAGACACATATCGGAGGAGCTAAAGAGCAACGATTGGAACACCATGGTCCTACACTATCTCGGCCTGGATCACATTGGCCATAAGGGAGGACCGAGGAGGTATGGTAGCCCTTGGATAACGGATGACAGACACTGATTGCCTCAAGTCCCCACATGATTGTCAAACAGCGCGAAATGGACAATATCGTGCAACAGATTTACAGCGCCATAGAAACGGAGGAGCACCTCCGCTCAACGCTGTTCGTGGTTTGCGGTGACCATGGTATGAATGATGCCGGCAATCACGGAGCCTCATCAGCCGGGGAAACATCCGCAGCCTTAGTGTTCATGTCGCCAAAGCTGAGAGACCTCAGGAAAAATCTGTCGTCCCCCGTGCCGGAAGACGAGAGCTTCCAGTATTATAGCACCGTGGAGCAGTCCGATCTGGCCCCGACGCTGGCTGCACTGTTAGGGTTCCCAGTACCAAAGAACAATCTGGGCGCGTTGATCCCAGATTTTCTGCCGTTCTGGTCAAACGGTAGGCTTGAATACCCAACACTGAGAAGGCGTGTATTGACGTCTCCTCAGAAAAAGACCAGGTCCAGCTCCTCATGAGAAACGCCCGCCAGATCCTAGATATTGTTGTCGCCACCTTTGGTCAGCAAATCCTCGAGCCAAATTCAAACGTGGAAGCGGTGAAAGATTCCAATGCGGATTATCTTGAGTTGGCGCGGGGATGGCAGGCCTTGGCCGACCGCTATAGCAAAACTGTGGACGACGGCAATTATTCCCAGTTGATACCCTCGATTACGCAGGTGAGTATCCGACCATTGTACCGGGGCTTTAGATTCAATCGTTCTAATGGGCATATAGTGGCTTCACAAGGCTCAGGGCCTCATAAGCGGCATGGCTAGCAACTACGACATGTCAAGGCTGTTCTTGGGACAAGCAACTGCCGTGGCGGCTGTGGTTGCCGCATTTACCGCAGTGTATTACAGCATCAACGACAAAGCTGTTGCGTTCGTCCCATTGGGTGGCATAATCCTCCTCTATGGGATCATGATGTTTGCGAGCAGCTACGTCGAGGAAGAGCACCACTTTTGGTACTGGGCGGCGACGGCATGGTTCAGCTATCTTGGGTTGAGCGTGTTCAAGCGGTAAGTCATCTCCCAAAACTGCTTGGCTACTTACCTACCCAGCACTTTCCCCTTGCGCCCGCATACCCCTAACTCTTTCTCTAAAATAGGGGTAACACCTCCGCGACTCTCTCCATTGTCATGCTCCTCGCCATACGCATCGTCAGAAGCTGGAACCAAACCGGCCAAAAATTTGCTGGCGAGCCTGATATGGTCAAGATATACCTGCATCCTAACCCAGTTTTGCTCTGGTGTTTGGCTGGTGCCACGTATTTCTGGGTGCACCAAAACCTGATCTTTGGTCTCAGTGCTTTGCCCATCTGGTTCAGGTTCACCGTTGCGACGGGGCTGGTACTGGCGGCGTTCACGTTCAAGGTGGCCTTCACGCTGGAGGATGCCCCGGAGCTGGTGACGGATTTTGCGAGACAGCTGTTGTTATTGACCTTTACCCAGACAGCGGACCTCGTGTCGCGGGCGAGGGCCGTGTTTATAGGCGTTGGACTGGGCATGGGAGGCGTGGTGGCATTTATGCTTGCCAGACAGAGAATTTCCTGGGTTCAATCTGGTATGTGGCCGCTCGTCATCATTTTCTACGTCCCGTCGCATCGTCCTAACAATTTCCAGGGACATCCACCATCCTGACCCTCCTAACGCTCCTTCTCATTACCCAATCCCGCGCGACCAACATCCCCCTTTTCCTCCTCCTCAACCTCCAGTTCCGCATCTTGCTTTCCCAAATTGAGTCCCTCACCCCTCTAGAAGTAGCCATATCTACGCTTCTCCTCCAGCACGCCTCCTTCTTCGCCTTTGGCGGATCAAATGCAGTCTCTTCTGTCGACCTCTCCAGCGCGTATAACGGTATCGGGACGTATGACCCCTTCACGGTAGGTATTCTTACATTTACGGGGAATTGGGCGGGATCTATCTGGTGGGCTGTTGCAGGTGTGATACTATTACAGTCCCAGAGGGGGCACGGACGGGAACCAGGGCTCTGGAAGGGACATGTCGCCGTCTTGACGTTGTTTGTGGCGGGGTCTGTGGCGGCGGTCATGGCAGCCTGTACCGCCCTCCGGACGCACTTGTTTATCTGGACGGTGTTTTCGCCGAAGTATTTATACTGTGTTGCGTGGAGCTTGGGACAGCATTTGCTGGTTAATGTCGGGATTGGAGGGCTGGTGTATGGCCTTGGGGTGTGGGAAAGGCAGAGGAAATAGGTTTATAGGCAATTGGAAGATAGATAAAGGACACATGAGTGGTACAGCATGGTATCGTGCATTGAATCTTGGGCGTAACCAGACATGAAGCATCATAAAAGAATCGACCCGTATACCCCCGCAACGTAGTAACTAAACCCGTCCGCCTTGTCATACAAAGTACGCATAAATCTAACATATCATGAAGCATTCATCACAGCTCCTCCTCGGAAAGCAGGTCGTCAACAATTGACTGCTCCCGTGACTGCTCCTCAGACTTGTGTATAACCGTGCCGCCGCTGGTGTCCATGCCCTCGTCGTCCTCGTCCTCCTCCTCCTTGATCTGCGCCTCATGCTGCACGATTGTCTTGTCTTCGGCCGGCCCCCGGTCTTCCAGCCCGACCGAGCTGGCTCGGCTCACGCTCCGACGGAACTTTCCGCCCGCGGCGGCTTCCGCGGCAGCATCAAGGTTGTTGACAATCTTGCCGAGGCTGACGTGGATCTTGTAGAGGGAGTTGCGGCTCGTTGCGTCGGACAGGAGCTGGTTCTCGACAGCGTCGCACACAAGCGCGTATACTTCCCTGATCTTGTCCTCGGACGAGGCCGGGGAGACGTACAGCTTCCCGAAAAGGGCGGCGATGGTTTTCTTCTCTTCCTCTGTTGCGCCGGGTTAGTGAATGGCAATATCAAGGGGCAAGATGGTGAGAAAGAGAGTGACATACTCGGCGCATTCCCACTCAGCCTCTCTAAAATGTCCCTAGCGAAGTCCAAGTGCACATCTCCGTTTACATTCTTCTTTTCGGTATCAAGGGAACCAGCCCCGGGGGAGTAGCACTTTCTCGGATCTGTCCAGTCGACGAGGCATGCGGCAATGGTAGACAGAGAAACCATCTCGTCGTCAATATCCGCGTCTTCATCGTCAAAGCCCTCGCGGACGTTGTACAGCGTATGCAGGGCGTCCAAGGCAACGGAGCGCATAAGGTCCTGGTTTTCGGCGCGCGAGTAGCAAAACACGGGCAGGAAATAGTTGAGCGCCTGGCGCACACTCTGGTTGCCGGCGCTGGCGGGCTCGAAGTAGGCTATAACAAGCGTCTTGAGCAGCTCAGCCGAGACTTCGCGATCGCTGATGACGCGGCCCAAGAGCAGCTTGGACACGGCCACCGTGGCGGCGGCCTGCACCTCGGGATGCTTGGCTCCCGAACGCAGCGCCTTGATGTAAACCTTCAGCAACGTCGGGTTGGACGACATGAGCTGCGCGCCGTGCACGTTCAGTATGTCGGTCAAAATGTGCAATGCTGTGATTTGCAGCGCCGTGTGGCCCTTGCTGAAGAAGTGCATGAAGAGGGTGAGGTTCTCTTCAGCCAGTGACCGGTCCAAGAGGGAGCACAGGCCCAGACATACGAGGCCTCGCTCACGCACTGGAGCTTCATGGCTTCGAACCGCGGGAACGACAAGGTTGTTGAGCATGCCCACAAGGAGATCATTCTGCTGCAGGTCGCCAGACACATTGGAGAGCATGCATTGCACAATGTGCAAACACTTCATGTTGATCATGATCTCCTTGATGGCCTTCTTGGCAGCCTCCTCCTCTGAAAGCTCGGGAGTCTTACTCTTTACGTGCCTAGTGGGGGTGCTGTCGCCGCTGACCTCGGATCTAGCCGAGACGAAGCTCTCGTTATCGTCGTTGGGCAGGTCATCGACGATGGTGTCATGCACATCAGCAACAGCCTCGAGGACAATGCTGCAGAACTCCTTCTCGCCAGCCGCATCGGGAGCGCAGAGGTCCCGGAGCACATCAACTGTGAGCTTGGTCACCTCGTCGGGCAGTTCTGGAATGGACAGTGTCTGGCGGAGAAGGGCAAACATCTTGCGGCGTCCAACCTCGTCGGAGTAATCGAGAGTGAGGGCAATGTGAAGCAGCTGCTCTACTATGACTTCCTGCTCCGCTGTGTCCTCCTCCTCTTCATCTTCCTCAGTTTCTTGTTCCTCCGCCCTTTTGATGGCGTCGATCAGGACCTTGATGTATCGCTCCAGATAGAAGGCCAGCTTTGTAACCTCGGGCAGCTTTTCCTCGATGAGGGCCTCGAATTTCCCGTTACCCTCGTTCCGACAAAAGTCGTTGAAGGTCCGCACGACAAAGACGGACTCGGCAGTAAGGGTTTCGAAGAAGTTATCATCGAAGTTCATTGCCTCTCTGTAGTCAGGCCGGCCCTCCCAAAAACCTTTCATGGCTTCGAGAGCAATGCCATTCTCGCCTCCGGAGTTGACCACGTCAATACGTTCCAAAAGCTCCAGTAGCGCATCGAGATTCGGCGGCGACATTTCGGCCGCCTGGCCCGTTTCGGTTCGAGCCCGGTTGCCTGCGCAGTCTTCAATCCATCGCTCGCGGAACAAGCGGCCGGCCGCCTTGCGAACGTTCTCGTCTCTGTCCCTCAGCCCCCACCGCAGCAGCTTCTCCCTCATTGATAGCGAGAGGTGGCGGAAGTCACCCAAGGCAGGGAGCAGCCGCGAATAGACGGCACGCCGGGTTGCGGCGTCTTGATCCCTCGCTCTCTCTAGGAGGAACGGCAGCGTAGTCGGGAGAATGGGCAGGTTTACCAGCAGTGACCTCCTCACATCAGCACTGGGGTCGTTCTGTAACACCTCCAACAGCTTCTCTAACAGACCGCTTGAAGCATCGTCGTCGCTGTCGTCCGAGTCCGGCTCGGCATCGACAGGATTCCCAGCCAGACGCCCCAGCCCCAGGACGGCCTGAGCACGCACCATTGCCTCCTTGTCACGGATCCTCCTCAGCAATCCCGATCGCAGCTTCTGAAAGAGGTCATCGTCGATCGCATCGAGCGAATTAATGATGTGCGAGATTAGTTGGGTCGAGCGGTAGCGCACGAATTTGTCCTTGGCCGTCAGCAGCGGCAGAATGCTCTCCATCAGAAAATTCGTCAGGCGGGTGCCGGGAGTCTCGGGCATGGTACTAGCATCCGCGTCGGCCTCCCCGAGGTTTTCCGTGTCCTTGTCGACGGCATGGCGCAGAAACAGGCCGATGAAGCGGATCGTTTTCTCGCCAACACTCTCGGTCTTCTTGATGGGCATCACGCGCATCACGCAGCGCACAAACTCGGTGTTGAAGTCGTCCTCGTCGAATTCGGACGCCGCAGCGGCGGTGGCCGACTTTTTGGCCGTTGTCGGTTCGTAGCAGCATGCTTCCTGGATCTTGCGCAGCGTGACGGCCAGTTTGCGGTGGGATGCTGTTGTGCGCTGGGCATCGCGAAAGACGGCTGTAATCTGGGTGCGCAGCGCGTTGTCGGGCGTTTCCTCGGGTACGTCGATGTTGGCCGAAGATGCGCGCGATGCTGTGGATGCGCGAGTGCCGCCTGCCGCCGACGACCGCGTCGATCTCGTCGAGGTTCGCGTAGGCATGATAGGTGGCTGCGGTGTATCTGCTGCTTGTTTGGGTTATTGTCTGGCCTGTCTATCGGTTTGGTTTTCGCATTTCGGTTCACATCTGACGGGAAGACTTGAAGCAGTGTAGTGGGAACAATGGAAAACGCCGTTGCTCTTGTTTGTTTACTTACGGTAATGTTCCCAATCTGTACTAGCGCTTGGGATTTGGAGGGGTTATTTCTCCAGTCTCCACTTTTCTTTCCTGACTTGCCCCACATTCCTACGATAAGCGGCTTATCGCCCCTTCCCAGGAGCTTTCTTTTATTTTTTTCTTTGGGCAAGGAAGGAGCTTCGACCAAACAGCCAGCAACACACCATTGGGGACAGCTACATGATGGCAAAGTCTGGGAACAAGAAGCGCGAACGCGAGGCCGAGGATGCAGATGCCGGGACAGAGGGCGGCACTGCACAGACTTCCAATCCGCCGAGCAAAAAAGCGCGTATTGAGTCCCATCGATCGCTGTTTGTTCGGTCGCTCCCTCCAACGGCCACAAGCGAATCGCTCACCGAGTTCTTTTCTCAACACTACCCCGTCAAGCATGCCACCGTTGTAATCGATCCAAAGACAAAAACGTCAAGGGGCTACGGCTTCGTTTCATTCGCCGACCCCGAAGATGCAACTGAAGCCAAGGAGAAGCTCAACAACGAGCTCTTCGAAGGACGCCGGTTGAGGCTGGATATTGCTCTGCCACGGCTCCGTGATACTGCCAAAGTCAAACCTGAGACTGCATCAAAGGTCATTGAGGAGAAACGAAAGCGCGAGCAGGAATTGGCGGAGACTCGGAAGCCCTCAAAGCTCATCATTCGAAATTTGCCCTGGACCATCAAGACTCCGGACCAACTTGCAAAGCTGTTCCAGAGTTTCGGCAAGGTAAAGTATGCCGATTTGCCCAACCAAAAGGGCAAACTCGCTGGCTTCGGTTTCGTCACGCTTCGTCGGCGCAAGCATGCCGAAAAGGCCATAGAGGCTATCAATGGTAAGATAGTCGATGGGCGAACGCTGGCGGTCGACTGGGCAGTGGACAAGCAGACTTGGGAGCAGCAAAAGAGCGCTACGGACGCAGGCGACGAAGTTGAAAACCCGAGCAAAACTTCCAAGGCCAAGAAGACCAAGCAGGCGAAGGATGAGGACGAGGATGAGGATCCGAATATGACCCAGGAAGACAGGGATTTGGTGAATTTCTTCAAAAACTATGGGGAAAACTTAGAGGATGAGGAGGACAGTGATGAAGAGGCTAAGGCCAAGGATGAGGAGGAGGACGAGGGGGGCGAAGAGGATGAAGACGAAGACGAAGACAGCGGAGATGAGGAGGCTGATGATGGTTCTGAAACGGATGGGTCGAGTGCGTCCGAAGACGGAGACAAGAACTCCAAGAAGCTAATGACGGACAACTCGACAACTCTCTTCATCCGCAACCTTCCCTACACCACGACAGACGAGGCACTGAAAGCCCATTTCGTGAAATTCGGCCCAATAAGATACGCTAGAGTTGTGAAGGATCGTGCCACCGACCGGCCAGCCGGTACTGGATTTGTCTGTTTCTTCAAACTCGAGGACTGTATGGCATGTTTGAAAGGAGCACCACGCCATCGTCCTGCTCCGACGCTGTCCAAGCACTCTATCTTGCAAGATGAAACAGTTGATCCAGAAGGCAAATACACAATCGAAGGCCGAATCTTACAGGTTGCTAAGGCCGTAAGCAAGGAGGAGGCTACGCGACTGGCTGAGGCAGGCCCTGGCGGCAAGGGTAAGAAGGAGGATAAACGCAGGCTTTTCCTCTTGTCAGAGGGCGCAATTTCCAAGAACTCGCCTCTCTACAGCAAGCTTTCCCCATCCGAGATTAAAATGAGGGAGGCGAGCGCCAAACAACGGAAGAAGCTCATCGAGTCGAACCCAGCTTTGCACTTGAGCCTGACTCGTCTTGCGATACGCAACATCCCGCACAACATCGGCTCCAAAGACTTAAAAGCCCTCGCCCGTGAAGCCATCGTCGGCTTCGCCAAGGACGTCAAGGAAGGGCGCAGACAGCCGCTTTCCAAGGAAGAGAAGACCAGAGGCGGCGAGCAAGATAGGGAGGCAGAGCGCCGCCGGAAGGAGAAGGGCAAGGGTGTGGTGCGTCAAGCCAAGATTGTCTTTGAGACCAAGGAAGGCTCCAAGGTGGACGAGAAAACCGGTGCCGGCAAGAGTCGTGGCTACGGTTTCATCGAGTACTCATCCCATCGGTGGGCGCTCATGGGCATGCGGTGGCTCAACGGTCACGCCCTGAAGAATGAGGCTGGCAAGACGCAGCGCCTGATTGTCGAGTTTGCTATCGAGAATGCCAATGTCGTCCAGAGGCGGCGGGCGCAGGAGGAGAAGACAAGGCAGTTCGGTCCAAAGCCTGCGCATGCGAAAGGGAAGGAGGATAAGGAAAAGGATGCGAATAGCGGCAAGCCGAAAGGCATTAGGAAAGGTAGTGGAGGTAAGGGCGGGAAGGGAGAGAAGGGAGGAGGTAGCGATGAGCCTCTGCCGAACAAGGAGGCGAGAAAGAAAGCTGACGCCAAGCTTGCGATGAGGACCAAGATTATTGCGAGGAAGAGGATGATGCGGAAAAAGAAAGCCAAGGTGCGGTCGGGAAAGAAATAAAAGGGACCAGGCCATTATTTACTCAGTAGTATTTAACCAAGCAGCTGAGCAGCATCACTAACTTGCTCAGCAAAACCCAAAGTCGCATATGACTTGGCATATTGTATGTTCAGGAGGCAGTTTGAGTGAGGTTGAATATATACAGCTAGAAGCAGCTTTAATAAAGCCTTCCATACAGACAGAATTCATACCCATCGATCTCTGACAGAAAGGAGTGGGGATTTGTGAAGTGCTCATTCGGCCCACCGGCCAGTCAATCTTTGCTTCATTTCCAGAACCAGCCGCCCTCCTTCCTCCGTTCTTTCGAGCTATTGGCTTGCTCCTTGTCATGATCATGGAATTTTTCATCTTCAATGGCATCGCTGGCATTGTCGTGCCCTCCGAACGTCGCGTGCCACTGGTGTGAACGCTCACTCGAACTCTGGACCTGTTTCAGAATAACGCGGCCGTCTTCATCGGTCCAGATGGTCTCAATCTTGGAGCGCTTGTTGCCCCGGTCGTCCTTATATTCGGTCTTGGTAGTCTTCTTGGTGATACCGTCCTCCACGATCTCTGTGGTCTCAGTCTTTGGCTGAGATGCCGGCTTGGGTTCCCAGAAGCTGTTGTCACGTCGGCCCTCGGCGATAGACTTGAAAAGCGTAGACAGCGATCGCTCCGACTCGTTGAAGGCAGACCGAATGATCGAGTACAGGTCATTTTCCGTCTCGGGCTCATCGCCATCCTCAGCAGTCTTTCCCTCGCGCTTCTTCTCTCCCTCTCCGCCGCGCCTGCCAGGCCACGGTGACGAACGAACCTCGTCCTCGAGGAATCTCCCCAACGCCTTCACGACCGCACTAATATCCGAAAAGAACGACCCCATTTCGCCATCTTCTTCCTCGTCCCCCTGCCTTCCCCTCTTACCGCCGGATCCAAACTCCCTCTGAACTTCCCTCCACCGGTCCGAGACCTCGGATTCCTCTCGTCGCCTCGTCTCGACCCACTCCTCCCTCGTCGCCGGCGACCGCCACCCGCTGATGCGGTCACAGACGGGGAAGTACACCTCCCTCAGCTTCCTCGTCTCCAATCTCTTCAGCCACATCACCTCGGCCCACGGAGCTCCTCCTCCCCAGTGCACCAGGTCATGCCACAAGGTCCGCGGCGGACTGGGGTAGGCGAGACTCCGCTCGCGCAGATCGGCCATCTCGGCGCCCGAGCTGGCAAGCAGCAAGTCCTCAAAGGCATCTAGCCAGCCCGTCGAGGTGGATGGCGCGGGGTAGTACTCGTGGCTGTTGGTGTTGTTGTCATTGGGCTGCGGAGACCAACCCAGCTCACGATGCAGCCGGATTGGGGAGTAGGCCGATCGTGTGAGGAAAAGCCGCCAGGCGAGATCCGCGTCGGCGTGGGAGCCGCCGCGAAGGGCGTCGATGGCGGCTTCGAGCTGCGGGGAGGGCTGAAGGGCGTCATCATGATGTGCAGTTGGTGTTGATATTTGGTTGTCGAAGGGAGTTGTGGGAGACGGCGAGGAAGGCGGGTGCCAGGAGTCTGTGGGTTTGGTCATTTCGCTGTCGCTAGTGTCGGGATAATTGCTGTCGTTGTTGCTGGTGCGGGAGAGGGTGGACGGGAGGGACAGAACGGTGTTGACGCCCGCTTGAATGTTCGAGTCGACGTGTTGCTTGAAGCGCACAAAGGGGTTTTTCGAGGGCTCGTCGTCTGGCATTGTGTTGATGGTCTCGATGTGTCTGTTGACGACGGTGTTAGCTGCAGTTTGATGGTTGACGACACTCTGGCGACAGTGGGGCAGCTTTAAGCTCGGGAAGAGGCATCCGCTAATTAACAGGAAATCATTAGAGTCCCGATAAAAAGCATATCTATGCATCAATCAAAAGTTAGGATCACACGTAGCGCAACTTTGCAAGTAGCACGACAGTGGTATTCATCCAGGCCATTCCTGCCACTTCTAGCATCTGGGCTCTTTCCCTCTGTAGGCAAGAAGACTTGTCTATATGGAGTATATGGAGTATTGTGTTACAATTGCAGTTTGATTCCGGCTATGGTAGTATTGTAGAACATCAGAGGATAGATAACGGTGCATGGTTGGTGGCACAACATGATGTTCGATGAATCTCGGATTCCATGACTTCGACGTACAAATACAAAGGATCTCTCTGCTCACCAGGCAAAAGAAGGGCTTCGAAGATCTTATGGACCTAAATACCCGGCCCACACTGTCCTCAGGTGTTTTGATACGTTGTATGTGGCGCATTCACATTCACTTCGAAGTTTGATGCGAGTCCAACACAAAAGGAGCCAACCCTGGGAATACGCCAAGCAATTGACGTTATCCCGCATCGACCAGGTTGCATGCTGTGGTCCACTGCAAGAATGCCGTCTTACTCCAGCGGCACAAACCAACACCGCGGGAGTCGCGCGATCAGAGATCCATAATCAGGGTAGCTCTCCATCGCCTTCCTACGCTAATGCTTTCACGGTTCACAAGCCTTTTTCTTCCCTGATCGAACTCTACTTTTACTTCTCTATATTACTTCTAGATGGCTCTTTGATTGCTTTTATGATTGCTGAGCAATGACGGAGCTGCCTGCTGGGCAATAAACCAACGAGACACTCCACTCAACTGACGCCGCGAAGCGTACAGTACTGTACCTGCCCAGGTGCAATCCGTCTCCGACGGCGCCCATGATCCGCCATCCTAACCGGCAAGACCCGTGCGCCTCAGGGTCGACGGCCATCGTGCCTTTACTGCTGCACCAGCGTGCACAGCGAAGCCATGTATCTACTACCGCTGCCCTCGTCGACGCTGGCCGACCGTGCCTGGTCTGATTGGCCCTCCTTCCTTGGCGGCGACGGCAATGATGCCAGCGACCCGGATCACGAGCTTCAGAACTGGTCGAGCCTGATCGGCATTATTACGGCAATATGCGGAAACGTGCTGATTGCCCTCGCGCTCAATGTCCAACGATATGCCCACATCCGGTTGCACAGGAAGAAGCTGCAGATACGGGAGCGTGCGAAGCAAGCGATGAGGAATGCCATTTCCGGCCCGCATGCCGAGGGGGAAATAAGGGGGTACGGTGCTGCCGACACCTCAAACGGGAATCCGGATGCGGCCTTGAGTGCCTCGAGACCCGGCGACGGCAGTGCCGGCCCGTACACCGAAGATGATGAGCACGGTGATTCCGAGATGAGCCATCTCGCTCAGTCTTTCCGATCCGATGACTCGCGCTGGACAGAACATTCCGGAGAGGAAGAAGCCAAGGTGTCGTTGACATACTTGAGGGACCCCTACTGGTGGCTCGGGCAGGTGCTTATCACGGTGGGCGAGATGGGCAACTTCCTGGCCTACGGCTTTGCCCCGGCCTCCATCGTCAGCCCACTGGGCGTGGTAGCGCTCGTCTCGAACTGCGTTATCGCACCCATCTTTTTCAAGGAAGTGTTCAGGCAGCGCGACTTTTGGGGCGTCATCATCGCCATTACGGGCGCCGTAACCGTTGTGCTGAGCGCAAAGACGGAGGAGACGAAGCTAGGCCCGCACGAGGTGTGGGATGCCATCACCACCATGGAATTCGAAATATACATGGGAGTGAGCTGCGCGCTGATTATATTGCTCATGTGGCTGAGCCCGCGGTATGGAAGTCGGACCATTTTGATCGATCTCGGACTTGTGGGCCTATTCGGTATGTAGACGGTGCTCTTCACACAACACAAAGCCGCAGCTGACAATGTCTTCAGGTGGGTACACAGCCCTCTCAACAAAGGGCGTGTCTTCCATGTTGTCCTCGACGCTGCTCGGCGCATTCACCACCCCAGTAACCTACGGCTTATTATTAGTCCTCCTCACCACTGCCATCATGCAAGTTAAATACCTAAACAAGGCCCTCCAGCGTTTCGAATCCACCCAGGTCATTCCGACCCAGTTTGTTATTTTCACCCTGTCTGTGATCATTGGCAGCGCTGTCCTGTACCGCGACTTTGAGCGCACCACTGGTGAGCAAGCCGTCAAATTTGTCGGCGGCTGTTTATTCACCTTTTTCGGGGTCTTCCTCATCACCAGCGGTAGGCCGCGGAACGATATTGAGGACGAGCCTACGCTTTCTGATGCCGAAGGTATTGAGGAGACTATCGGTCTTTCGCACCAAGACCCTGGGGCGGGGCTTCCAGCGCCGCGCCAACCTCCCCGCCGGGGCAGCGACACAGTTCGATCCCCACGGTCGTCCCGATGGTCCGGCCTCAGCTTCAGAGAAGCCGTCAACAAACCCCTAGCAGCGTTATCTGGCGCGAGATTTTCCACATCGCGGGTCTCCGCGGGTGCTTCGACAAAGCTTAAACCTCCTTTCATTAGCGAGGATGACAGTGGCGATGAGGACGAGCACTCGCCCTTGTTGGGAAATCCCTGGAGAGAAAGCGAGACCCCGCCTGACCATGGCCATCGTCCACATCTCGGCCCACACACGATCTCCTCAGACTCGATCATGTCGGTTGTGGCCTCTACGGCTGCCACATCCCTGGAGGGCGAGCAACAAGTACCCGACATTTCCCCCTCCGGGACGCCCAGTCAGACGCAATCCAGCCAGATGACCCCGACAATACCAACAATAACAGGCACCACTCCGCCCCGAATAACCACCACCGTTGCCTCAGCCAACAACAACACTGCTACTCCGACGACCCCCCGCTCATCCCTGCACCATCACTACAACACTCCAGTCATCTCGCCCTCGCCCTTCTCGTCCACCCTAACAGCCGTTGTGGCCGATAAGCTGCTGGCACATCTTGATGGTTCCGGAACCGTCAGCCATAGCCCGTCAACCGCCACGGGGTTAGGCGGCGCCCCACAAGGGGGAGTATCTACTAAACGGACTCAGCGGTCCGGGTTAAGGAGTAGCTTGTTTGCGCCGCCGTATCAGGATGATAATCCTCCTGACGAGGGAGACAGACAATCTCAAGATCCAAATCAGCCTCGGCGGGAAAGGGGCGCGAGTGGTAGCGCTCTCGATGTGGGTAAGGGCCCGCTTGGATCTTCCGGAAGCAATTCCACGAACTCTGGCAGGGGTGTCAGTGGAGGTACGAGCGGGTTCAGGGGTCGGGCGAGGAGTCTAAGTCATACGCTTAGCATGGGCCTTGGGGGGTTGTTTGGTAATTCGAGGAAAGGAGCAGGCAGGAGGGATGATGCGGCTGATAATCCGCCGGACGCTGCGAGGGGGCGAGACTCGGAGAGAATTCTTGCCAGCGATCCATCGCTGCCAAAAATGAGAACGGTTATTGGAAATGGGAGTACGGAGACGGTGTAATGAGGCTTGACACGCGGTAGGATCGGTGGTCTCTTGTGATTATAGGGTTTGGATGGGACAAGCATCTGATTTGACTGTTCCTATGTTGATTTGTGAGGACACGGGACAACAGCCCTCGGCGCCAGGTATAGCGTCTACTCTTTGTTGCGTTCCTTGCCAGTGGCGGAGCATTCATGTGCATTGGATCGGAGTTTTCCCCATTCCTTGTTTTGCTGGTATCACTCCTCACCCCTATTTGGCATATACAGCGGCCGTTGTTACTAATACTCTTTAGCTGGAGGGAGGTCTCTATCCGTCTGCGATGGCTTCATACATAGCATATAGAATACCACCCATATAATTGTCATGTATCGGAGGCTCTCATGGCCTAATTAACCTCATTCTGTCTCTTAGTTCCGAGTATAAACATGAAAAGAGCCAGGTGGACGTCACTTGCAAGCTGAACTCTCCCACGCATACGGACAGCATGCGGCAAACCATACGCTCCAACATTAATCCTCCCCCCTTGCCAAGCAACCCAGCCCACAGAATTAACCGCAAAATCACGAATATCTAAGTACCTTAAGATATGTACTGTGATAGACCTACATATCCGCCCCAGCACCCCTCTGCAACCGCCTCAAAGCCTCGCGATGAGCGCCCATCAACAGCCCGCCATCGCGCCTCATGCGCTCGCCAAACGCGCGGTCCCTCCACTCCCGCTCCAGCCTCGCTTGCTCCCGCCGCTGGGCCTCGGCCTCCTTTTGCCCGAGGAGTATGCTCCGCTGCTGCTCAATGCTGCTGCTGCTGCTACCACGGGATGATGGGGCGTTGACAGCGCCCGCCAGGCCCGCGGCGACGCTGCTGCGGAAGCTGGCTAGGAGCTTGGCCTGACGGGCCGCTTTGTCTTCGGCGGCCACGACAGGCGCGCTCGAGAAGCGACTCTGGAACGGCGGCGGGTGGGGAGAAGGGCTTAAGGTTGTTGTTGTTGTCGTCGTCGTCGTCGCAGGGTGTGCCTGGTGTTGGAGAGGAAGACTGCCCTGGCGGATGAGGCTGCGCCGCCGGGAGAGGGGGAGGTTGTCGAGGTCGGCTTCACCTTCACCAGACGACAACAGGCCAACTGGGGCTAGACCATGGGAGGCGTTGGCGTTGGCTTCAAGGCGCACAAAGGTTGCTGAAGCCCTGTTCCGCAGCAACGCCTCGCGAAGGCCCATCAGCGTCTGTGGCTTAGCATGCGGTGAGCCTGACCGCATTGGAGGGTTGTCGTCCAGGGTTGACATGGAGGATCGGTGGCGTAAGCGGGCGGGCGTTCCAGCCCGTTGGCCCATCCAGGCGCCTTCCATTGGAGGCGGTAATGAAGGGATTCGGAAAAAACCGTCGTTGTTCTCAACGTCGGCCTCAGTAAGCATTGTTGAGCTCTGGCTAACTAGTGTCTTGGACGCGGCATGGCGAGGAGCCATTGTGCTCCCGCAATGTATTGCCATGTCAGGGGATGCTGATGGAATTCCCCTTGGACTGCTTTTTGACGTGGCATTCTGCGGAGCCGAGTTTGGCAGCATGCTAACAGTCCTCGGAGCTGCTGGCGGAGGCGTAGCATTCTCAGCTGTATGCTGCAATTCGACTACGTTCACGGGAGCGGGCTGTTCTTGGGCATTTGAGGCGGCTTCGTCATATCCTTGGGATTGCGGGCTATCCGGTTCGGGGATCTCAGCAGCGTTGAGATGCTTAGCCCATTCGCTTGTCCGGTAAGTCAAAGCAATGTGGGAGAACGGCGGCGGGAGGTTCTCCTTGCTGAGACTCACAGGAGGTGACGGGATCGGTAGTGTCTCCTCCGAGATTATGTTCGGAAGATCTACTGTGTTGTTTAGGGGCGAGGGGTGCCCTGAAATTGATAGATTCTGTCTTTCGTCGTCCGAGGTGCTGGTGCTGTTGGCGGCATGCCCAATGTTATCTGAGGGTGGCTGCAATGATATTCCGTTGGGCGTCAAATCTGATTTTGTTGAAGCTGCGGCGCCTTGATCCAGTAGTTCCAGATCGCCGTCTATAACCCTTTCAAGGTCATGTAGCTTATCCGTTGATGAAGCCTTCTGCGCCCGTCTTGATATCCCGGTCTCTTCCAAAGTCTCCTCCGACTCGAAAGGATTCCTTTCCTCGCTTGAAGCAATAGTATCCGCATCCCCCTTGGAGCTCATATCGTCTAGGTTGGCGAGGATAGAAACGATGTCTCCCCGTGAATTCCTACTTAATGGAACCAAGGCTTCATGGCCCTCGGCAAGCGCGTTGATGTCGTCCCTTTGGCGAACTGTGGAAGCATGGACGGGAGTTCTATGGAGAGAGGCCAAATTGTCAGATACTCCATTAGCGAGACTTTCGACTCCGGAGCGCCTGGACGGTATATCTGGCCCATCCCCATTACCTGCGTTTTCTGCAACGGCTGCCAGAGGAGATCTGTCTCCTCCATCGGCAAACGTTGCCGCACACGACATGCCATCATCATCCCCGGACACTGGAGGGTCGGACCCTATATATGATGTTGGTAATCGAACGGCACTCTGGGAGCTGAGCCGGGCCTCTGAAGCAGCCGTGCTCACATGTTCGTCACTTCCCACCTCGGCCCGCCCGGGAATATTCTCTCCCAAATCCTCCCTTAAATCTTCTGACCTGTTGTTCCCAGCAACTTCGGCCATCACCCTGCAATCACCAACGCCATTACCCGTGAGTATCTGCGCCATCGGTATCTCGGCGGATGGCGAATGGGCGGCTGTGTCTAGGGGTAATTCGGCTGATTGTTGGGACCCGGGGTTGGAGACCGCCAAAGATCTATCCTTATCCCGCTTATCGCTTTCCATGCCGCCAACACCCAAGTCAGAGTGACTTGGCTCGTCATGGACATTCATTGTGTCGTTTCCATACACACGCTCCCACTCACGGCGCTCGTGACTGGCCATTTCCTCTACTTGACGTCCAATATTGTCCTCTTCAGTCGCCAAGTCCCTCTCAGACTCACCCGGTTCTTCTTTGCCCCTGTTGCGGCGGGTCTTGATGAGGCGCCACAGCCTGAGCTGCGAGATGATGCCAAAGACGAATAGGAGGATGGTGATTGCGAGCTCCACCCGAATGCCACGGGTCAACGGATATGTGGTCACCCCAAGTGGAAACAAGCCGTCATTCAGCGCCCAGATGTATGCCCAGAACTCCCGAAGCCCAGCACGGCTGAAACAGTCGATGCCGATAACCGTCGCTGTCGCGCCAGAGAAGGAGACGCAGGCGATGAGGCCGTGCTTGCGTGTCCATCGACTGAAGTACAAGCCGAATCCGGCGAGAGTAAAGGCCGCAATGAATACAACCTTGCCGGTGTTGTCTGAGATGAGTCCGCCAGGTCCCAGCGTCAGGAGCCACACGCTAAGGGTGAACCCGCCTAGGAGGCAGCCAAGACACTCTGTCAGATCACGGAAGGCAATAGCCAGCCCTCCAAGGATCGCACCAGTGCACACCACCGCCACGACATATGCCCCCTGGACCGCGTTACCAATAGGCGGAGTCATCAGGTACAAGATCAGTACCGTCGTGCCCAAGCTCGCTAGGAAGGCGGTGCTGAAGAAGGTGTGCAGCCATGCGAACCTGAGCCCGAGAATGCCATGGGCAAGACCTGAAGCGAGAAGAACCGTCCCAGCAACTGCCCATCCGGGCGTAATAACCGGTTCGAGGGGAAGCTGACCGTCTGGTAGTGCGCCTACTTTTCTTCAGTCGCCATCACATCACCCATGCCGCTTTGTCTCGATAGCTAAGATCACTTACCATATAATAGTGTAGCATTGGCGATTGTTTGCTCGTTGTCTATTGATCTTTCAACTTGCGAGCTGGGAGCTGGGTTCCTCGGCTTATCCCTCTTTGCGGGATCCAATGCTGCTACAGCGGCGAGGCTGGTGAGAAGATAGAGGTAGAGCAAAGCTCGTCCACATATGGGCTTCGGAACCTTCATGACCGAGTATTATCTGGCGGACTATGAACAAGGAGGAAAATCGATGGATTTCGGATTCAAACTAGTTACCCGCCCTAGGATCGGTGGTAGTCTCTGGCCACCGGCAAGTGCATTACCCGAAAGCAAACATCAGGCACCGCATCTGCTGGGTGTATTGTACCGAGTAGCAGCGACTTGGATCGTCGGACAGAATGTAGGATCGAGATTATGCGATGTTCGAGAAGGAATGCGAGATGTATGAGCACATAGGAACACAAATGTCTCATGAAAGGAGGGAGATGCCACGAGACAATCGCAAGCTCGGTCCGAGTCTCATCGCTTGTGGAAACAAGGGGTCTGACATGGCGAGCGACATATAACAGAAGCGGAAGGACTGGCCAGGACCAACACGTTGAGGGTTGGCCTGGGCAATCTGGCGTTGAACTATAGGATCCCACTGTGGGAATCAGGGGCCGACGGGTATGAATGGACAATTCGAGTGGCCTGAATAACCAAGACGTCCGGGCTACGCTGCCTTGGTCCCCAGCTTCTCCAATCCATTTGCGCGAAGCGGCCTCTCCGGGAATCAAGTCAGACGGCCGTGGCCGTCATGGAACTGGCCAAGCCATGCCGTTTTTCGAGTGGACAGTTGAAGTCCGGGGCAGAGATTGACAAGTCGCAACTCGATGTGGGATCTCGTTGTAAGCGATCAGCTAAATTGGCTTGAACAGGGGTCATCATATCGCCGTTTGTGATTCGTTGTGGAAGGAACCAATGTAATCGTCGAGACTCGGCATCAGCCGACAGCATGCCTCACCACGGAGTACTTAGCTTTTTGGATAATCGGCGCGTTGCTGATGCTTCGCTTCTTGTCCTCGGGATGAGATAACCCGCGACGCAGGCTAAAATGACCGGCATACGAGGGGAAGTGCGAAACACGACATGTCCGCCAGAACATGTTCGCGAGCTAGGCACAAATCAACCGCGTCCCCTGAATTAACCAAGATGGCTGGGTTTAGAACGCTTCCAAACCTGTTTGACACGGTATTGAGTTGCCTTGATGAAGGGGAAGATGGGGGAAAGGGAGATGGTGGCTTGTGTTGGAGAATGGTGCTTTCCCAAGCTGTTGTCAAGGCCTCTGGCTCAACCAACTCTTTTCGATCCACTCAGTCCGATTCTTCGACCAATAATTGTGTTCCATCCCCTGCCCCTTGTCTTCTGTCTCTCTCCTAACGCCCCTTTCTCTCTTCAACAAGCGGAGAACGGTCGAGCGACCATACATACATTAAATGCGAGGTATTCAAACCCCAACCCCAAGAAGTCGAAGAGAATTCATTACCGGATGTTCAGGGACTGCGGTGATGGTTTCCGCCAAGCCCACATGAACGGGATGGCACTGTAGCATCGCATCAACGCTAAGTAGACGACCCACTAACACCTGCAGGGGGCGCCGAACAGGCCACGGGTTTTGCAGTGGGCGTGGCTCCACCTACTGTACAGTACATACCACCCCAAGAGCCCACCTCGGGGCACCTCGACGAACATCCTGCGTAGCTCCTCAACTTCGGGCTGCTATGGTGAAATGGAGTTCGACTCCCAAGTTTCAGGAACCAGATAGTATCCATCTCTCTTATGTGGTCAATATCCTGTACTCCTGGAGTTACCCTATTCACTCCTCGACAGGAATTTCTTTTCTCCTCTTCAATTTTTGACTCCATGTTCATGTTCTCTGATATATATCCTTCGATTCGTTCTCCCTCTAGCTCCTAATTCTTGCTTCACGTCAAATGATATGGCCACAACAGTACTATACACAGGTATGATCTGAGAGAACGTGTAACCACTCTCACTCGAGGCAAGCTCCTTACAGACAGAATAACAGGCTCGATAGAATCAAAGTCGTCTCGAGGAATCGCCGACAGAAGCGTGATTGCTACCAGGTACTCGGTAAATATCTCGGATATTGGTGAGTAGCTAACGGCCCGGAGCGCCCAGGGCTCGGGAGTGACGAGCAGGGCCTGGTGCAACCACTAGGGTCGGGCAAAGTCTCCTCGTTCACTGCCTCAGTCTCGATCATTTTCCGGGGACGGTGCAGTTTTATCCGTCACATGAACACCAGGACCTCCCGATTCTCCTTTACCTCATGGCTACTGCTTACGAATGGCCTCTCCTACGGAAGACTGCCTGTAATCTTTAATCCAGCAGTCCGTGCCTTAACGTCGAGGCGAACTGGGCTCGGCATTGCACATAATCCGGAAGGCAGGGCAAAACACTGTGCAGGAGTCAGATTATCCTACTGTTGCCCCGTGGGAAATTCCAAATTCCCATCACGGTCTCCTGGTCACGCGCATCGCGCTCATACGTGGACCCTTTCCGGGCCTAACCATGTCTCCATCCCTGAACCCCTTCCTCCGCCCACCCAGGCTCGCCGAAACCATCCTGAGCGTATGAATGGCCATCTTGACGACGGCTCGGAAAGGCAACATTAGGAAATACAAGACGCTATCCATCAACCATCCAAGGATACTCCACTGCCCGGAGCTTTTGCGTGAAGCCACCACAGCCGACAGGGAAATGGCATCATCGACGCGCGAACCGAGATCGCGCAGTCGGGCCTCGGTCTCGTCCGCCAAAATCCTGGCCTTCTTCTCATAGCGCCTTACCGCACGGTTGAGAGCGTCAATCTCGGGCTGGACAGCCGTCCGGGCCTCTCGAACGAGGTTCGCCTGCATCTGCTTCGTTTGCTGCGCGAGGTCCTCAGACACTGTTGGACTAGCCGGCTGTGCAGTTTCGTGCAAGGCCACCCGTGCTTCAAGGTCGGCGATGCGACTCATCATTTCCTCCCACTGCGTCGACGTGATCCGGTTCTCCCGGTAGGGATTGGCGTGAACAATACGCTGCAGGTGAAGCGTATGCGACTGAATGAGCTTGATGGAGTGCGAGAGCGGACTGATCTCAGCGGCCAGAAAGAAGATGGTGAGGTTGAAATTCGACACAAGTCCTTCGGAGGGCCGGCTCAGTGAGTTCCGTATAGCGTACAACAGATAAGTTGATAGTGCCGGTGCGATGAAGCATGCCCAGAGCGCCATTTCCTCCTGCGATCTCAACTTGCTCAAGGCGTCATTGGCAAGCCGTGCCCTCTCGGCCTTAATTGCTTCACACGGCGATGCGCGCCCGTTCCCCTCTGCAACGCGCTCCGTGTCAGGCTTTGGCGATGGCGATTTTATATTGCCCTCGGCGTCGCTGTCGTCGACAACTGCTGCTTCCAGCAGAACCTCTTCTTCCTCCCGGACTTGTTGGGCAGAGTGATACCATTTCCTAGAAGAGCGTGGTAAATGCCTGCCCTTCGAAACTTGCGCAGGATGATACGTACCATGGCGCCGTGACAGACCAGTGCAGGAACACGGCGGCGAGTCCTAGGAGGAGGATATCGCTGAAGAATAGGCTGCCATTCTTGAAAATGAGCCCGGCGATGGGGGGTAACACGGCGAACATCAGAGGCAGCCAGGAACGCCACGTAGTTTCCTCATGCAGCATGGCAGGCCCGGGGTCGATAATCTCATTTTGAAGGTCCCGGCTTGCTTCGCTCAAGCTATATGCAGAGAAAGTAGAGCTTCGGCGGGCGCGTGGGACCTCGGGCAATGGCTCGAAGCTAAGCTGGGGGTGAGTGGATCGGCGATGGGCCGTTGCACCATCATCGGGCGGTATGGTGTTGCGACGGACCGCGGCCGGCGTGTCCCCCGAAGCACCGATTGACACGGACAACGACCTGCCAATTCCTGGGCTGACAGCGCCCGCACTCGTTGGTGGGTCCATGTATGTCGGCGAGGATAGGTACTCAGTCAGTACCTGCTGGCAAAGCACTCAAGAATCAAGATGCCGTCTATCTCTCAGCCTTCCGGGCAATACGAGCCCCGGAGAATGATATTAACAGATGGGAGAGAG
The DNA here is from genome assembly GCF_033297395.1 of Canariomyces notabilis. Taxonomy (NCBI): domain Eukaryota; kingdom Fungi; phylum Ascomycota; class Sordariomycetes; order Sordariales; family Chaetomiaceae; genus Canariomyces; species Canariomyces notabilis. The sequence goes on from NW_027041826.1 coordinate 714,728, forward strand.
TTGCCCTGCCCCCGTTGAGCGAAACGAGGTTGGTCCAGACGCCTTAGATTGCTGCGGTAGCCGTGACGTAATAAACTAGGCGCGTCTTGCCGGGAGCTCCAAAGACAAAGTCGGAGCTGCAACTGATCGTCCTACTTACCTTACACTAGATTTTCTTTCTACCGGTAGTCCGTCCTTGAGCTCTGATATCGGATGCATGGGCCGACAACGGCAGACGACGGTTCGAGGTCATTGTGGCGATGAAAGGCTCGGTGCGTCTGTCGAGGGCGAGCTGAGTCCGGACTGGAGAGATCCAATAACACCGAGTCGTGAGATAGCTTGATGCAGTGCATGATGCCTACGTGACGGCATTGGGCGCCCCGCCTTGTGCTACCCACACTTCCACTTGCCTGGATATATAACTCGAAGACTACCAGTACCGTAGTGTGACAAGCCCAGAGATGATTTTTGCGGGGAAGGCAGCCCTGGCCCCTGGGCTACACTAAACAGAGACGCTGTTCCTGTCGGCCTGTGCTGTTGTTTACGAAGTGTCTCTCGTATTTCACACTGGCGATTTCAAGTGACCCAAATGCTGCAGCTCACCTCAGCTTGTCCACACATGCAGCGCTGTGAGTGCGTGTAGGTGGATGACCTAAGTACCTAGTATTGCACCTTGGCGTGCTCTTCAATGAGAACTGCAATTGAGGCCGGGGGACCTGCTTGAAGGGCTTTGGCTGAATGGTTGGAGAAATGCTGGCTTATACGCGCCATTATTTACTATGGTTTCGTGTTTTGTGAGATTGTTTGGCAGTCAGCTCATCCATATCCGTATACACAGAGGTATCAATGGTTCTGTTCAAGTGAAAAGTGACGGGAGTCAAGACGAGACTCTGAAAACTTCAACTGCCCTGCCCTCTAATTCTTGGCGAAAGTCGGCACTCAGGTGCCACCAACTGGCAGCAGGGGTTCAGCTTTCTGCATTCGCTCTTGCATGCAATCTGCTCCATTTGCTTCCCCCCATCATGAGGTGCCAGTGGGCCATGGATCGCGCCTTGCATGCTAGCAATAATCCACAAAGGCCAATCCAATCACCATTAGGTGCGAACCCACTGCAGGACCTAATTCCGCGCCCGCCAATCTCCAGCCTGCATCTCTGTTGCTGCTGCTGTCCTAGACGCCAGCAACAGTGCGCCGTTTGTCGATCCAGGGAAATTGGCCAGTCGTCCCCGGCGTTGCGTGACATAAGGGAAAAGGTTCGCTGGGCCGCGGCATTGCAGCTCGTCGAAGATTGCGTGCAGTGGAAACGGAAACGGAAACGGAAAGCCCTGTTCGGAGAAGGGGGAAGCGGGGGAAAAGGATTAAAAGGACGAAGGGCAACACGGCATAACAATCGCTCGGAGGCCGTCTCGGCGGCCGCCGCTGACACGTCTTCCCGACGGCTTCACCCACGGCAGCAGCTGCCAATCCCCCCTCCCCGACGAAAACAGCCGCCCTAGATGCATCGACTGCCAAAACCGCACCGTTGCCTGCTGCAAACCCACCAGTGTCCTCGGCCTTTCAACAGTCTGTCAACGACCCTCGCATCGCCACTCCCGCGCCGCCCTTGTCCGTAGCATCAGCCAGCCGGCCATCGCGCGGAAACAACCTGTTGCCGAGGGGCCTTGGCGGCACTCAGGACTTCTTTCTGCAATCACCGTTCCGCAACAGCCCTTTTGCCCAACGGCCCTTTCGCCATCTCTCCGCTACCCGCCTTTGGAACCCGTCCAACTCGACCCCGAGAACTTTAGCACCTCCGAATACATCCCGAAGGCGACGTCGTCCGTCCACGCCCCCTCCTCCAGCAATCCCGCTCTCCCACCCGACCCTTGGCCTCCCCAACGACCAAACCGACCCCACCGGCACCGCTGCCGGCGATTATCCGCTCCTTACACTCCCCGAACAGCGCCAGGGCCGCCGCTCTATCTCGAACCGGGCAAGTCTCCACTTGGAGCGCAACGCCGGAGTTGAGCAGCGCATTAGCCTACCACCCTCGCTCCGCCACTCGTACGACGAGAAGCGTGTAAGCGTTACGCCCTCGCCGGTCGAGGAGCCAGAAGCAGGTCCATCATCGCGCCCGCCACCCGCGCAGTTACAAGTCCCCGAAGCTCAAAGGTTTAGGAGGAGGAGCAGGGGACAGAGTTTCACGAGGCCGCAGTTGTCTGTCGGGCTTAGTTTCGGGAACAGTTCGAGACAGAGGGTGGAAAAGGGAAAGGGAAAGGCAATCATGACTCCGCCTGAGACTGCCGGGGATAGCTTTCCCCCAGACCTAGAGCGTGGACCCGATGGCCCGCAAAATCGCCAATCGACGGCGTCCCAGATATCAGGCATCGGGTCCGCCATCTCTTCGAGCGATTCATCCATTATGGGAGATCCGGATGAGCCAGCTGATCATGGCGAAGAATGGGGTCCGCAGCATCCCTGCTTTCCCCACCTAAATCCCCATGTCCCTGTCGACTCCCCTGAATATGCCACGACACGCATCATCAGGGTCCGCCGGGACTGGCTACTCCAAGGCGACTTGGCCCCGACCTTCTCGAATCTCTACCCCGACATCCTGGACCCGGCAGGTGTCTCAGAACATGAGTTCCGACGTGTGATTGACAAGCTCAACAGCGAGCTGGTCCCTATTTTCAGCCCATACAACTGGCGGAATATCTTGGACGGCGTGTTAGGCGTGGCAACAGGATGGCTCTGGGACGACTTTGGATTCACGGCCGCCAAATCCCGCCTCCGGAATCTCGAGAAGTGGATCGAGCAGTGGAATGCCGAGATGGAGAAGACGGTCGGCGGCGGCGAGGAAGGTGTCGTGCCGCCCAAGATTGTGCCCTTGAGGCGCACCGGCTACATGACTGTATTGTCCCTCTCCCGATTCGACGGCCCGTTTGTTGAAACTTTGATGCTGATATATCGTAGCTCGATATCCAAATCTCTGATCCTGAGATTGCCCCCGCTTCGCCAACCACAGCCAGTGCCTCCCGTGACGGGCCCCCGTTACCGTCAGCACCGCCCGCTCCTACAACTGATCGTTGACAATCGGCCAGATTTCTGCTTCACTGTTCCTTTTTTTCGTTTCTTCTTCTATTTAGACTTACGCTTTTAATCGGTCCTGTCGAATGACTGATGACTTTCACATCCACATACACATACCCCCTACCTAGGTGTCTGTCTGCACCGCTTGATCAGGCATGACATGGCGTTGTTGATTTTGGTTGCGCCACACTGTTTCGCGGGCTTGGGGCATCTGCTACAATTCAGATCCCTGTCTTCTGTAGATGTATGGCCGGTGGAGCCCCTGAGCTCCGACAAAGAAGGGGTTACTGACGATGTACCGTATTTTGAATAGACAGACAGGAAGCATGTGATACCAATGTATTTACTCTACGTTACTCTAATGGAGGTCATCTTTCTCGCGGCTATTGTCCGACTTTGCCTACACTTTGCTACCTGTGAGTACCCCTGACCACCCCCGTTTGTACCACACAGCATCCGGGCTGTTTACGTGGACGTCACCCAACTGGAACGAGTTGCAGCTGATTTCAAATCTTCCTTATTGGTTCTGCCATTGTTTATTGTGATTATCCGAGACCTGGCCGATGCCTATCTAAATAATGCAACACATGATCAAATCCCTACAAATCGGTGCGTTGTGATCGCATGATTGAGATTTGAGATAGCCACAACACGGAGCCTAAAGCTCCTACCTTTTGGACACTCCTGTCCAAGTTGACTACCCCAAAAAACCTAGCTCTCAATCATCACGCTTAAGCTACATGTTCACCCCCATAGCTCCCACAAATCCCTCACTTCAGAACAACCTCCCTTGGAGTTCCCTTTTTCGCCCACTCCCTCAGCACATTCTTCTTGATTTTACCTGTGCTCGTCTTGGGCAACTCCCTCACAATTTCAACCTCCCTTGGCACCATAAACTTACTAATCGAGCTCTGGTGCTTGGCCCAGGTAATCACATCCTCTGGCCTCAGGCTCTTCCGCTCCTCCTTGACCGTCAGATAGGCTTTGGGGCGTTCGCCCCAGTGCGAGTCCGGGACCGCCACGACCCCGGCCTCCAGCACGTCAGGATGCTCAACCAGCATGCTCTCTAGCGCCACCGACGATATGTTTTCCCCGCCAGAAATGATGATGTCCTTTGCCCGGTCTTGGATCTGGATGCTCCCGTCCGGATGCCAGACGGCCAGATCTCCCGAGCGTAGCACCCCACCGGCAAACAGTTTGCTCGTCGCCTCGGCATCCTTAAAATACCCCTTGCAGCAGATATTCCCGGAGAAGACAATCTCGCCAATCTCTCTGCCATTCTTGGCCACATCGACGAGAACGCCCTCGGACTGGTCGGGCTTGATGACGCGTACCGGCAAGCTGGTGACGAATCCGTAACCCTGGCGGGCCATCCTGGCGTACTTTTCGTGCTTTGGCAAAGGATCCCACTCCGGGAGGACATATCCCTTCGTGATGGGGCCGTACGTCTCAGTGAGGCCGTAGACATGCACAGGGAGGAGGTTGAGGTTCGTCATTTGCTCAAATAGGTGCGCAGTCGGCGGGCTGGCGGCGACGGTGACGCGCACCGGGCGTGGGAGGCGCTCAGCCTCGGCGGCTGCGCACAGCAACGTATTTACTGTCGGTGCGGCGTTAAAGTGTGTTATGCCCTGTTCCTTGAGGAGTTTCCATATCAACGGGTAGTCAACCTTGCGCAGGCAGACGTGCGTCCCGCGTACGGCGCAAACGGACCACGGGAAGGTCCAGCCCACAGCGTGAAACCTTGTTAGTGTCTGGGTTAGTATCACGGGAAATGGAGGAACATGCAGGTTGGTCACATACATGGGTAACGTCCAGAGGTATTTGCACCTCCCATCAGGAACGTTTAGTCCTGATTCTACAACGTTTGCAAGCGCCGCTAGGTAGGCCCCACGATGGGTATACATCACGCCCTTGGGCTTTGATGTTGTCCCGGAAGTGAATGGGATGGCAATTAGGTCGTCCTCATTCGCAACCCTTTGGGACGCCAGATCGGCCCACCCCTTGCTCCCGGTCTCCCGATCACGGTTGAGCCCTTCCAGCACTGCGTCGTCGTAAGGACCGCATAGCTTGCCCCGAATACCACCATTGTCCTTGACACCAGTCAGTCACAGGAATTATTAAGCTCTGACCACGAAAGCCCAAACCCACCAGGTCAACGATGACGGGCACGCTCGGGTGCGTTTTCCGATACATGTCTAGCAGCCCCTCATACTCGGCATCTGCAATGATGGAATCCACCTCGGCAAAGTCCATGATGTACGCAATGTCTTCGGGCTTCAGTCTGTAGTTAACCGGCACCATGACACCGCCGGCCGCGGCAATGCCGTATATAGCCTCCAGAAACGCCGGGGTGTTGGGTGCGAGCAGGCCTACCCGCTTGAAACCCTTCTTGCGGAGATAATAGGCCAGCCCCCGCGCGCGGTCAGCAAGCTCGATGTAGGAGCGCCTCAGGACTTCACCACTGGCTGTTACATGATATACAGCCTCGGCATTGGGCTCAATGGCGGCGGCGCGCTCGAGGAAGTGTGTGGGGGAAAGATGGGAGAAGTGGTGAGGAACATTGTCCGTCTTCGGTCCAGACAAGAGGTGGCCTAGGACATTTCTGAGCCTTGAAGAAGCCCCAGACATGTCTGGTTGTTTTGTGAGTTCGCTGCCGGCGTAGTTACGAGTGAGGCCGCCTCAGAATAGCCGGTTAAGCTGCATGAATCGGGCGTAAGACTGCCAATTGACTTTCAAAGTTCAGAGGATTGCGGCAGGTAGTGGTTGTAGGTGGCCGGACGCGGGGATGAGAATATGGAGTATGTGCTAGAGACTATGTTAAAGAGCAAAGAGTTGTTATGCCATGAGCGGCTTGCGAGATTGATGGAAGCTACCGTCCGCCCGAGACTTCGGAATGAACGTCTCAAATGGGAAGCAGAAGAGGAGACAGACTTGGCGATTCTAGGGACTCCGGCTCGGGGTAACCGTGACGGCGAACAGGAAAAGATGAAGATGGGGCAAAGGCCTTAAGGTAGGTAGATGCTCGGATCACAGATCCATAACCCCGGATAAGACTAACGTGTACCGGTACAACAAAAGCGACAGTAACCGGGGGTGCTCTCCACATGCTTCCTCAATCCTTCCCCAGCAGACGATCGAAGATGATCGTCCACTAACTAAGCCGCATTGGGTAGCATCAGAGGCGTTGGCAGTTGCCACGACAGTCACAAGAAAAGACCTCAACCAGTATTAGACAACGATGCGAATAACACAAGTAGTCCAATTCCCTACTGAACCAGTGGAAGGAAAGAACTTCAGGTATACCGTCAACTTGTTCGCAAGCACGACACTCAAGTAGTTAAAGCTCTTCGTCATGGATCGATCCTTCCCGACCCCAGCCTTCACCCCGCATTTAAGTTTCTTGGCGGCTAGACCGAATTGGAGTAGGGAACCCCACTTCAGTTCCACTTCTCCGCAAGTCTCAAGTCCCACATGTTCACTTGACACAGGAGCTCTCTCCAACAAAGTCTCCATGGAAGGTTCTCCAGCTACTTCGGCTTGAGACTGTACGTTCAGTAGCACAGGATATCATAGACTTGGTATGTCAATGTTGTCTGGTATTCAAAAAGACACAAAGTATCCCGGTACTAGTTATGGATGAACGATGGCGGGAAACATTTCACGCCATTCATACCTAACGATCATGACAGAAATCAGTCCACACAGGCCCTCGAACACGCCCTCATCCAACCAAAGAGAAAAGACACTGGCGATAAAAACGGCAAAAGGAGACACCTGGAAACGCTTCCGTAACAGCCACACACTACTCCTTCTTGATCAAGCTGTCAAACAACGGCTTGAGGCTCTTGGCGCTCTTCTTGGGGTAGCGCTTCTGGTCATTTGCATAGTCGACATACGTCACACCAAATCGCGTCTCGTAGCCCTCGGCCCACTCGAAGTTGTCCATGAGCGACCAGGCGAGGTAGCCCCTGACGTTAACGCCGTCCTCCTCGTACGCCTTGGCCATGGCGCGGACATAGTCGTCAAAGTACTTCACACGGAAGTCGTCCTCGACAATCTGTTCGAGCGACATGTCGTTCTCGCCCTTGAGCGACGTGCCGTTCTCGGTCACGTAGATCTTGGGGTATCCGTACCGCTTGCTGAGCCAGTTCAGCAGGTCCCGGAAACCCTGGGCGTGCGGCCGCAGCCAGAACGACTGCGTCTCGGGCCCGATGCAGTCGCCGTTCTTGTTGTAGAAGAGCGTCTCGAGGTTGCCCAGGAAGTCGTCCTCGGGCGGCACACCCTTCTTGTGCTTGATGTAGTTGGCAGTGTAGTGGTTCATGCCGTAAAAGTCATTGGAGCCCTTGACGAGAGCAACCTCCTCGGGGGTGAAGGTCGGCAAACGGTCGCCAAGCTGCTTGCGCATCGAATCGGGGTACTTGCCAAAGTAGATAGGGTCGGCGAACCAGCTGATGGCGAACTCGATCTTGCGATCACACGCCTCGACATCAGCAGGATCCTCGGGATCCCACGGGAGCGTGGCGTCACCGTTGAGCGTGATGCCGATCTCGCCGCCCTGGGTCGGCTTGAAGTCCTCGCGGTAGGCTTTGACAGCCTTTCCGTGCGCAATGAGGAAGTTGTGGCCGACGATCCACGGCTCGCGCGCACTGTCGCCAACCGGTGACTTGCTGCGGTCCGATGTGTGGCCCGGAGCGAAGTAGCCCGTGTTGTAGCCTAGGATAGACGAGCACCACGGCTCATTGAAGGTGATCCAGTGCTTGCACTTGGGGATGGCCTTGAAGCAGATGCGGGCGTAGTTCTCAAAGTCTGCGGAGAACTCCTCCTTGTTCAAGAGCCCGCCGTAGCGCTTGTCCAGCGCATCGGGCAGGTCCCAATGGAACAGGGTGATGAAGGGCTCGATGCCCGCCTCAAGCAGATCATCGACGAACTTGACGTAGTGGTCCAGCCCTTTCTGGTTGACGGGGTCGTTGCGGCCGCCAAGGGGGATAATGCGCGACCACGAGAGGGAGAAGCGGTAGGCGGTAGCGCCTAGCGACTTGAGGAGGTCAATGTCCTCCTTGGTTCTATGGTACGAATCACAGGCCACAGCGCCCGAGCTACCGTCGGCAATCTTGCCGGGAATAGCGCAAAACGTGTCCCAGATGGACGGGCCGCGGCCATCTTCGTTGACAGCGCCTTCGATCTGGTACCTGTAATAGGGAAAAGAGAGCAAAGTCAGTTGGGGACTCAGGACTACCCATATGGAAACATGCAGCTAGACTCACGCAGCAGTTGCGAAGCCCCACTTAAAGTCACTGGGAAGAGACATGATGGCCAAGTTTCTGGTGGTACCCGACGTTGGGGGTGGGGGGCAACAGTATAGCCACAAGAGATAGATGTAGACAGCTAGAAGGAAAAGGGTATCAGATGGTGGATGAAGAAAGCTAGAAAAGAATGGTTCCAGGCAACGGGGAATCCAGATGGGGACGCCGGGCTGTGGATGGCCTTATATACAACAGCCATCACCGCGGTTTCACGCCCATTACTCCCCATTCTCCCGTGTTTCGGACCGTTGACACCGAAGAGAGGGCTAGGCATAGCCTGAAAATGGATGCAGGGCGGCGACCTAGCCGTGTGCAGCCCTCTACTGCACAACATGGGCACATCCATCTGACATTCTGTTTGGGGCAAGGGGGACCCCCGGCACAGGACCTTGAGGAACCCCCACCGCGGGGTAAGATCCGCATTGGCAGTAATAAAGAGAAAACTCGCAGCGCGGTAGGACGACAGAGATCGTGATATGTGGGCAAGCGTGGGAAGGCGTGCTCCACGGAATGGGGATATTGGAGGTGGAGATCCCTGTCCCCTCGTCAGGTCCAACCGTCCAGGCCCCACCAACCCCAATTAGGAAAAATGCCCAGACCCGGGCCACGGAACGCAGCACAGAAAAACCCGACAGGCACACTCGGCTTCTGGAAGTCAGATCCAAAAACCGCCGCCAGGACGGGACCCTTACATAAGAAGGCTCTCTTGTCTCAGAGCCGCAAACCGCTTATCCTGAAAAACATCCTCTTCAATGCTGCCTCTGAAGAAGTCATACACAGTCACAAAACTGGGCAGATTCTTCCCGCCGGCCTGTCCTCGCCTTCGATATGACCTGGAGACGCTTTTCGGAAGGACGGCCCGCAGAGGATTAAGCGTGGGCTCCGGCAGGGTAAACTTCGGCTGAACCTGGGGTGGCCGTAGTGAAACGGTGGTCACGATAGGGGCGTCGTCCTAAAATGGCACGGCACGACGCCGCCCGCGCCGAGACGAGCCTCTTCAACCGCATGCGCAGAGGCGAGGCGAAACAACCGATGCGCCCGTTTGGCAAAAGGCCGGCGGCTGGGCGCAGCTTCTGATGGCTAAACTTCGGACGACCTGGCGATTCACGATGTCCGACTGTGAGCAGAGCCGACGGGATCATCACCGTTCGGCGAGCATTCCCGTCAGAAGGAGCGTTTGGTTGACAGCGTCGGCAAGCCCGGCTGACAGTCCCGGAACGCATGAATCACAAGTGTCCGCCCGCACGCTGTTATGAATGAGCAGGATCTCCTTTATGGCTGTGTTTGGGAACCTCGCGCCAACCTAATTTCTCATTACACTCAAGCTGCGGCTGGCGACTGGAACGCGACTCTATCAACCAGCTCAGCGTGATGTCTCCCGCCCCAGGTAGGTTGATGAGCATCAGCACGTCGTGTGAAATGATGATTGTCCAGAACCACGCAGTGCTCCTGAATGATTGTCAACCGCGACTGGCCTTTCTCACGACCTGGCCACGCCAAACACGCGTACCATCGGAGTTCTCCTGCGTCTCAGGAAATTTTGCTCGAAAAGGCAGTGCTGCGTCCAGATCCGATATGCTTACGGTGGAGCCAAGAAGACCACCAGTAAAAGAAGCGAGAACAATACCAACAATCGCCCGAATCATTCAGCAATTTGAGGCTAGTCATTTACCTCCACCCTGTAACCCCTCCATGCCCGGAGTCTCGTCGAGTTCGCTAATCTTCCGCTTACCGTTCCTCGGCCTCGCCAGATCCTCCTCCTCACTCCACTCAACGACTTCCCATTCCACCCTCACCACGCCGCTCTTGTTCATACGCTGTCCCTTTGCCTTGCGCAGCATGTCCAATCGGCTCCCTTCTGTGAGAGTTTCGAACCAAGGCACCACGCCGACTCTCCCAACAGGTGGCGCCAGATCTTGTTGATTCCTCGTGGCGTCCTCATCAAGCATGGCGCTGACATCATCTCTCTCCCCGGCCCCGGTCTCCCCTGCCTCCTCTTCGTCGGATCCAGAAGCAGAACCGGGGCTTGGCAAGAAACCCAGGTCCTCCAAGTCGGCCAAGTCGCGGGGCGACAAGCTGCCAAGTGTGAGCTGGATAAACTCTGCTTCGCTGCGGGGCTCCTCGGTCCAGTATGACAAGGGTGTTCCGCAAAAGCCGCAAAAGTGACGCATCGCGTGCTGTTCGCGCGGGGATGTGTAGACTCGCTTGATCTGCGCGTTGGTCTCGTCTGGGTTGAAGGCCGAAGTGATACTGTGGTACCAAGTCAATGGCACCCGGAGGTAGGCCGGGAGCGGACTGCCGGTCGCTTGAAAGTGGGAGGAATCTAGCAGCAGGTAAGGTTCAGTCGTTCGTAGGGGTGGCGCCTTCTGGGGGGGGAGTCGGGGTTACTTTGTGAAGTGCGCGAATCGAAGAGCACCTGTACGATATGACCTGGTGGTTTGTCCTGAGGAAACTGGATGATGTAACGATTCCGGCCGCAGTGGCAACCGCCGTGGAGTGGACGGTCGAAGCTCATTTTTGGGAGCGTTTTCTGGAGTAGAAAAAAGACAAAAGGTAGAAAAGGGCCAAATCCAGGAACAAATCTCTGGATCAAAGGAATTTATGAAGAGATATGATAGGCAATGATGCTGTGGTTTGCCAGGTAGAAGATCTCCCTTGGAGTCGCGCGCTTCTAGACATGCCGCCTTGATTTTCGGTGGGGACGGCAGTCAAACCAGTGCAATCCGCTTAGACGACCACAGCAAGGAGTTTAGATGAATTCACCCGGACGAGCAGCGGGAACAAACGACTGGGATACGTAGCAATTTATACTGTAGATGCAGGCTACTAAGTAATGCGGGCAGGCAGTCGTGGCAGAAGCGACAGGACGCTTGCCGTGCGGTGACTTACATCGTACTGAGTTGATGAAGAGGCTCAGAATGACGTCCGATATCAGCTTACCTTCACCACCTAGGCTGCCCAATCGCAGCTCTGAATCTATGTTAGCGTCCAACACCTCAAATCGGTTCGCACCATGCGAACCTTCTGCCTGGGCTATGAGCTTGGGAATGCAAATGCCTTCCATTCCATACTCTACGTCCAACGAATAGCTCCAGGCAGGGCAGGCTCCAATGAACTCCGTCACTAGATGATTCTGCGCCCTTCCTGCACCGTCGACCAAACAGGCAGTTTCTGCGAAAGTTGATATGACAGTCCTGTCGCGCAATCTCCCCTTCTTGTCTGCTGATGCTTCTAGCTGGAAGTGTCTTCCGCCTTTTTGGATGTAAGAATGTGTCAATCTCAGCCTACCGTCTATTCTCAGGCAACTCTTAGCGCGCTGCTCTTCATGAGAGTGTTTTCTGTCGCTGGAGAGCAAGACTTACTGGGTTCAGGCCCTTTGAGATGCAATTTGCAGTGCTTATGAAAGCTGTAGATATCTGTCGTCCTTACGGAGTAAGGTGTGTAAGCTCGTAAGGTACCCGTATGTATTGTACCTTTGTGAGGTTTGTAAGGTGACACGAAAAGGTCCAAGCTCTGCGCCCTGACTTGCCACGGCCCCACCCTAAGTTCTGACCGCCCGGCAACTTTTGCTCGTCTGCCGCCAATTTAAGCTCTGTCGCGTCACGTATCCTTGGCTCCTTGAGGCGCGATAACGGGAAGAAGTTGTTAAAATCACCAACTATCCCCCAACATTCAGCTTGCCCCATCCCACAACATCTGAACCAGGCGGTCGCATTATGGCAGCTATGTGAGTATAGCCTCATTATTTATGTTTGTCAGTATCAAATCTCGACACCATGGCCAAAGAGAGCTACGATGTGCTTTTCTCCCGCTTGGCTTCTTGCTGAGTGCCCGCGTCCATGCGCAGCTGACAAATGAAATAGTGAAAGTTTCGATAATATCTACCTGGACTTGTCTAAAGAGCACGGCAAGTGCAGGTTTGCCGAGAATGGTCTCGGTTGGAAGCCAGCCGGCGGTGGCGAAGCCTTCACTCTTGACCAGAGTAACATCGGCGGTGCGCAATGGAGCAGAGCCGCTAAGGGCTACGAGGTGAAGATCCTGCATCGAAACTCAGGCGTCATTCAATTGGATGGCTTCCAGCAAGAGGTAAGACCGCGTGGGAAGAAGTTCAAGACCGCGCGCTGATCCTCCAACAGGACTATGAGCGTCTCAGCAAGATCTTCAAGAACTGGTACAGCACCAATCTCGAAAACAAAGAACACTCGCTGCGCGGCTGGAACTGGGGAAAGGCGGAATTTGGAAAGGCTGAGCTGTCGTTCAACGTCCAGAACCGACCCGCCTTTGAGATCCCGTACTCGGAGATATCCAACACGAACCTCGCTGGTCGTAACGAGATAGCCGTTGAGTTTGCCGTCGGCGAGACGGGCAAGGCCAACGGCGTCAATGGCGCGACTCCGGGGAAAGGCAAAAAGGCTTCGGCCGGGAAGGATCAGCTCGTCGAGATGAGATTCTACATCCCGGGCGTGACAACAAGGAAAGAAGCCGAGGGTGGCGACGCCGGCAGCGACGCTGATGAAGAAGAAAAGAGCGCCGTAACTCTATTCTACGATACCCTCATTGAAAAGGCTGAGATTGGGGAGACGGCCGGCGACACGATTGCCACATTCCTGGATGTTTTGCATCTCACGCCCAGGTTCGTGCTATGTGATGTCGATCCTGTTTCTTGGCTAATACTCTATTAGAGGACGGTTCGATATCGACATGTATGACGCGTCGTTTCGACTTCGCGGCAAGACGTACGACTACAAGATTCAGTACGAGGCTATCAAAAAGTTCATGGTGCTGCCCAAACCCGACGACCTACATTTCATGCTCTGCATAGGACTAGACCCTCCGCTGCGACAGGGTCAGACGCGCTACCCGTTCATCGTCATGCAGTTCAAGCAAGATGAAGAGGTTACGTTGGATCTCAACTTATCTGAAGAAGAGCTCAATGGCAGGTACAAGGACAAACTGCAGGCCCATTACGAGCAACCGCTGCATCAGGTCGTCACGTATATCTTCAAGGGGTTGGCGAACAAGAAGGTCACAGCTCCTGCAAAGGACTTTACAACGTGAGTCTCCGTGGTCCCCGCTCGCGGGGGGGGGGGTGCCTCATGCATGTGCTGACATATTGCCCCAGGCATCGCCAACAATACGGCATCAAGTGCTCAATCAAGGCGAGCGAGGGCTTCCTCTACTGCCTAGAGAAGGCCTTCATGTTTGTGCCAAAACCCGCAACATACATCTCGTATGAGCAGACACAATCGATTACCTTTTCCCGTGTGGGTGGCGCGGTTTCGGCTCTCTCGACGTTTGATATTACAGTCCACATGAAGAGCGGTGCAGGTTCCTCTCAGTTCAGCAACATTAACCGTGAAGACCTGAAAGCACTGGAGGATTTCTTCAAGCTCAAAGGGCTGCGGGTCAAGAACGAAATCGACGAGGATGCGAACCTTCTGGCCGCAGCCATGAGGGATGAGGACATGGCCAGCTCTGATGAGGAGGTTGTTGGTGCCAAGGCGGACCGCGGGTCGGCAGATGAGGACGAGGAGAGCGTCGATGAAGACTTCCAAGCCGAATCCGAAAGCGATGTCGCCGAGGAATATGACAGCAACCATGAAAGCGACGGCTCTGGCAGTGCAGAAAGCGATGTTGATAATGAGGTTGACGAAGACGAAGATGAGGAGATGGAGGACGCAGAGGAGGAGGAGGATGAACGGCCAAAAAAGAAAAAGAAGACGGGTTAAGGATGGTTATCCGACTTGGAGGCCCAACCGTGGTGGGTAAAGTAGTTTCGGATACTGTAGGTTGTGGTTTTGGCGTTGAAGGATAGGGGATAATCGGCAGCATCTCGGTCCAACGCTCGTTGCTTAGTCTTGTAAGGATAGGCCACACTTTGAGTCCAACCGTCATGGTGCGATGATGCGTGGTCCACAAAAGGAGGTATGTAGTAGTAAATGGATTCGCTGTCTATGTCAGTAATGTTCCCATGTGCAAACAATGACAAACCAAGGGCCAATGCTAGAATATGTACTGTACCTTTGTGAACACATTCAAATCTTGGTGTCCATAGTGACACTCACAAAATCAGTGCTTGAAGCTTGTCAACTCTTGGTTACCTAGGTGAATACCTCACCATTGCAATCAGAATATGATTAAACCAATTCATGGGCAACAGAAGAGATGCGAAGCTTTTGCGGTTTGAAAGCTTCGGCGATTCAAGACAATTGACATGGCCCATGAGAGGACTGAGTTGAGATGGCACGTGCACCGATGCCCAAAGACCGCACAACGTAACGTCACTCCACAAACATCAGAGTGCCTGAACTTTTTCGAGTCACTGCCCCACCATGAACGCCAGCAGCCTGTTCTACCGTGCAAACAATCCTCCATCCCGTCTTTGTTTCGGCACAGCTTCAACGACCGACTCGGCTCTCGACACCGCCTTACCTGACGCCTTCCATAGATCTACAAGCACGGTTTTCATTGTCGCTTTGATCTGATCCGTCCCTTGAGCTGCCGTGAAATTGCTGGAAAATGGAGGCGCACTAAAGAGGGGTTCAACCATGTTTCTTCGGCGCCAGTCCTGCCGAATCTGAGAATGCCGAATACTGCACCGACTTCACAGCTGCTTGGGTTATAGTAGCTTTGCGGACGAGGATATCACATCCTGAGGTCCCTTTGGCATATTCACTCTGCCACACATCTAACGTTAGTGGCTGGCAATGGACGCCCAGGTGAGCCACTTCTCTCTGGCATCGTAAATCCCCGCAAAAAAAATGAACACAGTCAATCTGGCCCCCCACTATCAACAGGAGATAAGGCCGCAATGTCCCTCCCTGTCTACTACCTACCCCCTTCTAGGCTAATGCTGACGCGCCGGTGTGGCTCTAGATTGAGAATGCGATCGAAATCGCCTGGAACCCTTCGTCAGATCAGGCTCTTAAGGGCCAGGCTTTCGAATTCCTGAACCAGCTGCGTACCGATCCGCAGGCTTGGCAAGTCTGCACAGATCTCTTCACCCGAAATCCACGAGCATCCGAGGTCGTTCGCCTTGTATCGCTAGAGATAGTCAACAATGCCGTCCACTCCCAAGCTCTGGACGCTGCCAGCCTCGCCTTCCTCAAGCAATCACTGCTTGACTACATCGGACGTGTGTATGGGGGGGACGCTCAGGAGCCAGTCGACCCAGCACACCTTCAAAACAAGCTTACCCAGACGCTGACCTATCTCTTCGTCTTTCTGTACAAGGAGGGCTGGGAGAGTTTCATTGATGACTTCTTGACCCTCGCCCAAAAGGACAACCTCCCAGGGGTGATTATGTACCTTCGCATACTAGGGTCAATCCACGACGAAATTGCTGATGTTATGCTGAGCCGACAAGGGAACGAGGCCAAGCGCAACAATGATCTGAAGGACTTGGTTCGCGAGCGAGACATGCGCAAGATTGCCGCGTCCTGGCAAGACATACTAGCTCGGTACAGCAACCAAAATGACAGCGTGGTCGAGTCGACGCTCAAGATCGTGGGGAAGTGGGTGAGCTGGATGGATATCCACCTTGTTATTAACCAGGATATGCTCAACCTCCTGCTGCCCCTGGTCGGGAGGTCGAAACCGGCCGGCGGCGAAGACAAAGTGCGAGACGTGGCGGTTGATACTCTCACCGAGGTCGTGGCAAAGAAGATGAAGGCCAGCGACAAGATCGAGATGATTTCGTTTCTCAATCTCCGCGAGATTGTTACGCAGCTACTGGCAAGCGCCCCTCTCCAAGAGTGGAAGGGAACGCCACGGTACGATAATGATCTTGCCGAAGCCGTTGCCAAACTGGTCAACACTATCATGACGGACGTTGTGCGCGTACTGGAAGACAATAAGGTTGAGACCGATACCAGGGCAAAGGCCGAACAGCTCCTTCAGGATTTCCTGCCATCCCTACTCCGACTCTTTTCGGACGAGTATGACGAAGTCTGCTCGACCGTCATACCTTCCTTGACCGATCTCTTGACCTTCCTTCGGAAGGTCGGAACGCTCCCGCCCAGCTATGCTGGCATGTTGCACCCGATTCTGAGCGCTATCGTGCTGAAGATGAGGTACGATGAGACGTCCAATTGGGGGAACGAGGACGAACAGACGGACGAGGCCGAATTCCAAGACCTGCGGAAGAAGCTTCAGATTCTTCAAAAGAGTGTTGCCTCTGTCGATGAGAATTTGTGCATAGAGTTTTTGAGTGAATTGGTGGCAAATATGTTTGCGACGCTGGAACAGCAAGGTCCGCAAATGGATTGGAGGGATCTCGACCTTGCTCTGCATGAGATCTATCTGTTCGGCGAGTTAGCGCTGCCAAACATGGGATTGGCTCAGAAGAGTCAGCCCAACACCATTGCCGCTGAACGGCTCGCCGTGATGATGAGCAAAATGGTCGAGTCAGGTAAGAAACCTCCCGGCATTGTCCGAGTTGCAGTCGTGCTGACACGCACTCTCAGGCATCGCAAACTATCCTCACCCCGCCATCCTTCTTCAGTATATGGAAATCTGTGCCCGGTACAATAGCTTCTTTGAGGATCAGCAGCGCTACATCCCTCAAGTGCTCGAGAACTTTGTTAGACTGGTCCATCATAACCACGTCAGGATCCGAACGAGGTCCTGGTACCTGTTCCATCGGTTCGTGAAGACGCTAAGGGCACAAGTTGGCAATGTAGCCAAGACTGTAATTGAATCCATCAGCGATCTTTTACCGATCGAAGCCGAGGTTCCCGGCGCCGATGCTGACGACGACATGTCGTCAGACGAATCTGACCACTCGGCCGACGCCGTCTTCAACAGCCAGCTCTACCTTTACGAGGCCATCGGATGCATCTCATCTACCTCGGCCACACCCGCTGCCGAACAGGCGCTATACGCGCGCTCCGTCATGGAGCCACTCTTCTCCGACATGAGCGCGCACCTAGAACGGGCAAAATCAGGGGATGCCCAAGCCATCTTACAGGTGCACCACATCGTAATGGCCTTGGGCACCCTCGCAAACGGATTCGCCGACGCGACTGCTTCACAAGGAGACCGACGTCCAGCACCACCACAGCCTATATCAGACGAATTCTCGAGGGCGGCCGAGGCGATTCTCATCGCACTCGACCAGCTCAATGGCAGCGGGGAGATTCGCGCCGCGTGCCGATCGGCCTTCTCACGACTGCTGGGGGTGCTAGGTTCGGCTGTGCTGCCGCAGTTACCGCAGTGGATCGAAGGGTTGCTTTCTCGCAGCTCAAGCAAAGATGAGATGGCCATGTTTCTCCGGCTCCTGGAGCAAGTGGTTTACAACTTCAAGGGCGAAATTTACAACATTCTGGATCTCTTACTGACGCCACTGCTCGAGCGGGTATTTGGCGGGCTGTCCGAGCCCATCAGTGGCACGGACGACGAGATCCAGTTGCAAGAACTGAGGCGTGAATACGTCTCGTTCGTGCAAGTCATCCTCATTAACGATCTCGGCGGCGTTCTGGTTAGCTCGTCAAACCAGGGTATATTTGAATCGCTGGTGAAATCCATCATTAACATTGCGAAGACGCTTACGCACGGCAATCTGGTGCCGAGCCGTATCGCCTTCAACGTCCTCGGTCGGATGGCCTCCCAATGGGGAGGGCCGGATGTTGCCACGGTCGGCGAGAACCCAGCCACGACAGGCGCGCCGGCGCCAGCCATTCCCGGCTTTGACCAATTTATGATCGATCAGTTCCATGGGCTCTGCTGGGAGGTGCTGCAGGATGCGGGGTTCCGGCCTTACAGTGATGCCCAGTCGCGGCAAATCCTGAACGAAATCGCTGGTATCGAGCGAGTTATTTATGTCAAGACGGGCGACTCCTTTATCCGGCATCTGCAAACAAACACGTTTCCCCAGCTCGGCATAGATGGCACCGAGTACTTGCGCGTGCTGACCACGTCGGCGGAGCGAAAGCCAGTGGTTGCGTATCTCTTAGATCTTCTTAAGAGCCGGAGGTAGCAGGGACAATACAGAACATATATACGTTAGCCATCCGCTAGCTAACTGATAGAGACAGCCAAGACAGCTTGAATCTGACTAGATTGGCAAATTACCCGACTGATTTATGATCGTTGCCTTGTCTCCTGTCCGTTTGTTTTGACGTTTGTTACGGTTGTACTCCGTACCTGGTTGTTGTTCATTGTATCATCTGGATCTCGTGGTTGCCAGCCCAGGCCTACCCACGGGAAGTGCAAGCTTAGTAGTACTAGTAGTTCAACTAGTTGAGAACATGAGGGATGATTGCCAGCTCGATTCGTGTAATCAAACACTTAGACGGAAAGGCAGCAGATACATATATGTAGACTGGCAGGTAGGACTTGGAGACATGGAAAAGGCATGACGACTTCCGTCTTACAAAGTTGACGGTAACTTGGTCAGGGGCTAAAACCCGTACCGTCTGATGATTTACTCCATCGAATGTTTTTGCAATAGTCAGTCAGAAGTGGCTGGTAGGGCTGCTCCGAATACCCGTGCGTATCTTTCTTCTCATTAGCTTGGTCACACTAGGTACCACTAGCTCGACGGCGGTTTAGCAACCGCCAAAGCTCTCGTCATGTGGTCATGTGTGTTTGTTGCTTCAGGTTACGGTTGGTATTGACCAGATCGGACCACTCTTCATGTTGTCTCAAGGGAGGAAGCAGATGTACCGAAAAGTATCGTCTGAACCAAGTACCTACTGTAAGGTATATACCAAGCACGGCACCTACTAGGGAATGTACCGGTATTGAGGGTCCCGGCTGCATCCTCGCGGGTCGAAGGTCAATCACCTGCTGTCTTTCAGTTTTTGAATTTTACTCTTTCTCAACTGACAGAACAGCTTCGCGAAATGAGTTCGCGCGTGAGGCTGAAGTGCCCAGCGCCTCTGTTGGCATATTCTGCTCTCTGTTTCGATATTGGTGCCCGGTGGTGCCTGGTAATGAGCAATCCTAGTTGTCGTTGATTTTGAAGGGTGACTCCTTGGCTAAGAGACAGAGTGTCGTGATACTTAAAGTGCCAACACCAGAAAAGTTTGATGAGCCTGAGGGCAGCTGGAGTATTACATGTATGTGGGGGGATGTCAAAGACTGCCGTCACTGCCCTACGCTTAATGACTCTTGAAATCGGTGGCTGGAGACGTGTCAGTCTCTCGCGGAAAGCTTTTAGCACTTGTTTGAATCCAGTCTGAGGACCAGAAACACTCAGATATCCATGATGCTTGTGCGCAGGACGGCCACCTCGTAGGTATATAAATGCCCACAGGAGTTCAAATGTTCCTTTACAGCCTTCTCTTGACACCTCGAATTTCCGAAGGCTGGGTTTCTCGCCTCTCGGCCCTTCAAATTCAAAACTCTCGCTCCGTCAAGAGCTGGATACAATTCTTGCCTCGCCCCAGCAAGCATACCGATTCACACAATTTCAGTCCGTTCTTTCAAAAATTCGCACATCCTAATATCGAAATCGCAAAAGTGTCAATCAATCGCTTCTCTTCATCACCTGTATTCCATCGTATCCGTCGCACTCGTAAGTCGGAATCTAACCTCACCTCAGGCTACCTTATACCACCAGTGGTAGCTGACATAAACCTCGATTCACAGGTTCACACCAGGACTCGAAGCAGACAACATGGACCTTTGTTTCCTTCCCTCGCTCGGTTTCATCGCAAACATGCCGATTATTCCGTCACAACGACGGCTGAGCGGATACCGCTTCTTCCCTCCCTTGGAGGACGAGCACGAGCACGGGCTGTCAAGACCGAGAGGCGCCGAGAATGAGGTCACGACCTTCATTGACCCGTCGTCGGGTTCTATCCTCTTCGCCGAAGCCGCTCCAGGTTTTGTACCGGATCTCCATCTGGCTCAGGCAGTAAGCCCCCCGCCCCTTACCTTATAAACTTCAAGTTGAAGACCCATCCTGATTCATTACGAACCCGACAACTGACCCCTGTTTCCCGAGCAGGTCCTACCAGAACCATTCCACCCGCCGTTCTTTGACGATTACGAGGTGCTGCCGCGGGCCAGCCAGATGAGGGTATCCGAATACGTCGACTTTGCCAGCACCACCGCCAGCACCACCACCATCACTTTCAACATTTCCCCGAGTGATGAAAATGTGGATCCTAGACTGAACCGGGTGACCCCGAGGATGGGCTTGCCTCAGCGCTGGGATGAAGAAATCACGGAAAGTGAACTGCTCGAGCGACGCAGGCTGTTGCTCCGCGACTCGGTTCCTGACTATTCGCCCTACGACCCTCGCTTGGGCGTTATTGGCGGACCAGTGCCAGGACGGCGCTCGGTTGAGGTTTAGGTAGCGAGTCTATGATACTACCTAGGGTACACTACGGCTACCATCGCTGAAGAAGGGCTTGATGTGTAGCAAATTGGGCAGATGATGGAAAGTGATAGTTGGCATTGGGCGATTTGGCGTCTTCAGGTTGGATTTTTTGATCGGCATGGATGAATATCCTTGTCAATGATAGCGAATATATTCGTAATTAGAACTTCAACAAGCATTCAGGTGAGGTAAGGAATGATTTGGAGTGAACGAGGACGAGAGGAATATACCAACGCATCTCTTACCGCTTCAGTTGGTGCCATGTATGTGCCTTGCGGTCATCCAACGCGCATAATTGGGTTTCTCTAATGGCATTGCTCCCCTTAGCTCACCTCCAAGCCCGCCGTCAGCATGAGCGCGCGTATGAACTGCTCCTTGCCGTTTGTGCCTTCTCGCTTGGTGGACTTCTAGATGTTCCCAGGTAATGATAACACTCAACCTGCCGGGGGTTGGATACTGCATTACTAGTAGCCTGTCCGAACACGCCACGATCGTCTACCACGATTCAACCAGTCCCTAGAGCCGTGCAGGCCAAGTCAGGGTATCGTGGATGCTATTCCCTAGTCTCCCACTCTACCCAACGTACAGACAGTCAGACACGGCTGGGCAGGCCCAATATCCCTACAACCCACCGTCCTTCTGACCCAGCCAAACAGTCACTGGAAGCTCACCATGCGCACTATCAAATGCCACTGCAACCCGTTCAGCTAAATCCAAAAACAACGCGGGGATAATGGTCAAAAATTCCTAATCAACCAAAACCCTCCTCTCCAACTCCCCAAAACTGCCCAAAAACGCCTCAAACAGCCTCACAGCATACTCAATATCCCTGCTCCCACCTGTCTCCCTGATACTGTGCATCCCCAGCTGGGGGTTGCCCAAATCCAGGGTCCTAACACCCAGTTTCGCCGAGAGCATGGGGCCAATTGTGCTGCCGCAGGGCGAGTCGTTCTTGACGACGAAGAGCTGCAGCGGGACGCCGGCGCGGCGGGCGACCTCCTGCACCAGGACGATGCCCGGCGAGTTGGTGGCGTAGCGCTGGTTGGCGTTGATCTTGATGACGGTCCCCTTGTTCATGGCCGGTTGGTGGTTGCGCTCGTACTTGGAGGCGTAGTTGGGGTGGACCGAGTGGGCCATGTCGGCAGAGACGAGGAACGAGGTTGCGAGGGTCTGCTCGAACGCCGTGGAAGTGTCGCTTTCCGGGGCTGTTGTTGTTGTTGTTGTTGCTGCCGTGGCAGTCGTCGTCGTGGTCGAAGTCGGTTTCTGAGAGGTCTCTTGGGGTGGGGAGCCTGGCAGGACTGACAGGCGCCGAAGGACGGCGGGCAATAAGTTAGAGTCGGCGCCGTGCGCCGAGAGGGACCCGATCTCTTCATGGTCGAAGCAGGCGACTAGACGGATGGATGGGTCGGAGGGCAAGGTGGAGCTTGGGGACTGCACGGATTCTATCAACCCTTTGATGCTACAGAAGGTCATGTTAAGGTTGTCGAGGCGCGCCGAGAAGATGAACTCGTCGTTGAGGCCTCCGAGGCAGGCCTTTTGCGTGTCATAGAGGACCAACTCAAAATCGATCACCTGGGAGACATCGACACCGGCTTGTTCAGCAACGAGGGAGAGGAAGGCTGGGTGGTGCCGCTCGGGCATGGCTTTCAGGGGTTGGAAATCACCCTCGGCCGGAGTCGCTTCAGCTTCGTCGGACGTCTTGTTTAGCTCGGTTTCGGCCAAACCCGCGATCGGCAAGAGCTCATCCTCTTTGTTGGGGTTGAAGTTGGACTCGCGGTGTAGGTGGATGGCAAGATGTGGGATCCTCAGGATCGGCTTGTCTACCTTGACGAGCTTCTGCACAAAGTTTCGATCATCTCCCTGCCCCTCCCGCACCAGCACGCGGCCGGCAACGCTCAGGTCCCTGTCGAACCAGCTGTGCCAGATACCGCCGCCGTATGTCTCGACGCCGACCTGCAGAAAGCCGTTGGCTGTCCGCTTACTGACGGGCTTAACGCGCAGGCACGGCGAGTCGGTGTGGGCACCGATCATACCGATCGGATTGCCGGGCTGCCATCGACCGCCAACGGCGAATGCGACCACTGATGAGCCGTTGCGTGTCAGGTAGTATTTGCCTCCAGGCTTGACGGTCGAGGCCCAACTGTCGCGCTCTTTGATGCTGGTGAAGCCGGCGGCCTCGAGGAGCGAGACGGCGCTGGCAACGGCATGGTAAGCTATAGGACGGGGGATCCGTAACGGTCAGTTGAGAAAATGTCCCGTCAAGAAACAGCTTGAGGATGGCTTACGAGTCGGCGACGCATTGACAAAGTCTAGGAACTCGAAGGCAGACTTTGGAGGTGACATGGTGGAGGCGGGGCGGGGAAGTGATGCAGCGGTTGACGGTAAATCGAAGAGACGTCGTCGTACCACACGAGACACTTGGATTCGCAAGCAGGAGGCGTGGATAGGCTGTACACGCAGCGAATGTACAAGTACCAGTGACGACGCGGTGACCAGGGCAGGCATTGGTGACCATAAAAGGACCTTTATGGGGTGCGGGGCAAAGGGAACCCTTCTCTATCGATTCCACTCCAATTCACAATCTGATTTCGCAGCTCGTCCTCAGATCCTCAGCTTCTCAACGGGGACCCCTTGGCTCCCTGCAGCTTCACATTTTCAGTTGTCTAAGGCGCCGTGTCGGGAGCGGGGGCGTGGGGAACTGCGGGGTTTCCGCTTCACTTGCATGGTACAGTACATGCTACGGCTGGTTTTCGTCGATCTATTACACTAGGACATGACCCGGAGTACATACATTACGAAGACGGGGACAGGATATTCCTAGGTGTTAAAGTCTATCCATACCCTCGTCCAATATTCTTTCCGGGTAAGCTGTAACCTCAACTCGTTTCCAAGAATGATTTCATTCAAGTGCTACAATATCAAGTGCCTCGTGGCCACAGTTCAAACCGTAACGTACACCAGATATACATGTAAAGTACTTGTACCATACGAATGTATGTATGTGAAATACCCAGGAAATTATGGATACTGCTGATCTGTATAGTAAGGTAATTCATTACAATCCCGATGCACTCCAATGGCAAGCGAGGGCAACAACAACTTCACGTGCAGCTTAACGATTGGAAGGACAAAGCATCAAGATCAGCCAATCCACTGTCAAGCAATTCCAAATGCCATAGTGTAGTTGTATTCGCTTCTTTTCGTCTGTTCCTCTAAGGAACCAAGCAATTTTCCCGTACCTCTTATACGTTGCATCCTCAACATGGGACGGCAACTGCCGCTACCCGGCCACCCAGAGACCGAAAGTCAGGCACCTTATCACCTTTGACTACCGTGTACTCTAAGGGATGTACTGTACCTTATGTACTTGCAGTAATGACACCTTATATTCGGCAGGTACAACGCAATACATAACTACCTCCGTACCTTGCGATGGCTTGATTCGAGGCATGAGAGACCTGACCGGAGGACTGAATCCGAATATGATTAACTAGATACCAGCCTTACTCAGGCTGCTGATCTGGTAGCTGTCTTGCGAGTTCAACGTCTGGATGGCCTTGATCAGTAGGCTCTAACAGTGCGGCTCAGTGGTACGGAGTAAGCCTGGCTGATTCTCTGCCGAGTCTCAATTTCTCAAATGACTGACCGCAGTCTTTTCACCGAGTGACGCGGAGTCTCCCGACCTGCCACAATAGCACACCACATGCAAAACAAAACACAGCCCCGGCCACGAGTCGCACAGGCTTCATTCAAAGGCAAGGTAGACCGCTTTCAGTCTGGTATCCCGGGATTTCTCTGCTGCAGCTAGAATCGGAACCCAGGTAGTTGACAGCCTGCATGTTCGAGGAGGGATGGGCTCAACGAAGCCCACATGTGCACACTAGCAATAGGGATGTATAGTACATAGCTCAACGGCGATGGAACTACTCTACATCACAGCAACTGAGTATTGCCAAGTATCTGCGCCGTGTCGCTGTGCTGAAGTCTATATGTGGTATTGGGATTCATCTTGGTAAGATATCAATCAATCAGGAGAAGTCGTCGTCGGCCTAAGGTGAGGTGGCTGACCCACATGAGGTGCCATGACCGGTTTTTGCAATGCCTAGGCCCCCAAGAAGCCGGACGTCAAATGCAGGCGACGGCCTTCTGCTAGCCTTTCCTTCGCTGTCAAGTTCGTTTTATTAGTAGAGGGCATATGAAGGCTGCAGCCTGTCCTCCAGTAAGTTGTGCAGGACCTGGTAGAACCGACAAAGCCTTGACGATGCCTGGTACCGTATGACAGTTTACCTGTACAGACAGTGCATACAAAACATATATTGAAACCTCAAAACTTAGGTACCTTACGTATGTATGTAAGTATGTAAATGTAATACGGAAGATGTGCATCTAGGTAGGTACGGCTGAGTGGCGCTGCTTGGGCGGCCGCCACCAGCCTGAGCCAGTCCTCACGGCATGCGACACTCTGCTCTCATCTTCTTGCAATATTTGGGAAAAGATGACAAGTTCGATAAGCGGGCGAGATCTGAGACTCGGGCGGTGAAGTACTAATCAATGTATTTTATGTACTGTACGTAGTTACATAAAGAAGTCCGGCAAGACATGGTTTCGCGGCTGTGAAGTCTGTGCGTTCCGCTGCGGACGGATTTCGATCCATGCCGGTGACGCACCCTTACCCACGTCACTTTGTTGGCTGCGACGATCAGACAGCCCTGTCGTGTTAGGCGTCTCTTAGTAGAAGCCCATGGTGGAAGTGCTCATCCCAATGCGGTTTTCTGGAATGGAATGACCTCGACTTTCCATTTTGGATGTCATATGAGGCAAGAGAATTCCCTACCTCAGAGAGTTAGCCGTGTCGCCTCCTTCCCGGAGCTCAGTCGCTAGCTCCGAGCTGATCGGAGCCTCCACGAAGTGCTGCTACGTACAAGCCCCTGAAGTTGGACTCGACACATGAGAGGGAAGTGAATTAATTTAGGCCACGCGACAGAAGGCGGGCATTTGCAAAGCCCCATGCCAGCATTTCTGTTGGCGCTGTGTGGCTTGGATGATAACCGGAGTTACCTACCGCACGAAACCAAGTGGTTGCTGCTCGATATCAGACTGATGCCGCCATCCACCGTGATGACATTGTTTGAGAACCCATTCACCTGCGAGTCCGAGAACTTGAGCTTCTCTGTTTGCTTTCAAGCAATGCCATTGGTGTCGACAGGCCAGGCTCCTCACAAGCTATTCTCTAAGGGCCGCCTAGAGCGGGTCTGTCTGATTCCATATTATCGCACGGAGGGTCGAGTTATAAACAACCGCGAATCCATATGTCTGGGTATCTCAGTGCTAGTAACACAGTTCGTATCTTCATCTCATGGTTTCAAGATCCGCAGCTGATCAAGATAACCAGCCAAACCACCAGTCAACATTGTAGGCGGTGTATAATTTGAAGAAGGGCATTGAAAGAAAAGGGGCAAAAAAAAAAAAAAATTGAAAGGAAAAAAAAGAAAAGAAAAGAAAAGAAAATAAGCTAAAAATGAGAAAAAAGTTGGGAAAAAAAGTTTGACTTGGTGATCACCACTGGCAACGGCCCAGGATTTCTTTTTGAAGGCTGGGAACCAGATCTCCCTGTATAAGACAGTGGTCCCGGGAGCAACGAACAGCACGTGTGTGGGGAATTGGATGATTGGGAACCGAGGGCGGACTATAGAAGAGCAACGGCACCGGCGATGATTCAAGAAGCAGAAGGCACAGCATTGTGGAATGGAAGTTAAGCTCCGTATCATAATTCATGAGCCTTTTGTCTCTGACGCTTTCCAGAAGCAACTAAATCTTGGTACGGACAGTCATTCGCAGGCTAAATGCATGTTGTGACATGACGCTGTGCGCAACCCGCGGTGCTAACTACTGTACCTCAGGTAGGTATGTTGCATAATCGAGTTGTTTGGTACAGAAGTCTGAGAATAAAGGTGTAGGTAATGTATGTATATACGTAGAGGAGGCCGGTGGGCAGGCTGGAGGGGTGAATAGAAACGACCAACAGATTCGAGTCAAATATCCGCTAGGTTCCTCTTATGGAGTAGGGGACACACGTACCACCTTGTGGGCTCACGTTTGAGACTGGACATTGAACACAACTGTTGTTGAAAGTATGCTATTTGTTAGAGATTGTTAGGATTGATATTCGAGGGAGACAGACACCGCCTGAGCGAAAGTTACCAGGCTCGCCCTAATGATGGTCTCAACTCTTCCATGCTGCCACTGTCCGTCCTCTTTGCTCACAGGGCTCTGCCCAACCTCCGCTGACCGGAGTGACCCCTTGAGTAGTATCAAATTGCGTGTTATGAAGAAGTCGGGGAGTGTATAAGCGGTACGTAAGTAATTGAAGACACATTTATTATCTTCGTACCTGAGCTGGGAAATCTCTTGGGAATTGGGAGAATGATCCCTTCACTCTGTCCCTCGCCCCACACGCGGACCCTGGCCGGGAGCTCGGCGGGAGGTCACAAGTCAGTGGATCCTCTATTAGAGTCAGAAGCAAAGCCGCTACAGTACCATAGTACGAAGTACGGAGGTACTGTACAGTGCACAGTAGTGTTTACTCGGTAATGACAGAGATAAAAGAGTTAAAAGCAAGCACTAGAGACAGAACTTGCTACAATGATGCTAGAGAATGATAAAGGTTCAGATCTCTGCTTCTTCGTAAATATCACAAGATCTTCCGGTTTGGCTGCCCGAGGCTGCCTTTGTCCTTCTTGTCCCTCTGGCTAGGTACAGTAATTATGGCCCCCACTACGAAGTAGTCATTCTCCAACCGCCCAGCTGCCAGCGCACCTGAATAAAGCAAATATGGGACGGATTTTTCAGAGATACATGGCATTTGCCCGAAAAACTCACGGGCTCAGTATTGAGGTTCACTTTCTCTGGCTGGACGCTACCTTATAGTTCAAGTCGAAATCCCAACTTTTCCAGTCTATAAGTGGAGTACATATCCGTACAGATGATACGAGTGTACGGAGTGAGTACGGAGTAGTTACAGTACCCTTAACATTACATCCTGGCGCCAAGATATCATTTTGTCCCACCGAGCGACCCTTAAGGGACACAATGTTTTCCATGTAATTACTAGCTAATACGGATACTGGAGGTAACTCCTGCATCCCACGTTCATTAGACACTCAATCAACATCCGCTCCTTACAATGGCAAACGAAGGATATATGTGTAGGTACATACTTCGTACAGTCTCGTCTGTCGCCAGGTCGCAGGCTTCACCATCTTAGGTCTTCAAATTTGAGGTGCGTGATGACAGGAACTTCTGCTTGAGTTGGCTGAATGACACTTGTATCAGTGGCTTAGCAAGGGTTACCTGGTTGATATGATCTGGGCTTCATCAAGTTCGGGCAAGGGACGGAAAACGTATGAAGCAGTAAAAGCCAGCCTAACCACTCCATATACTCTGAAATTTAGACCGTGGCATCATCTGGCAGCAATTGGCTTTGGCAATTGGCTTTGGTGCCGAACGGCACTGTCGCGCGTCAATATCTGGGTTTACGAGTACCTTTGGTATTGAGCAGGAAGGGTGAAGGACCATTCCCTCTGCTCGCCGTCAAGCCTGACCACGAGAACCAATTGAGTTATCGCTAACCATGGGTAAGCCCAAAGTCGGGCCCCATGTTAACAGCCTGGAAGACCTTCGCTTATAGTTACGTCCCGTATCCTCGAAAACTCTCAGCGAAGAGATAGGGACCGCACGGCGCCTTGGGCAAGCAGCACAGCTCGATGCAGCGGGACGCTGTTCTGGTTGGTCGCGACACTCACCCTGGAAGGCTGGCCGGCAACGCCGCCGTCAGGGACGGGCGAGACCCCACCCACCTCATTCGCAGGCTGCCTAAGGAGGTACAATACCTGGTACACTCCGCAAGATGGCCCATTTCGTCTTGCCATTCACATACTCTTCATCCAGTCGCGCAAAATTGAATATATGCCTACACATGTAGGTAGTTACTTTTACACATACATATCCATCCATGCTGGCCTCTCTCTCGGCCCTGGAATGGCTTCCACTCTGCTGGCTGAGAGGTTTCGCCCAGCTTTGTGGCATCACACGGTATTAACGGACGCTCCCTTTCACACCTACGGCCGCCTGCGGGATCGTTTTCCAGTTCGGTGAAATGGACAGACAATTTTGCAAGAATCTTGCTTGGGGGTGCGACTGTCTGCCTCGTCCGTCGAGGGAGTCGGCCACAGTTAGATTTCGGGCCCTCTTCTCGTGAAGCCCCCTTGAACGACGGTTGTTGAGCTAGTTCAGGTAGGGGTGCAGGGGTATTAAACTGGACAGCAACCAATTGCAACAAGTATTGACGGTGTATTGGGCAGTACCTTTTTGTATCTATGTGCTCAATGTAACGATCGGTCGATCGGTTAGAGTAAATCGATCGAGCGGGCGAATCCTCAACTTTAAAATCTCCTCCTTTCCCTAACAATAAAACTTACCAATGTAGCAAGCGAACGTCTACGTTCTTCGTTCGCCAACGATGACGACGCGGGAATCATAGCAAGAATCGCTATACAGATAATCTGCTCAGGTCAGACAAGATATGGCTCTGTACACTATGGAGAGGTTTCAGCTCCAGCCTTCCAGGTTCCCATTCCAGGTCGGAAAGTGGAAACAAGGTGCAGTATGTACATACAGTACCTGTCGGTATGGAGGTGGATAAGGGGTTACTTTTATATTACTTGATATCTGCTCAGAAGGTGCTGCGACCATCTCATGGGCCGGGCCCCCCACCGCTTTGTGCAACGGGAATGTGCCAGTCTAAACTTTGATGAGAGACTCACGATTGCGGAGGTTCGGCTGCAGAGAATATCAAAATAACATTAGAGGACCTGTGCTGTCAAACCACCTACCACTTATATGAAGCGGCTTCCGTAAAGAAGCGTCCCATGTCCGGTAGAATGAACCTGAAGTAAAAAAATGTCTGTACCTTGATGCACCTGGAAATGTCCGTGAGGTATTCGTATTGCTGCACACACTGCGGTTCCTGCAAGGAAAGAGAAGAAGGTTTGGAGCTTTGCCGCCCGCCCTGCTTAGCGCTAGCCGCAACCGTGCGGACCTCAAGTACCATCCAGTACAATTGGTCCCCGGCCGGTACATAGATTCAGCTAGGCTACTCTTGGCTTTTTTGCTGGGTTCCACCGCCAGCAGCCATCTGACACTGACTTGCCCGGGCGCTGGCGTTTGGGCAGAGCAGCGCATCCACATCAACCTGCCCGGTTTCTTTTCTCCCCTGCTCACCTTCCCACTTACGTCCTGGGCACCACACCACGCCTCCATCCCTCCCTCTCCACGTCCACTCCTGCCGACTTCGACTTTCTTCAGGATACCTTACCCCCCGCTCGACATTCTCCTCCTCTTCTTGCTGAATTTGGCGTGGCGTGCCATTTTTTTCAACATTGGCGTGTTTGGTCGCTTTTTCTTTCCGCTCCTCCCCACGATCCTATCCCCCAGGTTACCCTGTTCTGCAATCTGCACCACTCCAATTACCTACTGCAACCGACTCTCACCACCAATTTTTGAGGTGGCCCGCTATCCGCGATCACGCCCGCACTGCACATCGGCAGCGACAGCCGACATTTTCTTGCGTCCAGGTGTACTCAGCTCGCGGGACAAAACATTTGAGACTAGGCCGACCGCTTCTATTCGAGCCACAAAGCGCGCCCTCGCAGATACGTGAAATCAGCGAGGCAAGACGGTACTCATTCTTGGGATTCTCCGGGTCGGTTTGTCCTCAGCTGTTTTGATCCCGCTGCTTTCGTTTGGCAGCAGCACAGCAGCGAAGCCAAATCTTGCGATTCGGGGCGAGTTGAAAATTGTCGGCCGCGCTGCAGCCGGGAACCGGGAATCACCAGCGTCGGAAGAGCGCCGAACCTTGAAGCCTCTGGCTGGCCTGAGTTCTCTCTGCTCTGTTCCGAACCGTCTTCCGAACTAGTCTACCTGGTACCCGCCGTAACCGATGCCCTCGCCTCCGGCCCACGTCCTCTTGTCTCGCACGAGCCTTGGAGCGAAGCGAATTGCTGACAGCGGCGGCCGCACTTGCGCTTAGCAGCGAGCGTGCTGTCTAGCACGGCCGACGCAACTCGGTCGAGCAACCAAGGTACCACGTCGTCAACCTATCCTTGCGGGATATATGGACGTTTGCCGATACACTGTGGAAGAGACGGTCTGTTGACGGCTCTTTGTCTTGTGTTGTGGCACGGGGGATTAAACCTTTTGATTGTCGCGGCTTCCGCCTCCCCGTCCTAGACATTATTGGGACCGTTGCGGACCGCTGCCGGGGGTGCGTCAAACAACGCGAGTGGTTGAATTTTCTTTACTTCGGCCGCCATGGCCGCGAACATGTCGCAGATGGTCCCCAACGGCCAGATGATGATGCTACAGGCGCAGCAGCAGCAGCAGCATCAGCAGCATCAGCAGCGGCAGCAACAGCAGCCAGGCCGGATGCAGGGCATGACAGCTGCTATCAACCATAGCCTGCTTCAGAGTATGGCTATGGCGCCCGTGGGCTCTTGGCAGAGCAGCTACAGCCCAAACGAGCGATATGGGAAGGTTATGAACCTGTACGAAAATTTCCCCCTTCTAGCATCGCTTTCTCCCAATTCGAGGCCTCTGGTTCGGGGCCCCCATGCTAACCGCAAGATAGGTTGTCAAACATGTCACTGGCCGCACAAGACCCCCAAAGTGTGCAGAAGGCTTGCGCCGCCGCTTTGGAGATTGAGAAGACGTACTTTCTGCAGGCCCCAGATAGGGTAGGTTACCGCTCTTCCCTGCACCAATGCTTGCAAATACATTATCTGACCTAAGATATCTCCAGCAAACATATGATCACATGATAACACAAAAAGTTCAAGAACTCGTTCAACGGCGACAAAACAACGCCGCGGAACTTCAGAAGCAGGTTGACGCCGATGCCGCACGACAGGCTCAGCTGCAGCGCCAGCAACAGCAGATGCTCCTAAATCAGATGGCCGCAAGAGGCTTGGGCCAGCCAGCTCAGCACGGCTTCCAACCCATACCGAACCAGTTTTCTACCATACCTCAGCAACCGCAACAGATGTCCATGAGCCCAGGCATGGGCATGGGCATGGGTATGGGCATGGGTGGCCCGGCAATGCTTCAGAACCGCCCGGAACAGCGCCAATTTCCCATGCAGACGGGACAACCGCGACCACCAGGCGTCATTCCTAAGGATATGAGCCAGTTGAATCCACAGGAAAAACAGCTCGTTAATGAGATGGCCCTGAGGCTCATGAACCAGACGCCCGAGCCGGCAAAACACCAATACCGACAGATGATGCAGCAGAAGCTGAATCCAGCTCAATTTGCCGAGTTCACCGCCTCGGGCAGGGACCCGGCGTTCATTTATTTCCAGAGCATGGCCATGGAAACTCTTCAGAAGCGTGCGCAGGCGCAGAGGGCGGCGGCCATGATGCAACGGTCAGGAATGCCCGCGAACGTGATGCCACACGCCGGTCCGCCCCAGGGCCAGATAAACCCGGCTTTTATCAACGCTCTGGGTCAGCAGGCGATTATGCAAGACGGCCAGATGTTCCCGCAAAACTTGGAGAGCATCCGGAACGAGCAGCAGATGGGTTTCCTCGCGCAGGAAGCCGGGCAAATGGTTGTACCTGCGAGTGCCGCGCCTGGCCGAAACGCGACGCCGGGCGCGATGACCGGCCTCCCGGCACAGCCTACACCCGGGAGTCAACAGGGCCAAAACCAGACTCCGCGACCTCCGCAGGTGCAGCCTCCGTTCGGCATACCGCCTGCCAAGATGGACCCTGCCACTGCCCAAGCACAAGCTCAGTCCGCAGCCCGGGCCGTTGGTCGGACTATGCAAGGCCAGTCCGGCGCGATTGCTGCGCCTACTGCTACCTCACAGAGCCCGGCATTGAGCTCATTAAACACACCGTTGCGGCAACCCCCTCTCCCCATGGGCCAACCCAACGGGCAGCCTATTAACCAAGGCAATCCGCAGATGGGTGCGAACCTCAACCCGCATTTCAGCCACCAAAACAACACTCGGCCGCCATCGTTATCCGGGACCATGGCTAACGCGGCCATGGCAGGAATGCAGAATATCACGCCCGGATCATTACCCGACAATGCTATGAGGGAGCTGATGGCTAAATGGGAACGGCATCGCCCGCCGGCGAATCTCGGACTTCAGACCCCTAAGCAGGGACAAGTTCCCGGGGCGCCGGGACAGCTTCAGGCCGGACCGATGACCGGCCCAAACCAAGCT
Source organism: Canariomyces notabilis (assembly GCF_033297395.1). Lineage (NCBI taxonomy): Eukaryota > Fungi > Ascomycota > Sordariomycetes > Sordariales > Chaetomiaceae > Canariomyces > Canariomyces notabilis. The sequence continues at coordinate 747,693 of NW_027041826.1, forward strand.
GCCATGATGAATCCAATCCAAAAGGGCAACGTCATGATACCGCCGACGGCACAGCAGTCCGCTGACAAAGCTCGCCTCATGGCCTACATACAGTCTCCCCAAGGTCAAGCCACAATGAACAGCATGGATATTCCCCCGGATATCCTGAACCGGCTTCGCGCCACCGGTCCCCTACCTGGCGAAATCCGGAAATGGGGACACTTCAAGCAATTCATACAGGCCAATCCTACCGTCCCTCAGGCTTCACTGTTGAATAACCTCTTGCCGTTCCAGGTGGCTCAGTTCAAGAGCATATGGGACAAGAAGAGATCAGCAGGTATTGCCGGAGTCCCTCAGCCTCCGAATGCTCCTGGCGCCCAAGTGCAACTCCAGCAGAATCAGCCAGGATTGCCCCCTGGGTACACGTACCCGATTTTCCAAGTAACACCGCAGGACATGGAAGCATTCCGCAAGCACCCGAAAGTTGCGACGATGAGCGACGAGTCGTTGTACGAATTTATCAAGAGAGCGAAAAGGGACAATTTCTACAAGAGGAGTTGGGAGGCCTACAATGCTCAAAATCAGGGCAATGCCAATCCCCCCGCAGGGGGCCAAAAAACGACGCCACAGATCCCCCAGATCCCGGTCACTCAGCCAGGGAGCGTCACGCCAACTCAACAGCAAAACCTGCGCCAGAACGCCCAGCAGCAAGCCGCTCAGATGAAGCCTCCCGGTGTCCCGGCGGCAGACGCGGTGACGACCGCGGCTTCGGCAACCCCCAACAACGTCCGACCGCCGCCAAACCCTTCCCCCGCTCCAGCACCCAAGAGTTTGAAGCGGCCGAGCCCCGACGATTCGAACGAGGCGTCCAGCCAGCCAAGCAGTGCTATGCAGCGTGCCTCTTCGCAGCTTGAGGTCCGGCCCCCGACCGCCGCCCAGAAGCTGAGTCCTGAGCAGATAGCAAAACTTCCACCTGACCAGAAGGCTGCCGCGATGCGGAAGCAGGTGCAGCAGGGCCAGCAGGAGTACGCCTACGAGATCAGCCGGTTAAAGGAGATCCAGCGGCAGGCGCTCCAGGGGCACCAACAGCAACCCGGTGTGGAGATAGCAATGTCTGGCTCGGAGCTACAGGAGACGCGTCACAGAATCGCGAAGGCGCGCGGGAACATGGATATGTTACGCGGGCAAGGCATACTCCAGTGGTACCGTCTCACCAAGGACGACGCACGAGCAACCATGTTCTTCAAAGTGGTATGTATTCTCCCCTATTATGCCTTGGACCTCTGAGCTGTGCTCACGCTATGTATAGCGCTTCAAGATAGTCAGCCAGTTTCTCGATGGCGAGAAGATGACACAGATGCGGCCGTCCTTGACCATTTCCAAAGACGAGCTAGATCAGTTCATCTCCATGACGGACGGCATGCTCCGAGAGCTACCCATTGCTTTGAAAGCGAACCAAGGCGCGGCCGGGAGTGCGCAGCCAGGAAACCAACGCCCCTCCCAGCCAGCTCCCGCTGCGGCCCCATTAAGCGCCGCAAACTTGGAGAAGCAGACACAGGCTCTCAAGCAAGCTCAGAACCGGACGATTCCTAAGACTGCGCAGCCCCCTGCAGCCCCGACGACAGCCCAACCACCGTTCCAGTTTGGCGCCCACAAGACACCCGCCAGGAACCCGGAATACTTCAGCGAGCAACGTATCACACCCGCCAACCTGGTCCTCCCGCCCCGAAAGAAGGCAAAGACTGCAGCAGCCCAGAAGTCTCCTCCCGTAACTCAAACTCAGGCGGCGGGGCCCTCATCCCCACAAACGAAGGCGCCGTCTCCTACAGTTGGTAAAAAAGCCGAACCAGTCAAGGCCCCGCCGAAGCTAGTATGCCCCGAGCCCGGCTGCGAGATGAACTCCATGGGCTTCCAGAGCGAGGAGGCGCTCAATGCTCACCGCGAGGAGGAACATGTCAAGCCGTACGAGAACCCATACGGGTTCTTGCAGGAGCAGATAACCTCTGCTTTGGGGCTGGACGCGCAAGGTCAGCCGAAGCCGGCACAGCAGCTCAATAGCCAGGAGCCGGCGGCTCTTGCAGCACCACCCATGAGTGCTAGCGTCTCCAAACAGGGCCAGACCCCGAGGAGCAAACCGGAGTCGGCGGCGACACCAATGTCTCGGGAGGCATCCATGCGGCGGCAGGGCAGTGCAGCAGGAGCCAAGGCGGGCGAAGTCGTCGGCACGCCCGGCAGGAACGCCACACCTCGCGTCGGCAACGGCAGGCCGCCGGCTGGTAAACAAGAGATACCAGCTCCGCAAGCGACTGTGACGGAAGATCCTTGGTCGAATTCGACGATAGACCCCCAAAACCTCTTTGCCCCTCTCGGTAAGGCGCTGGATTATGTCAATGGGAATGTCATGGCCGATTTTGGGACATACCGATCGTCGACGCCCAACGACACGCCCGAGTCGAGCAAGGATAGCGGCACTTCGGAGCCAACCAGCGACATCCCCGAAGGTTCGACGTTGGACATTGACATGAGTCTGCTACTTGATAACGACTTGCTTCCGGATATGGACAAGATAAACATGGAAGGGCTTGAAGGATTGGATAGTGACTTGTTTGGAGCCGAAAACCTCGACTACCTCCTGGATGATATGGTGACGGACTTCTCTAAGCCTTTCCAGTTTGATTCGTCACTATATTCGATGGACCCGACAGCGTGACGGGTTTCTGTTGCTCGACATCCACACGATGGACCAGCCGGGGGAGATATGGACGGGCAAATTCTCGGTATTTCAAGAGCAGTTTCTCCAGCATTTGCATCAAAAACAATCACAGCGGGGTAACGGCCAACATAAATACGGCTGGAGCTGAGGGGGGCTTTAATGATGTATGACTCGAGCATTGGTGGGGTTTGATGCGCAGGCACAGGAGGCTGCCTCGATACGGATTGATCTCCTTAATCTATCCTCTGAGCACGGCATTGCAATGAGTGCTGGTCTGTTGTTCTTTCTCATGGGTGGCCTGTGAACGTGTTTCCCTTGCTTTTACAGGAGCGGCCTTGGTGATTGGTCGTTCAGCTTATTTCGTGGTTGCGGCGTGGCAAGGTGTTTTTGTTCCTTCCCCTTTTTCTCTAGCAGGTCGGATGGTGTCTTATACTGGGAGGTAGTAGCCAGGCAAGGTGATACCCAGAGCTCTGCTATAATTGCATTCCGGGTTGTTGACTGCCCGAACTCAAGAACGGCCACGGGACGACGAGACCACAGGGCCAACGGCAACATGGTGTATGATCTATGTCTGCTCCTGCGAAACACTGGATTGCTATGTATACCTTCGTATGCCTTGCAACAGGCCCTTGCAATGCGTTGATAAGATCCGATTAACTACACAACATCAGAGAAGGTGTGAGGCGCGTGTCTCTGGGCACAGAGCGCGCTTCGCGATCCTTGCAATGGGCCCACCGTTATGGATACTCTGAGATTTCATGGGCTTGTAATAACTACACATAACTACGTACGGATAGTGCCTAAACTTTACCCTTACCAAGATGAATGAGATGCGATTATTCTTTCTCCAAGTCCAACATTGAATTTCTATCGATGGTCCATGTTGCACATTTAATTTTGATTCTTTATATCATTCATTTTTCATTTCCTGACAACATTCATGATGGTGCGCGTACGTGACTAATGTAACCACAGAATTACCACCCGAGCCACCCTGTCAGATGTGGTACAGTACAGTACAATACAAGGAGCTTACATACAAGCGCGTGACTATTTACAGAGTGCCGTTTTAGGCGCGGTTCTCCATTTAAAACTCTCGCATGTGGGACATGGCCATTGCTTTTCGTGTTTCCACCAGCTCACCTTATTCAACCGTGACAACACCGACGCGTCTGTGAGTCTGCGGCTGTGGTTTAAATTGTGAGCCGTTTGACTGGTTCCTGTACCGTGTCTCTTCCTCGAGAGGACGTCTGTTCCCTTGCTTTCTCGCTGCAGCCACCGTATTGTTCGGCTTAACGTCAACGAGTTGATTAGTGCTCCATTCTTCTCCGCCAAACTTGAAAATGGAAGCAGCATCTCCAGTCAAGCGTCGCGTCCTGGGCGCCCTGGACCCAAACGCGTCCTCGCCAAAGGTCCGCCACGACCTGAAGCAGCAGCGCCCAGCACAAAGTCCGATCAAGACGAGACCCGCAAGTACCGCTGCAGGGCTGACTCGTGCACTTACACGCACGCCGGAGCCAGACTCCCCTACACGGAAACGGCCGTCGATGGCTCCCGGCGCCCATAGCAGTACCGAGGAGCCGCCTCTCAAGCGACCATGTCTCGGTAGTGACGGCAGCAGGGTGAACGCGGGTGAAACCGGGCAGTCGGAACTCGACCCTGATACCGATGTAGGTCAATTGCTGTGTCAACTTGCATCCCCGTCTTTTATTCCTAGCCAGTGCAAGGATGACTGACTTTTTCGCATAGTTACCCCGGATCACAGTTCGACCCTCTCCGAGCAGAGGCAGAAGCATAGACAGATCTAATCGCACCCCCTCGCCCTCTATCGCTTCCACAGCCTCCATCACAGGCTCTCCATCAGTCTTTGACACCTCCACGGCAGCAAACGACACGACCCTGACCGAGTCGGATCACGACAATAGCCAGAGCTCGGTCCTGCCACTTCCTGTTCCCACCGCTCCTGCCACAGCCCCAGTGTCACAGATATCGCAGAGACAAATACCACCAACGACGGCGGCGACAGGAACTAGAAGTACCGCATCCTCGCGCTTTACGCTTGAACAGGCCCGCGAGGTAAGTCCCCCACTCATGGACACGATGAGATAACATGGATGCAATCGTGAGAAGGCAAGGCTGATGAGAAACGTGCAAAAACTCAACAGAAGGCAGAGATCCTCCGCCTCCGTCTCGAACTAGCCAGTTACAAAGTCCGCACCAACCAGACCGACGTTCCGCTTGACGAGCTGCAGGTGAGACCGGTTCCTGTCTCGGGAAGGTCGTTTTCCTCGGGGTCATACGGCAGGAGTGTCGGGGCTAGTAGTCGGAGGAGGCCCTTGCCTAGTTCGCCGCCTGCCAGAAGGACGCCTAGCATCGAGGCGAGGGGGCCCGCTGCGTTGTTGTCGTCTGTGGGGCCAGTTGAGAGTGGGACTGGGAGGGTACTTGCGGGGGGACTGGAGGAAAAGCAGCTACAGGGGAAGGATGAGGGGTGTGATAGAAGGGAGAGTGGTTCGGCGGGGACCGAGCTTTCTGAGCTATCCCGGGAACCTTCCGTCTGCGCTGACACTAAGGCAGTAACGGGGGGACAGAGTGCTGTAGATGATGAAGGGCATGAGGGAGACCTCGCGAGTGATGGGGCAGCGAGCGGGTTACTTAGCTTGGCCAGGGGCTAGATCCTCCGAGTCAGCAGTTTGAGGGCGAAAGGCTTGTCAGTGTGGCCGTAGTATCGACACTCATGAAGGGTAGTGTTGGGAAAAAGAGTTCGGATGAATCGCATTGCAATGTGCAGACGACTTGCAATGGTATTCCTGGCAGATTCCCTTTTGGTATGCGAGTTTCAATGTTTGAGAAATCCTACTTGTATGCCTCGTGGTTTCCAGGTTGTTACCTAGATCTAACGAGGGTCTGTCTTGAAAACAGTGGCATGGACGGGGAAAGAGAATGAAGATTCTTGGCCCCCTCGCGATAATGTTAAGTGGATCTTGAGCTCTTGAGTCCTGCAGCATATCGTTGCTACCCTGGTTACGTTCCCCCGTCTAGGCATCTCGAGATAGGTACCTTGAGATACACAGCTTAGCATAGCCTGTACCTACATGTGTGATGTTCTACTGTAGATTATGTCAATTGGACCGCAACAAACTCGATGCATGTAGTAGCAGCAACCCATGTGCGTTCGTTTCAGGGGTTCTGAAACAAAACATCGTCGCTTGGCGGCTGAAGCCGCTGTGGAGCCTGCAGGCTCAGCCTCGAGCACCAGCTGAATGCAAGGCATACCAATCATCATAAAGAGATCGACTCTGTGGAGCACTGCGGGGGAGCTGAAGGTAGCCACTGCACGTGGAATACGTACGCTGGTGGTCTGTGTTTAGAGCTAATTATGGAAACCGTTTGAACTTCCCTGCATCCGGGAACAACATCCCGAGTGCAACGTCCCCTGATCCTCTGAGCTGAGGGGTACCTTGTTCCGTTTGCTAGTTATTGGTACGCCACGTCTGTCGAAACTCTTGTCAGTTACATATACTTCGTATGTATTGTATGAACATACAAGTAAGGTACATTTCATGGTGATGAATTTCTAATTCCTCGACGAATTAGACTCGTATTAGGGGCGCGATGCATTGTGTTGGAATCCTATGCCATATGCCTGCGCCCCTTATTTCGTCTTGCCCTCCCTGTTCTTCCAGCCGTGCATGAATTCCTCAAAATCAACATGCACCCGCAAGCCCTTTGCCGTCATGGTGTTAAACACAGCGCTCAACTCGGACGGACTCATAGCCCCCGCCAATTCCCCAAATGCTTCCATGTAGATTTCCTTGGCCCAGGGACAGGCGGCCATAGCCCGGCACAAGACGTCCTTGGCTCTGCTCTTGAGCTCTCTGGTAGAGTATGAGAACCGGATGTAGCGAATCCACAGCTCGACACTGCCCCTGCAGGCGTCGCTGTTAAGCGCTGCCTCGAATGCGGCCCGGGTCGAGTGTACCGTTCCGACCCGTGCTTCGTGCCGAATCGCGAAACGCCGGGTATGGATGCTGTCATGTGGTTCCACGAGGGATTTGGTTCGGAGAACGTCCCGAACCGGGTCATCGATACGAAGGCTCGATTGTGACCATGCATATAGCTCAAGGAACATGACGTTCGATGGAAAGAGGTTGATGATTTCGAGAAGCTGTTCCCTGACATAGATGGGTTTGTAGGGGCTGTGAATTGTCAGAAGTCATGACTAGGTATCAGGCTACAACGTGATGTGACCTACCCGTGTGTTGCGTGATAGTAGAGGAGCCGCGCGGCAGATTGTAGGAGTCGCTCGTGGTGCGGAGACTGGCTCAAGTTGCGGGATTTCAATCCTTGAGAGAAGGCTAGGATGCTGGACAGCGCGGCAATTATGTTGCCCTGCGTCTTAGAAGTTGTGCCGCTAGCCTCACCGCTGGCAAGATACTCCAGCAATGCCAGGCTCTCGGCATGTTGTGTGGCCTTCTCTAGCTGCAAGGAGGAGAGAGCGTAGTCTCGAGTGCTGCAGAAATGAGACCTTGCTTTGAGGAGCAGGGCACGAGACACTGATGGGCCATCAAATGACCTGTCCACCGAAGTGCAAAGACGAACAAGAGCCATGCTCTTGTCCCCGGCCTCAAGATGGATCCAAGCCCAAGTGTTCCAAAGCAACTGGTTCCCGCTTAGATTGGATGCCTACCCGATGTGTTAGCGACAATGGCGCTTACTGATGATCTAAGGCAGGCGACTTACCGGTACCAGGCCCGTCGCCGACGACAAGACTTTGTTGGAAATCTCCACATTCTGGTTTGCCCACTCAACTAGGGCGTACGCATTGTAGAGCTTGATGTTGGAACTGTGCTCCCTCAGAAGCGCCTTTGCAATCTTTCTCGCCCCAGCTGGCTCATTCAACCATGCCATCGCTAGGTAGTATTCTGCTAATTCCTCAACTCGACAGCTATGGACGAGGTACTTGAGAGTGCCAATCACCCAAGCACTGTCCACCCGACTGGTCGCGCTAGACAAATGGCCAAGATATCTGAACCAGCCGGTGCCAAAGAGAATCTCTTGCGAGATGGCCATATTTCCGCCCTGCTGCTCAAACTGAGGGGCCCTTCTCGAAAGATCTGAGAATACCTCAGTCTCTGGACGGTTAAGGTCGAGATCTAGGGCCTCCTCCCGAGGAGTGACGAACGGGTCACCTAGCAGGTCAGCGAACCCCTCCCCGGATAGGCTGGCCGTAGGAAGTCCGCAGAACACAAGGAAGGCATCCACAAGCTTGGGTTTGACCAGCGAGAGAATAATCGAAGGAAACCAGACAAGAATATCCTTGATATCGGAGAACAAGACGACTCTAAACGGATCGTCCTCGGTCCCATGATCAAGCGTTCTTGCCGGCATGCGTGCATTTTCCGCTCTCTGCCGCTCAATAGCAGCCCAAGCCTTGAATGGTTCTGCTGTGGGAGGCATATCCCCGAGAGAATCTCTCTTCGCCTCAGGCGGATCATCCATGCGACCCATGGCGAAGTGCTGCCAACCCTTGGCACCGTCCTCCCCAATCCGCGCAACCTCGCTCTCCCAGAAGTCGGCGAATGCCTCGGGAGCCGAGTCAGTGCTGCCGTAATCTGCGGGCCGGGAGAACGTCATCTCCAAAACAGCCTGCCATGCTGCTACTGCAAGCTCCGCAAAGCCAGTGTCTTGCAGAAACCGGGTGAGCCGGAGGAAAAGGTAAACCACCCTGTTGCAGAGCAGCTCAATGCCTTCCCATTCTCCGTTCCCGCCCTCGACAGCCACCACATTCTGAGCCATGTCGCGCAACTCCTCCTCCATCTGTTTCAACTTCAGTTGGATTAACGCCCTCCCTTCGTCGACACTTAATCTCGCGCCGGACACCCCCGTCATCTTAAATGCCAACCACTCCTTCCATAACCAGAAACTGCGTCCCTCAGACTTGACAACCTCATCCCACTTGCGCTCCAATACCCTGAAATCCCACACCTTGGCCCCCTCAAGCATCAACCCCACAAGCAGGCGTTCCCTATCAGCCGTGCCGACGGCGTGCGGAAGTGCCTCCTCATACAAAGCAAGTCTAAGCTGGGCAACGGCCTTGGATTCGTCCGCCGTTCTGGAGCTGCTAGTGGGTGGTGTTGGGAAGAGCGAGTCTTGCAGGCCAATCAGCTCTAACCACGAGGCTGTGTCGGAGGGGTTAGCCTTTACGGCGCGGGAGAGGGAAATTGAGCGCTGCTTTGCGGTGGATATTTCCTCCTGTTCCAGACCGTCTGGGGATGGCGATTGGGAGGTCGAATCTGATTCAGCTGATGAGTCTGATGGAGAAGGGGAAGCGGAGGAAAGGCGCTTGCGTTTTCTGGACGAGGAGAAACAGAGCGGGATGAAGTCCTCTTGTGATGGTGCGGTTGAGGTAGGAGCAGGCGAAGAAGGCTTGATGCGCTTCGGTTTGAGACGAGCGGTGGCCGCGACGAGAGCTTTGTCCCGGAAGGCGGAGCCGGCACCGCTGCTGCCTTCACGGTTGTCGTTGATGCTGAACCGCTCGTTCGCGCCATCGCGGTGGATGGTGAGGAAGCCGGGAGAGCCTATGATCCTACCGGCGCCAGAACGGCGATAGGATGGGACCTTATAGCGGTCGTTGGTGCCGTATTGCAATATCAGGGGGTCGCCACGCGTATCGAATAGGAAGAGATCGTCACCTAAATGAGTGATGGGTCTGCGGGGGTCTCTTCCCTGGGTGGAGGCACGCTTGGGGCTGCCTGCTCGTGGTGAATGCCTTTGATGGTGCTGTCCGCGAGGTTGCTCCCATTTCTCCCTGTCGTGGCCCACCTCACGATCCCATTCCCGTTTCCGTTCGCGACCTCGGCCATGATCCCGGCCATGACGGCGACGTTCTCCATCCCGCTCTCCATCCCGCTCCCCGTCCCTTCGGCGATCAGATGGCCGTTCCGCAGCTCCACTGCCATCGCCGTCTCTCTGTGCCTTGGTCTCCCCCGGTACCGGCTGTGGGTGTGGACTGCTGTCATGTTCGGGGGTGGGTTTCGGCCTGAAGGATCCAAACTTGGGAACGGCGCGTTGCCGTTTCTCCTTGTCCATGGTGCGACTTGGATCCGATTCCGACTCTCAAAATCATCATTTTGTGCCTGGGCTCAATCCCTTGCTTAGCCTTGCATCTCTCGGTCATCCGAGTCATGGAAGCACGGATACCGCTGTAACCTTGCAAACTATCATTAATGGTGCACCATCATGTGCTGTTGCCGAGAGCCGTCAGTTCCAGCGTGCACTGCTGTGCAGTACTGCAATTGACTGCCCGTGACCAAGGAGCGCTGCCAATCGGTGCATTGGTGCATCCCGGCGGTGCATGGCGCTACCTAATTAGCAGTGGGTAACAGTGCGAAACTCGCGAAACTCGGGCAAATCCTACAGTAGGTGATCGATCCTTCAGCGACTGGTAGCGGCTGCAGCGCCTAAAACAGCATCACCAATTAGGTGCCGAAACGCCAAAGGTCGATGACATAATAACACTGTATGCACCTCAATGGGCAACCTTTTCCATGAGAAGGAGCTACAGGAATCTCTGCTATACTCCACTAAACCGCTGCAGCTTCTCCAAAGTTCGGATGAATTCTATAGTTCAGCTCGAATGAGTCTCATCCCAGTTCACCGGAGCATCCATTATTCGTACGCTAAGAGCTAACTAACAATCAGTTGATAGTAAATGGAAACAACCAGGACCATCTGACTGCTGCTGTGCTCCCTGCCGCCGCGCAATATGACGCCAAGTGAGACAAGGAAGTGCACACGTGGGGGGTTACACTGCACCCGTCCAACAACTAGGTGCTCTCCAAATCTCCACTTCCTTTTCCACTGCCAAACCCTCTCGGCATCCAGCCCTCTGGTCCGGCTTCACACTATGGCCGCCTGATCACGGGCGAGGCCGCCGCGTATTGTCCTCCGTTTTCCATTCCCCAGTTTGCAGACCCCTCGGTTCCTTTCTGTATTGTTCTTTTTTGCATCTTGTTCGGATTTGATCCCGGGGAAATCGGAATCGGAGCTGCGCCTCGGCTGCATGTCGTCAATGATTCAGGCATCGTTCATCGCACATACCTACGTAAGGAATCTTGCCTCCATGAGGAGCCGTGAGGCAAGGCTAACTTCTCAGATGAACAGCAAAAGTAGCTGGCGACGTGCCGACACCGCGTTCCAACCCCGAGTTCCCGTTCACCAACCCTCGCGTCCCACCACGCCAACACATTACCCCACATGGCGAGCAGGAGACATACCCCCCGCCTACGCGAGCCTCGCGATGCTGCCTCTGATAGCAACGGTAATGACGCCGGCGACGCCGAACGCCACGGGCAATATCTCTCGCTTCCAAGCTCGCCCACCAGCTTCCGACGCCAGCCAACATATGCCAGCAGACGGCCATCCAACGCAGAACCCCCTGACGAGCGATCTCCGCTCTTGGGAACGGGGGCGCGGACGTCCCGGATCCGGATACACAGTGCTCACGGCTCCCCCCGCGTGCCCAACCTGTCAAGGAATCAGAGTTATGCCGGTGTGTCTCGAATCCAAGCCTTATCAAGTTTCCCCGCTGCTGATCACCTTTGCCCCCTGCAGACAGTGTAAAAAGCGCCCTCCACCACAGCCGCGCTCACTCGTGGGGCCAGCGCCTGATAGACGCCCTCTCGGATCGGCAGGAGTCGTCTCTGGCTGATTCTAAGGGCTCCATCTTGCCCGACGACCGCGTCTGGTATGACCAGTTCACCTCCACCGATTGGGTGCACGACAGCATTGCCGATGCCTACCGCGTCAAGGCCCTGCGTAGCCGCAAGGACTTTTGGGGTCGGGTCTACGTCCTTTTTGATGGTGCCCAGGGCTGGATATTGAGCGCCCTGGTCGGCTTCATCGTCGCCGTGCTTGCCTACGTTGTCAATGTGAGCGAGTCGACCGTCTTCGATTACAAGGATGGATATTGCGTCCGGGGTTGGCTGATCAATGAGAAGGTAAGGAACCTTGTGAGTGAGACGGTGCGATGTGATTCGGACTGACTTCGATCCATGCAGAAATGCTGCCCTCACGGCCCTTGCACAGATTGGCGGGACTGGGGAGAGGTGCTGAATGGGTTCCCTTTCGGCACAATGTGGACAGAGTACATCGTCTACATTGCCTCCGTCATTACACTAGCGAGTCTATCTTGTCTTCTTACCCTGCTTACCAAGACGGTTGTGCCGTCGGCGTATCGCCTAACGACGCTAGATGAGAATCTGGCGGCCGAGGCGGCAGCCCCGGCGCCGGAAACCGGTGATGATGGTTCACCCAACAGCCCTCGCCAAGTGCGCGAGAAGCCGGTGACAGCACCCATGGTCTATTACTCGGCTGCCGGCAGCGGCGTGGCCGAAGTCCGTGTTATTCTTAGCGGCTTTGTGCTGCACGGCTTCCTGGGTCTCAAGACGCTCTTCATCAAAAGCATTAGCCTGATTCTGAGCGTCGCCTCCGGCCTGAGCCTAGGGAAAGAAGGCCCATACGTCCACATCGCGACATGCGTTGGAAACATCGCTTGCCGTCTCTTCACCAAATATGACCGCAACGACGCCAAGAGGCGCGAGGTCCTCTCGGCTGCCGCCGCCGCCGGTGTTGCCGTGGCCTTTGGCGCGCCTCTCGGCGGTGTACTCTTCGGCCTCGAGGAAGTGGCCTACTTCTTTCCGGCCAAGACACTCTTCCGCACCTTCTTCTGCTGTATCACCGCTGCATTGACCCTCAAGTTTCTGAACCCCTACGGGACTCACAAGATTGTCATGTTTCAGGTGCGCTACCTCGTCGATTGGGAATATTTCGAGATCGTCAGCTTCATACTTGTCGGCGTCTTCGGGGGCGCGGCCGGCGCCTTATTCATCAAGGCGTCGCGGTACTGGGCCAAGACCTTCCGCCGCATCCCGGCCATCAAGGCGTATCCCCTCCTGGAAGTTGTCCTGGTTGCCTTCGTCACGGGCCTCCTCGGCTATTGGAATGTCTTTACCAAGCTGCCCGTGGCGAAACTGCTGTACAACCTTGCTGCTCCCTGCGATGACCGGGATAACAACCTGGAAAACCTGGGGTTGTGCCCAGAAAAGATCGATGATATCCCCCCTATTCTACTCAATCTCTTTGCCGCGTTTTTGATCAAGGGACTGTTGACAATCATTACATTCGGCATTGTATGCCTGACCCCTGCTCCCCTTAAAGAATATATTACTGACGCCAGTGACAGAAAGTCCCAGCCGGTATCTATGTGCCGTCCATGGTTGTTGGCGGTCTCATGGGCCGCTTGATCGGGCACGTTGCCCAGTGGATAGTCATGGCCACGCCAGACTGGGGCGTCTGGGGTACCTGCGGCAAGATGCCAAACGCAACATGCATCCAACCCGGTGTGTACGGCCTCATCGCCGCCGGCTCCACCATGTGCGGCGTGACCCGATTGTCCGTCACGCTCGCCGTAATTCTCTTCGAGCTCACTGGAAGCCTGGACTATGTCTTGCCGTTCTCGCTGGCTATTTTGGTTGCAAAGTGGACGGCGGATGCAATTGAGCCTTTAAGCATCTACGTACGCTAGCCTCCCTTCAAGAATCCCGAACATGTCGACTGACCCTCTTGCAGGACCTTCTGACCGAGATGAACTCGTACCCGTTCCTCAACAACAAACACAAGCCCATCTTCACCTCTGACCTGGCCGACATTGTGCCTCGTGTCCGCAAGGAGCGCATCATCGACATTACCAATTCTCCCGTGGTCCCAGCGCCTAGCCTGCGGACCAAGTTGGAACTACTGCACAAGGCAGGTGAGCTGGATGGCGGGCTGCCGATTGTTAGGGACGGCATCCTGGTCGGCCTGATCCCGGCCCCGGATCTCGAGTATGCGCTAGACAATCTGCCGGATGAGGCCAATAGTCTGTGCTTGATGGCTCAAGTGCAGACCATCGAGGATTCGGACGGGGACGGCGATGGGGACGGGAGGGATCCGACGGATTTTACGCCTTATATTGATCCGGTAAGTCGTTTTCTCCACCATCACATGTGCCGCGACGATTGATGGGCGCTAATGGCCGTGTCTATAGGCGCCGGTTGCATTGGACATTAGATCTCCCATGGATTTGGTGTACGAGTGTTTCGTCAAGTTGGGGTTGAGATATATTTGTGTTTTACGAGATGGGCGGTATGCTGGCATGGTAAGTCTCCCTGCTTCAAGAATACCATGTTGCGTGTGTGACGGCCCTTGCTGATGGTTATGGGACAGACTCACAAGAAGACCTTTGCAAAGTACATGCGTGAGTTGGAGGAGAAAGAGGGACATAGATGAATGCGGTTCTGGTCTAGATGGTTTGCACAGGTTCAGACCTCGGTTCATCTGCCGCGTATGTAGACCTTTCCTTTAGCTGCCGCTGCCCATTCGACTCCTAGCACGGCAGCTTTCTCAGGGTATAGCGAGGCGTTTTGGTGGCGCTTTTCCATCCTATCACCCCTTCCTTTGAAAAGGAATGGGGTGCGGTCAGTTTTATGGGTACGGCATGTTTGGATACATTCCTGTTCCAATATCTCATCCATGCGGGAGCATCGGTCAATTAGACTGTAGATGGGTTGGTTGTGACAGACTCTACGCGGAAGACCGGAGGATGGTGCTGGTGCTATGGGGATGGCCGATGATACCAAGCTTGCTTAAGGTATGCAAAGATCTTAGGATGTTCGACTTACTCAGTACTTAAGCAGCGGCTAGGCTGGATATTGAATATACCTTCTGAAAGTGCCTCGTATATCCTTTGACGTCCGATATCTCATACGACATCCACCGGGCCACTCGGTGGCCGCTTGTTGGCGGATGTACGTAGTCTGGCTCAATTTCGAAGGCTCTTGGTTGGAAACAAGTGCTTTCCGCCTGATCATTTCCCACTAAAGTAACGGCAGGGTTGATTGGGAACTCCAACGTTTGTCTGTCTGTCTGTATACACACTGCGTGATATATAACCAATGCCCCAAAGCAACAGCACAGCGCCGGTTCCATACTGTCAGAGTTCATCGACTTGACTGTGGTGAATAATACAATCAACGAAATTATGCCCAAGCCAGCGCTTGTCCCTAATAAGCGTGGTAAAGACTTCGACCACTGAGCTACATACGGGCTTATACAACTTGCCCAACTCAGCAAAAAGAAAAACAAGTCGACGGCAATGATCATGATGAAGCCTTCTTCACAAATGAAGTCTCCTTCCCCAAGCCGTCCGTTGCGGCTGCTGTTTTCGTTCTCTTGCGACGGCGGCGGGATAGCCCGTGATCAATGGCGGATCCAAAAATACCCACCACGTATTCCCAGCTTACTAGCGCTTGGAAATTCGGATCTCATTCAACTCTTGACCACCTTCGGACTCTATGCCTTCTGTGGTGGATTCTGGGCCTGCGGTTCCTGCTCGTCCCAACCCCATACCTGCGAGAGGTACCGGGCCATATTGACACGCTTGGAGCGCATCTCCAACATCCAGGGATGCTCTAGCATACGCCAAGGGGTGGCTCGGCGGTTAGGATCCTTTTCGAGGCTGACGGGACGGTTAGCCTAATGTAGTTTAAGGAGGTAGACACTAGATAGAACATACCAGCACTCGATGAAATACTTGAACGAGTCAGACCAAAAAATGTTGGCTTCTGGCTCGTCCTTGAGCGTGGGAATGGGTTGGCGGACAATATAGGTTAGGAGGTCGATGAGACCAGCCCGAGGCTGCATCTCTGTGCCGTCAGCCGGGAACGGGAAGCGATGCTGAGCAACCTCGAGTAGCGTAACGCCGGTTGACCAGACATCGGATGTAATAGTGTAGGACTGGCCAGTGATACGTTCTGGCGCCATGTAATAGCTGGTGCCGATGAAGGTATTGGCGTCGCCTTTAGTGCCGAATTCGCCCGACACACCGAAGTCGCAGAGCTTCACCTCACCGTTGCGGCAGAGAAGGATATTACTGGGCTTGATGTCGCGGTGAATGATCTTCTTGCCGTGCAAGTATGTCAAGCCGCGGAGAACACCTTCTGAGATCTTCCCCAAGACTTTCTCGCCCGTCCGTCCACCAAGGCGCTTGACTTCCTTATAGATGCTGTCCAGCGAGCCACCCTCGCAGAACTCCATGGCGATAGAGATGGTGGCTGTGGAGGGGTCCGGGAAGGCACCGTAGTATCGGCAGATATGTTCTGAGGCACACCCTTTGTTGAAGCCTAGTTCGCGAAATATTTGCCGCTTGACGTCTGGGTCGGGATTTGTTGTAATCACCTGGATTTAAGTTAGGTCAGATTGGTTCCCAAACAGGTGCTCGGGGATACTGGGTCTACGCACCTTCAGGGCAAACACGGTATTGCCCCCCTTCAGTTTGCACTTCGTCACAGCACCTCCCGCACCCTCGCCCAGGCTTCCGAGCTCTATAATCCTTTTTTCCATGCTCACGATCCTCCAGCCCTCGTCGTCTAGATCTTCAACATCCGATGTCCTCGCCTTCTCGAGAGCGAGCTTATCGAAAGACTCTAGCCCGTGCAAGCTGCCCTCACGCTCCATCCCAACTCCCTCGCTCGCATTCGAATACAGTGACCCTACGGCCGATACGGGATCCGAAGTGCCTGTTTGTCTTGTCGATCCGATACCGTATTGACTTGCAAAGGAGAGAGCGCTAAATTGCGACCCCGCGCTAGTGGGATTGCTGGCACGGCCATCTAGGGGGCCGAAGCTCCCGCTTCTGCTGTGAGCAGCGCTGCTTTCGCTCCCGCCGCTAGCACTTTGTTGGCTCAGCGTCTTGATAGGTTGTTCTTGCGGCACCACGGTGCTTCCCATGGGCGTTGCTAGGTGGAGCGTAGGCAGAGCGGGACGGCCAGGAGGCCCGCCCGCATTACCAACGGGCTTTACATTAGGAGATGGGGGAATAGCGAGTCCTAGTCGGGGTGCACGACCGCCGGGGCGTGAGCCGGGTATGGCAGGGCGGAGGAGGGGCGCCGGGGGAGCTGCCGACATGGTGGGGACTGGCGATAGTGACTGTTGCGGGAACTCGTGAGAGGGGTTCGGGTTCAGAGACTGCATCAAGGTCAACAAGCGACGGTCAGCGGCATGCTTGAAGAATGACAATTCGAAATGGCTGCTTTTCCCCGCTAAGATCCCCTTTCTTGATGTGTGCTCTCTTGACTGATGGATCGGCTTGTCGCCGGGATGGGAGCCTTGATCACGGCGCAGGTTTGGCACAGACAATGCAGAAGGGCACAAGGAGGACTTGGCAGTAGAAAACCTGAGCGGAATCAAAGAACAAAAGAAGAGGCTCGTACCATCGGCGCAACGCCCTCGCCGCTTTGGTTTTCGGGGGCGGCCATTGTGCCTCTTGGTGATTGGGCTTGGGCTTCTTCGCTGTCGGCCAGCGACTGGAGACAGCAAAACTCGGCTGGCCTGCAGATAACAGGGCGATATGCAGTGGACTGTCCGAGGCTGACTGGGATAATAGGACCGAAGCGATAAGCTGAGCTACCAAGCCGAAGCCAGGCACAAGCAGTGGACCTGTCGAAATAGAATAGGACGGGTGCAAGAGCAGTAACTGGCTGTGCTGTGCGACGTTTGATGGTAATATGCTCTGTGCTCTCTGCGTGACAGGACTGGACTACTGGAGTCGTACTATGCCAGCCAACTGCCTCTTTAGTAACGTTGGGTTTGCAGCGGCGACAGATGCAACGGCGTCAGGAGGTCGATTAGGTCGATTAGGTTTGCTGAAGTGCGTGCCCGGCGAAGGTCTTCCTCAACTTCTCCTTAGGTTAATGGTCGGGCGCTGGTGCGGGAGGAACAGCCCTTTCAATCAATCGGCCAAGCGCCGGTTCCAGGGCCTCTCTGTGTTCCCCACCTCACTCACTCCAGCGATTGCTTCGGGACCGGCCAATACGATGGGACGGGGCAAGTAGTCAGGGGTCCTGCTGCGGCCCTGAAAGGCGGGTCCCGAACTGAGAATCGCTTTCCCCAAGCTTGGGTTGGTGGGCCTCTGCGGAGCAGCAGATGCAATAACAGATCAACATCAATCTGCAAACAACAAGTCGAATGATGAGTGCCCTTGTCAGAACGAGGGAGTGGTTTACCGTAGTGTAATTATTATGTTGAAACAGGATGATAGGACAGCTCAGAGAACGGGCGGCTGCTGCGACATAGAACGCTCGAGAGCCAAATTACGAGCACGGGCAAGCAAGCCAACAGACAGCCTGAGTGTACTTCGCAAATGGTATCTCACTTGAAAGCAAATCCAAGAGTGCACAGGGAGGCTCTGATGGCGACAAAGTTTAAAAGGATTCGGGGTTCCTAGGATCCGAGGCATTTGCTGCTGCAACTCTGCAAGGGATTGGAGAGCCGCTGTGGAGGGGGGTTAACACACTCGCGCCACAACTGCTCCTTGGCCGGTAATACTGTGCAGGCCGGGCTCTGCACTGTCAATGTCCACTGATGGCCATAGTACTAGAAGTGGCAGGCCAGCTTTCCTTTTGCTAGGCTGATGTGAGCTTTCACAGAAATTGAGATAATCCAGTCTCTAAGGTTGCATCTACACTAAAGCATCTGTACTGTGTCGGGCTCCGGCGGCCTAAACCCGAGCCATGATTCTGCTGACTGCAGAACAGCACCTCTGGCATTCGAGGTCTTAAAGAGTTGAGTGTGTTGGTCATGATGTGGACAACAAGGCTTACTCCGTGTATGTACAGTACGTATAGGGCCCGGTACACCACTAATGTGAGCGATTAAGCGGTTGAACCTCCAGTCGAGCTCACTAGATCGGAGGTTCTCAGATGAGGTACGCTTGACTGAACTGGTTCCACTGACAGCAACTCTATGTAGCTTTGCTCCCTTTCCTCATGCGATGATTGCAGGATCAGAATGTGAGTGGAGGAACCTAGTGCTGCAAGTTGCCACAGTGCCACCGAGCTCTGCGACAATCACTTTGATGTTGGCAGTTTTGCTCGGATTCACACAGCCAGCGCCTATGAAAACGGCCGAGAGGGAGAACACATTTTCCAAGCGCCCGTTTAGCGCTTCGACTGCTGTTAAGCGCTGTGGCCTGCGGCTTTCGTCGGAGTCCAGAGGACGCTAGCACCGTTTGAGCTCGGTGGGTCTCGGCTGTTAAACCGATTCGGTGCTGTAAATTACAAACCTTACAGGAATCGTTACACCTTCACCTTGTACATACCTTACATACGTACATACATACAGTACTTCGTATGTATCCTGTAACGTACCCGAGATACTGTACTTCGTAATTTACACTGAGTGATTGACCCCACACTTTTTCCGCTTGGCATCGCTAACACCTCTAAAATTTTCGAGAGCAGACAGAGCAACAGAATTGGAATTGTCTGATGAGAGCCTCTCGAACCGTTAACTAGCGACACCTGAAGGGGGACTCTCACTGCAGGGAAAATCTGTGCCAAGCTGTAGGGGCTTTCCAAAGAATAGCAAAGTTAGCCATGCCATCAGTCGCCCCTGCAAAGGCAAGGCTGGGAGACGGGCTGGTGCAAGATGAGAGCTCACAGTCAGATGCAGTCTCAGTCTCAACAGATGCAGGCTCAGATTCAGACTCACTAGACAGTGTGAGCCCTAGGAAGCGACGCCGCGCCTCCCCACCCAATGCTTCTGATGATGAGGGACCCAAGATCATCAAGTCTTCATTCAATGTGCCCTCCCGCATCAAACGCACCAAGCTCCAACCCGAAAACAAGGCCGAGGCCGCCCGGTCTCTCGAATCTAGGCCCGACCCAGCGGCCGCATCACGGGTCACGGCCCCTACCGATGCCAATACCACGTTCGACTCGCTCGGCGTCCGGCCATGGCTAGTACAGTCGCTGGCCAACATGGCCATCAAGCGGCCGACAGCAATTCAGAGGGAGAGCATTCCCATGCTGCTGAAGGGAAGAGACTGCATCGGCGGGAGCAGAACTGGCTCCGGCAAGACGGTGGCTTTCACCGTCCCCATTCTCCAGAAGTGGGCTGAAAACCCTTCCGCCATCTTCGGAGTGATCCTGACCCCAACTCGGTGAGTGACCGGCCCTTGGAATAGCCCAGCCAGCGTGCTGCAAGCTAACGTTGAATGCGGCAGCGAGCTTGCTCTCCAGATATATGAGCAAGTCAAGGCTATATCTTCGCCACACTCCTTCAAAGCCATTCTGGTTACGGGTGGTTCGGATATGCGGCCACAGGCCATCGCCCTGGCCCAGCGGCCGCACCTTGTCATCGCCACTCCAGGCCGCCTAGCCGACCATATCCGAACATCGGGCGAAGACACGATATGCGGGCTCAAGCGGGTCCGCTTTGTTGTCCTCGACGAAGCCGACAGGCTGCTGGCAGCAAACGGTCCTGGGAGTATGCTCCCAGACGTGGAGGAGTGTCTGGGTGCGCTGCCGCCCCCGGCCGAGCGGCAGACGCTTCTCTTCACGGCGACCATCACTCCTGAGGTCATGGCACTGAAGAGCATGCCCCGGCAGCCCGGGCGGGAACCGGTCTTTGTTTGTGAGGTTGACACGGAGAAGCTGGCCATCCCAACGACGCTGAACCAGATGCATCTCCAAGTGCCCGTCACGCACCGTGAGCACTATCTGCACATGTTGCTGCTCACGCCGGCCAACGTCGACAAGTCCATCATCATCTTCTGCAACCGTACATCGACGGCCGACTTTCTGCACCACCTCCTCCGCCTGCTCGAGCACCGCGTGACGGCACTGCATTCCAAGCTGCCTCAGCGCCAGAGGATAGACAACCTCGGCCGCTTCCGTGCCTCGGCCGCGCGAATCTTGGTGGCAACCGACGTTGCCGCCAGAGGTCTGGATATTCCTGAGGTCAAACTAGTCATCAATTACGACATCCCCCGCGACCCAGACGATTACATTCACCGCGTGGGTCGTACGGCGCGTGCAGGCCGCAAGGGAGACGCCATCACTTTTGTGGGGCAGCGAGACGTCGACCTCGTGCTGGCTATCGAACAGCGTGTGGGCAGGCAGATGGAGGCTTGGGCGGAGGAGGGAGTCAACCTGGAGGCACGAGTCCTGAGAGACGCATTGAAACTGGTCGGAGAGAAGAAGCGGGAAGCGTTATTGGAGGTGGAAGAACAGAGGGAAGTAGGAGGGAAGAGGAAGAGGGGAAAGCAGAAGCTCAGGGTGTGATGTGTGCCCAAAAGGTGTTTGGTAAGTCCTTGCGGGCTGTGTCGTCGCATCATCATCCACAGATGAATGTTACTAACTTTCCAGTGGTTCCTGTTCTTGTGCATATCATAGAACATGGTGTCAAACGACCCGAGGCGTCCGGCACAATGTACAGACATTGCCCGCAAAGTCTAGCTTCTACTCTTCGTATAACCTCAGGACTCTGACAGCATTACCTCCCATGACCATCTCGGCCTCCTCGCTGCCCTCCCCCAAAGCCCTCCCGACCGCATCCGCATTCAGTCTAACACTCTCCCACTCACCGTCCTCGGCTCCTTTCGGGCCCCCGAGCGGCGGGAAGAAAGGGTGGTCGGTGCCGAACATCAACCTCGCCGCCCCTTCCTTACCCCCGCCACTTGCTTCAATGGCCGCCTTCAATCCAACCTCTGAATACACCACAGCATCCAAATAGACTTGCTCCCTCAAGACATCCCACACCGTCCGCCTCCGGTCACCTTGCTCTCTGACAGCTCCAGCAAATTTGGCATCATGCAAAAGACAACTCTCGATCCTCCCGGCTAGGAAGGGCAGCGTGCCGCCAGAATGGGCTAGAATCATTCTTAGCCCCGGCACCGCGTCGAACACACCAGCCAGGTACATCCTTGCGACGGCAATGGTCGTCTCCATAGGGAAACCCAGCGCCAGGGGCAGGACATGGCCATAGTCTGCCTTTCCAAAGACTGAGTTTGGCAGGCCATAATGCGGGTGCAAGAAGACCGGCAGGTTGGCATCTGCGAGGGCAGCGAACATGGGGAGCATGGCCGGGTCGTCCAGCCCCGAGCCTAAGCCTGAGGTGCCGAGAATGATGCCCCGGCAGTGGCGGAACGAAGGAAGAGCGGTGGTGATGAAGGAGAGGATGGCTTCCAGTGGGGAGGTCAGTGGCAGCGAGGCGAAGAAATACAGTCGTCCTGGGTGGGCGCCGCACATTTCTTCGAAACTGGCGTTGATGGACCGTGCAATCGACACGGCTTCGTTGGCGGGGAGGAAGTCCAGCCAGGGATTGGCCAGGGAGAGGACAGAGATGGAGATGTTGTGTGTGTCCATGAATGAGATCTTCTGGGAAAGGGAGGTGAAGTGTCTGGTCAGGGGCCGGCCAGGGAGAATCGTTCCCGGGGCATTGGCGTCGCCGCTGCCTGTGGCTTTCTCAAGGGCGGGTACTTCAGCTTCGAGAAGGACTAGGCGCGGATCTGGCGAGGATGGGAACGTTCGCACAAGGGGGATCGAGGCCCGTGAGCTGAGCATCGAGATGTACTCTGGAGGGTACATGTGCGTGTGAATGTCCACCACGGGCGTCTGGGGCTTGGGTGTTGCCATCTTGAAGTCCGATTGCCTTCCAGGATCGATCAGACCGTCGGTTTTCGAAGAGGTGAGACGGGAGGGTGGAATACCGGTACCTGCTGCACGGTGCTTGCTTGCTTGGGTGTCACAGAATGGACAATCAAGGGGAAGGGATCGAAGGTTTGGTGCCAAGCCGGCATCCACCCCACAGTTCCCACTTGCCGCTTGCACAGACCCACCACAGTTATCGCTCCGGCGGGGTCGTTATCGGTGATACCGCAGAGGGAGTGGGGTCGTTGTATCACGATAGGAAGGTCTATCATAGGGAGATCTGTGAGAGCCCGACCTGGTTTGCTATCGACCTTCTCCAAGGCGGCTGCTGGTCATTGGGTGCTGTGCGCCCGATGGATATTATATCAGGCCATCTCAGAGTGTTGCTGGGTCTGCCACAGCGCGAGTCCCGGTGAACGCTACGCAAATCCATACCAGCATTCCTTGCTCTTGCTGGACGACTCACTCTAATATATCTGCAAGATGGAAAAGTCAGCCGTGGAGGGCGATGGGCTTCTTATTCCGGTATGGACCCTCACTCAGTCGAGGAGTCGTAAGCCAATAGCTGACGCGCACAGCTCATTGACTTTTCAAATTTCCTCCACGGCGACGAAGCCCAGAAGCTTGAGACGGCCAAAGCTATCCTCACGGGCTTCCAAACTGCCGGCTTCATCTACCTCAGTAACATTCCGATCACCCCGTCCACCCGTGCCCATGTCTTCGATGTCTCGACCAGGTTCTTCAAACTGCCTTCTGAATCCAAAAACTCGCTCGCCTGGACCACCCCCGAGGCCAACCGGGGCTACTCAGCCCCAGGTCGCGAGAAAGCCACTCAGCTGACTGACCCCAAGGAGGTCGAGGCTCAGCGCCGCTCAGTTCCGGACATCAAAGAGTCATTTGAGATAGGACGCGACAATGACCCAGCCCATCCCAACAACTGGCCGTCCGAATCCGGCGCCGAAGCCGAGGGGCTCGGGCTAGCGGGCTTCCGAGAGACCATGATGGACTTTTTTGACCAGTGCAAGGCGCTGCACGTTGAGGTTATGCGCGCGATTGCGGTAGGCATGTCGCTCCCGCAGAGCTTCTTTGATTCGTTCGTCGACAACGGTGACAACACGTTGCGTCTGCTGCACTACCCAGCCGTACGGAAAGACGTGTTCCAGATCAACCCGGGCCAAGCCCGCGTTGGGGAGCATTCCGACTACGGCTCCATCACCCTGTTGTTCCAGGACGAGAAGGGTGGGCTCCAGGTCAAGAGTCCTAACGGCCGCTTTGTCGACGCCCCCCCTATTGAGAACACATGCGTAGTGAATGCTGGGGATTTGCTAGCCAGGTGGAGTAATGATACTATCAAAAGTACGGTGCATAGGGTAGTGGAGCCGCCCAGGAAGGAAGAAGACGGCGGAGATACTTACCCTCCGAGATACAGTATTGCGTGAGTGGCCATAAGAAGAACACTTCTCTCAAAACTTTATATTGGGTGAAAAACTGACACAAAACAGGTACTTTTGCAACCCTAACTTCAAGAGTTTCATTGAGGCCATCCCCGGGACATACGCTACCGAGGCCGACAAGAAGTATGCCGGTATCAACAGCGGAGATTACCTAGTGCAGAGGTTGACGGCTACGTATTGAAGATTGGGCGAACCTCCTTTTGTTAACTATGTTGTGGTGCAATCTTATCTCCCCAGTTCCCCGAGCCCGTTGTTATCGACAACCGAAACCCGGCACAGGACGTCTACACTGGACGTCTACACAGATTTGAGTTCTCTGAGATAGCAACTGTAGTAACTTTTCAGGGCGCAGTACTCCTTTCCTCGACGATTCTGTGGTCAATGAGCAAAGACGGACAAGGTTCTCAACCGCAGAGTGATATCCTTTCACAGCACACAAGACAAGTCTATAGCGGACTAGTCCTATGGATGTGTATTGTCCTTTCGAACCATGGCTTTCGACCGCTGGTTGTATTGTACATACCTAATCCGTACTTGTACAATACATTGTAAAGCCGTCAAGTATTCCAGAGACGGATACTGTAGCTTACTCCGGCGCATCCTGTTAGTGGTGCCGGATACGCCCCTCTCAGAAGTGGGGCTCCCGATATCAATTCACGGCTCACTGAGCGTTTTCTCGCGAGTTAACCATCTCCCAACTTTCATCAAACACAACAAAACAAAAAAGAAACACAAGATATGCCTGAACAAGACCTTGTCGAATACGCCCGCGACGCCGCAAGTCGCGGCGACGACTTGTTTGCGCTCCTCGCGACCGATGCCACAGCGTCGGAAGCCGACATCCGCAGAGCATTCCGGCGCAAGGCGCTCACAGCGCACCCTGACAAGGCCGGTGACGCCTACGACCCGGCTCTTTACGAGCGTCTGGAGCGCGCACGCGATGTGCTTCTCACCCCGGCAGCCCGCGAGGCCTACGACAATGGCATGCGCGCCGCTCTACGAAAGAAGATGGAGTTGGAGCAGATGTCCCTCAAGAGGCGGCAGCTAGTCGAAGACCTAGAGCGGAGGGAAGAGATGGCCAAGCGCGCCAAGACTATGAGCACGCAGACCCCTGACCCGGAGCGTGCTGCCATGGCCGCGAGGGGAAGGGCCAAGCTGGAAGAGATGAGGCGGCTGAGAGAGGAGGCTGAGAAGCGGGAAAGGCTCGCGAGGGAGAAGGAGGCCGCCGTGACATCAGGAGGTGAACCAAAAAAGGTTGGGGAAGGTCAAAACGGCCAGATTACATCTACGCAGACCAGTGAGGACTACGATGAACGCATTGCTGAGCTTGAGAAACGTCTCAAGGAGAAGCAGCAGCGTAGGGCCGAGAAGGAACAGCGCAAGGCAGAGAAGAAGTCAAAGAAGGCTGGGACGCCGCCGGCGGCCCCGTCCCCAGAAAGGGAGACCTCCAACAATCCTCCACCACCTCCCACTGCCACAGGACTTCAGGCTGACGAAGACAAGATCTCCACGCCCGCACAATCTGCAGACAATCCCCCCAAGGCTGCCGGTTTTGCGTCTACTTTGGCAAGACTTCGCGCTGCCCAGGCGAAGAAAGACGAGGAGAAGAGGAGAAAAGCACCGGGAGAAGCTGCGACAGCAGGAGCATGATTGTGTTGTGCATGCCAGATAGACCTATGATACCCTACTAATAGAATCGTCCAGTAGATCGTCCAGCAGACAACCTCAAGTGAATTCAATCCATTATATGATATTGCGACCCTGAGAAGCCAGCTTCATTACACAGTAGTCATTATGGCATCTAAGGGGGGACGGCAATAGAGGATCAGTTTCCCGGCCAAGATGCATACAAGATAAATAGTTGGACACACAATGAGTTAGGCTTCTCAGTCAGTCCCCGAATTGTCATCATGAAGATGCCTATCGCATCTCAGAGAATAGGCATGAAGTCCCGACGGTGTATTACGCAAAATATTTGTACACGCAGCACAAGTCGCACTTCACGGGGGTCAACGGCAAGTTGGGCCTGGAAAGCGCGTCGCTCAATGAGAGCCCTCCTTGTCTCTCAACCTTGCCCTCAACCAGTCAGGCACAAACGCCTTCACCTTAACCTCCCGCCGCTTCCCTTCCCCTTCTCCATCCCCTAGCGCTACGACAAACTCATCGCCGGCATCAAAGCCCGTTCCTCCCGGCTCCCCAGGCAGCACAAGATCAGTCATAATCTCCAACCTACACAGCGCTAGCCCCAAATTCCCGACGCCCTTCAACCACTTGCCAGCACTCCGCCCCTTTTTCCCCACCCGCCCGATGCTCGCCTCGCAGGGTACCATCTCGGCCGTCACCTCGTTGTTGTTGCCCGTGGCGGGGGCGGGGCGGTACTCCAACCGGTCGGGCGGCCCGCCGTCGCCGTCGCCGCCGTACAAAAGACAGGGCAGGACGCGCTTGCGCACCACGCCGCGGTGCTCGGTCCGGATGGTCAGCTCCTGGCCGACGTAGCACCCCTTGCGGAAGTCGACGCCGCCCATCACGTCGACGTTGCTCTCGTGTGGCAGCGCCTGCTCGCGGAGCAGCTCGGCTTGGCCCTCGGGCACGCCAAAGAGGTAGCGTCGGAGGAGGTAGCTTTCTTCGGGGACTTGGGGGGGGAGGAGAGAAAGGCCAGGCAGATCTGGGGAGGGATTCTGTGAGGGGGACAGGTTGATGATGCGATGGCCCAGGCCCGGAGCGCGGGTGTCTTGCATGATGATTACGGCCGGGTTGTGGGTGCTGTTGCTGTTGCTGGTGGTGGTAGTGGCGGTGAGGGTATTGCTGTTGCTGGCGTCATCGTCCCATGCGTGCCATACGCTACCCTCGGCCTCGTCCAGCACGCGCACGTCAAACTTGGCGCGCAGCTTGTAGCGCTTGATGTGCTTCTGCAAGCGCTCCGCCTCGGAAGCGTCCACTTCGATGAGGAAGCTACTGCGGGGGTCCTTCCGAACATCCGGGTAGACAAAGACGTCGTGCAGGATGCGGCCCTGGGCGGTCAGGAAGGCGGCGTAGAAGCCCGCATCGGTGCGCACGTGCTGGTCGGAGCCGCTGGTGAAGACGTTGGCCGTGATCACGCCCTGCAGATATTTTGCTGCATCCGGGCCCGAGATGGAAATTAGCTTGCGCGACGTGAGCGATGCGAGGCCGGACCGGGACGGCGCCGTGGGAGCGGCATGGCGGGTCACGGAGCCGGAGAAGGCGCGGCGGGTGTGGTGCTGCTGCTGAGCTGCTTGGGCCCGAGGTCCCTGCTGTGTAAAACAGCACCTCCGGCAGACGAATACGCTCGGTCTGAAAAGCCTCCGTGCCGGCTGCATTGAATTGAGACGGTACGCAATCTGAAGAGACCTGGACCTGGCTTGAGCTGGGTGGAAGATTGCTTTCGGCCGCGTATGCCGGGATGAATTTGCGTATTTCGTGCTCCGTGACGTCGATGCTGCATTCCGATCAGTCCGTCTCGGCAGCAACAGTCTTGCCGATCGGAAAAAGCGGTTCTTTGTAGGGCCGAGATGATCTGTGCGGCCAGCTTTCATCAGTACGACTACGCTACGGAGTTAACTAGCGCAAAGCTTCTTTCATATCGGCTCTAACCACAACCCCGACATACCTACGGATACGGGGTACATATTGATTTCGCAGTCCTCTTCCTATAGTCGGAAGGCGAGGCATCTGAGCTTCGACGGGGCCATGTCAACCCGCGATCCGCTAGGTAGGTGACCATTATCATCTATCAGTAGTGTGTATAGCCAAAAAAACTTGGGTATGCCAGTCCATTATCATCGTTCCTATCTATTCTCCAAAGTACTTTCCACCCGCTAACTCCGGGAGGTCCAGCTAAGGTACATGGCAGACAAACTGCGTGGTCCTTTGCTCCGAACAGTTCCGCAACCCGGCGGAGGCCGGCTCGCCTTGTCAGTTGACTCAGACCAAAGAGCCATTAGCACTTCCACTTGCCTACCCGATGTTAGAAAAACTTGGGTGCGCCAATTTGCAACTCATCGATCAGCGTGACCGTGCTTGAGGAAAAATCCGGCTGGATTAATCAGACAAGAGTCACCTGGATGTAGACACCTCAGGGATGCGGTTGTGGTTGTATGTATGTACACTATGTACCACTGCCTCGATCTGTTAAGAGGGGTAGTCCAGAGGCCGATTTTTGGGTGCAAAAATTTGCCTGCACTAACAGCCACACTGGGTGGGAACCTTTGAAAACCAGGTTGGGTGGGCCCGAAGATACCGGCCGTTTCCCTCCTTGGAGGAGCGCTGCCGATGACACGCCGCGCAGAGAAGACTTCGCATCCAACAGGGATTTGGGGGACACAGGTCTCTGAGACACTGAGCACCGGGCCACGCTTGGTTTACTGACGATTATCCTACTATACTACGAATACTGCGCTCATGTTCTAACCCTCGTTTTCCTTATCTGCTTCTCAGACAAAGCGAGATAACGAATACTCTGATGGCGGTCAACTGACGGCCCTGCTGTCTCACCCAAAACTCAGTATCCGCGTCCCGGTGATGCACACGAAACTCCGGGGAAGGGGGCTTGTGCCGGCGGTGCTACCCTCCCGGCCCCAGTGCCGAGCTCCCAGTTGGCCAAGACGTGTACCACGTGGGAGGTCATTGAGCTCTCTCTGAGTCCCGTACTGGCTCTTCAACAAGTCAATCCCGCACAAGCAAATTGATGAATCTTGGTGGAAGACGGATTTGCTGGCATCTGCACTTGTTAGGCTGCGAGGAGTGTTGCTGATCAGTGATCCATGTAATGCTATTGCACACCTGCGAGTAGCTCCCATATCATGAAGTACCCAGGCCGCGAACTCCGCATCGCCTCGTTTTACCGAACATCTAAGGCATGGCCACGATTTTGGCTGAGGCGGTCTGCAGTGGTTTCGAAACAAGCGGTAGGATGATTTACAGCAAATCTAAGGCTATTGCTGCTGCCCCTCAACTTACAAAATCGTGCCGGCCCAGCATCGCCAGGCTCGATACTAGTATCGAAGGATGTAACTTAGTTCCGTCAGCGGATTACGTGTAACTTATCCCCATTTCCCGATATGGGCATTGACTGCAATTTCCAGATATCTGGGACCAAGGCGTTGTTGGCTGTTGCTGACGGCCCCTGCACTGACATTCGTCAAGACGTGCAACGATATCTCAGCCACCTTAGGCAGCATCTGAAGTTGCATCAGACAAGTGCCCAGAAGCGGGTGAGAGTGAAGATGCCAAGGCGTCCAGCAAATCGCTCCAGAGAAATTTAGGCCCCAGTATTTTCTCACTGCAATTCTCATGCAGGCATGACACTCAGGACGCAGTTGCGCAGTCATCGTGTTAGGTTGCGGTGAGAACAACGATCCGCTCGACTGCCAACAAAGCGATTTCATGCAAAGCCGGAACCCAACAGTACAGTACCTATTGTGCCTACCTTACCTTCTGCCTGAGAATCAAAAGTCTCCAAGGAATGTATGTGCGATTGCACCCAACAAGAAACAACAAATGGCCAACTCAGTCTTGGCCCACTGCCGAGTGCAACAAGTTAAAAAAAAGAGTTGAAACGGCCCTCGACCTCTTCTCTCAAACCAGCTCCGCCGCAATCGAGGCCCCGACGCCGCAAAGAGAAACGGCCCCTTCCCTTCCCCCACATAAACACCAGAATATGAAGGGAAATTACTGATGATGAACCATGGCGTGCACGCGGCATCGTAAAGTGACAATTCAAGCCAAGGCAAGACACTCAAAGTAAGTCATGCTGCGCCAGCCACACAACACACACACACATGCTGTCGCAATCTCAACAACACCTCCCCCCTGCCGCTCTGTCCGTAAGGGAAAATGAGTACGTGGACTGTTCTTTCGAAAATCCCGTGGGATCCCTTTCGCGCCGTCATCCACGTAATAAGCGAAAGCGATGCGAGCGAACCAAATCGACAAGGAACCTCTACGGCCAAAGCCATTCCTTTGGTCAATCTATGTAGTCAGTCTGGCAGCCGTACGGACGAAAGAGAACTCCTTTCTTTCCCCCACAATATCGTTGTCCTGGTCGCCAGGTACAGTAAGAAAACCAGAGCGAGAAGGAAAAGGTCTTTGGGTCCAAAGAGGTACCTAAACTTGATATTCGCACCCCGGGGTGGGTGTCCTCAGATTTTGGTGTGTGAATCATACCGCTCACTCGGAACCGATCTCCTTGCACCATTTTGCCAAGCCTTCGAGCTCCCGCCTTCCGATCCTCGGCCGTCTCGGGTGATTGGCATCACGAACGAGCGAGGCAAGACATATGATGTCAATTGAGACTCTGGAGTATCAGCCAGGAATCAGCAACGATGGATGGCAAGATTATGTTGATAACAATGTTTGTTATTTCCATTTCCTGTTTGGAAGGTACTAGCTACCTCAGTTTCCCCCTCACCCTAGCTGCTGCTCACTCAACCTTGCGCACATCTGTGTGTGCGAGGGAGCGAAGGAGCTTTGCTGGGTAAATTGTATCATGATACAAGACCAATTGTTACATTCCTCCCATGGTCCAGGGCCAGTTCCCTCTAGAGTATCGCTCCGCGATATCATATTCCAGTATTGAGCGGTGACGGAAAAGGAAATGTGTAGAATAGATAGCCGGGCAATGACACCGAATATTTCGTATACAACCCAAGGAAAAGATAAACTTTTTTTCGCTGCCAGAGTGCCAAATCGCTTGGTATCATTCAAAGCAGAAAACGCCGCCCATGCAGAAGGAAGAGCAGTATCGCGAAACAAAAACAGTCGAGATAAGCCCCTTCTAGAAGACTGATATCCCGGGAAGCAGTCTTGCCGGATTTCGTGGTGGGAGGTAGAATCCCTCTTCATAGAAGGCTGTCTTGTCTTCCAAGTCTGCTGTGGCTGTTTTTGTTGCACTGCTCCCCATCTGCTTCTCCTCAAATGCCGGCAGGAGTGTTGTAGGCGGTGATGGGGGCATCGGCTCGTCTTCTGTAGAGCCATCCGAATCGTCTTCCAGCTCGGGCGGCGAGTCAAGCACCGACGCCGAGTGCGACGGGCTTCGTTGTAACGCAAGGTGCTCGTAGTCCTCCTCATCGTCCATATCGTAGTCATCGTCGTAGCCGTAAACCTTGGTTGTGGTCGCTGTTGGAGGCAGCAGGCCATGTGAAGGTATCCTCCTCAAGGGAACGGCATCGGCCATGTCGAGGTCCTCGTCCTCCTCGTCAAAGTCCATTTCTGAATCCGAGTCGTCAGAGTCGGACTCGGCGTCCTCGGCCTGCCAATCTTGCTCGGGCTCCTCGACGATTGTGTCGGCCCACTGGATGTGCCGCTCCTCGGTCGCGGGCGAAGCGCCGCGGACCGATTGGTTGAACCATGATTCTTGTTCCCTCTCGGCGTCGGCGAGCTCCAGCATCAGCGAGTCAAGCAGGTTGGCGTGCCCGACCAGGAGGCGGAGGTTATGGTCGGGCCGGGAAGCCTCCGAGGAGAGCTTGGCCCGGGCCTTGTGTGCAAGGAAGTAGGTTTGCGCGATTGACATCTTCCGGGTTGGTCTAAGCCCGTAGGGTGAAGCGGAAGCTGGGGAGGGTGCCGGCGAGGAGCTCAATGGCCTCGGCTGTTGTGTTCTTCTTGTTGTTGTGATGGGGAGAGGAGAAGACATTTTTGCGAGGCGGATGACAGCAGGCTTCCAAATATTTGCTGCCTTTTGCTTTGACAATTTCTTTTTGCGCCTGTGAGTCAAGGCACCGATTCCGATCGCGGAAAAGTCCGGTTGGGCTGGCTCAGAGGGTGTGGATGCAACACGGAGTGGGGTGCGGTTTGCGATCTGTAGGCCAAATCAAACCGGGGTTGGGAGCTTGGGTGAGAATCTGCTACAGTTCCCAGCGCAAGACCACAGTTCCTTCTTGTTACCAAGAGGGAAATAGCATTTGTGTGTAAGATGAAAAACTCCAGACTGGCGGAGACAAGGTCGAGTGGTGGTTGATTCTGGTCGAGGACGAAAAGGATGGCTTATGCCCGGGAGAGGGCGGCCCCAAGTCCTTTTGTAACTAGGACTGATCCCTTGACCGTCTTGTTGGCGTTCTCGGCTCCGTCCAAGACACCGCGGGTCACCAGTACAAGGTTGCTGTATCATCCGCAGCAGCTGACAAAAACCGAGAGTCCGATCTCCACCCCCGGCCCGCCCTTAGGCCTCTGCATAATTACCCTTGCAGGTTAGAGAAACGAGGTCTTTGACCGCGCCCTGCGCCGCCCCTCTCACTGCGAAAACAGACGGGACTCGAGACGCGGCGGCGGTGAGGCACCATGGAGACTTTTCCGCCTTGTTACCAGGCATTCGACCGCATCCATCGCCCGTTCAAGGCCGCCTCTGCGAGCCATGGCTGCCATGCCAAATCTACCTGACGCAACGCATGTCGAATCATTTTTGGTGCGACGCCTGCCATCTCTTGTTGCGTTGCTGATTGATTGTTGGCACGAAATTTACGAGCCTGTTTCGGCCAACGTCGCCAGTCCTCCGTACCTGAGCCTCTGAGCCGAGCGGAGTTATGCTCTCTCGCCTAACACCGTTGCTAACAAATGAGCACGGTCGGCGGATTGATTGGTTGGACTCGGGGAACTCTCCGAATGACTCTACACTACGAAAGTACACGTACCTACGGTCCTACGCAAAGTGATTTGGACCCGCTCGGTCCTTAGGACGTGGAATCTCCGACTTCCAGCCCGGATTTTTAAGCAACAAATTCCCTAGCGAACTGTAGAAGATATGTATCCGGCCAAATGGTCGCGGCATGGAGCGGTACTAGTAGTCTCCATATCACGCTTTCGTCTTCTGTGGGCTTCCGTCCGCATGGAGGGTTATCTAAGCAACAGCCCTGCAACCATCAATTGATGAAATGTCCTCATCTCCCTGATTACTATTGTGTCAGTCCTTGATGCATCCCTTGATTTCTAATTTCCCGCATTGGTTGGAAAATATGTCATTTTGTTGCGGTAAGCGCAATTTTACTCTTGCCAATGCGCGCAGTTTATCTGGCTCATCAGCTCGTTTGGGCACCAAGCGTCGCAAGCAACTTGTCAAGAGTCTTCGGCGAGGTGCGTCACGGACACATCATCTCATTGCAGCAATGCCTTGCTGGGTGTCGTTTTCGCACATTGGCACGCGACAGCGGTACGGATCTGCTGGACACCCAAGGGCAATCGTCCGGATTCCCGCGTCCATTTCGATGCTGGTAACTAGGTAGGTAACGTTAATGTTAATTACCTTGGGCAGACTGCATTCCGCATCATGACATTCGTGGTGATTAGTGTAGGTATGCATGGCATATTGATCGAATAACCGCACCGCCCCCTTGCGGATGAGATTATCGAATGCGAAAAATCTCTTTGAGCTACCGGCGGTGTGGGATCAATGCGGTCAGTGTCCAGGAAACCAATCAATCGCCTGCGGGTTCGGCGGCGACCGCGACGCCGAGTTTGACGGCAGCATTTGCACCGCCCGACACTCGCTGCGGGGGAAATTGCGTGGATTGTGTGCTCGGCACGGGCTGACTCTGATTCGCCGACTCCGCTCATAGGGCTGATTACCTGATGCCACAGGCAGTGGGTAACCACGGGAACGAAGAAGCCACATGGCGGCGCGAATGCGTTTTTTCCCCTGATGGAGATGCCCGCTCCATCTCTCGATCAACAGCAAGGGCGCGGCTGCGCCACGAACATTCTGCTGGGACCACTGGGACCACTGGGACCACATTAGGCACCTCGTGTATGGTGCACGACATGAAGCCATCATGTCCGGGCTGGTCTGACTGCATAATAAGGCCGTCCTTTCCTGGGAGCAACGTTAACCTAGCGTAGCATCTCGTAGCATTTCGGGACACCGCGCACTCAGTCCGCTTTCCTTCTCTTTCCGCTCCCGCGACCACAGCGGACAGCAACTGGGAAGCCACATCGAAATGTTTCCGGGAAGGGTATAAATTACCTCAGCACGCCGATCGCGATCGGGAATACTAGGTACAGTATGTACGGTATACAGGCTAACCTGCACATAACGATTGGGTCGGTTATAGAAATTTGACCGTTGATTCCAGGTTATCGTCATCCGGAGTTGACCTTCTTCCTGCCCAAGATAGCAATTTGTGGGGAATCTCAATCCGACCACTAAAATCGCAGGTTCAGTGCTGCCCCAAGGCTGCTTAGCTAACCGTTTGGGGGAGGCCAAAGCTCCGAGAACCCCCTGACTATAGCGATTTGTATGTATTACTCAGCAGAGATCTTAACGATTATCGTAGTAGGCAGGATTTTGCAATCTCCCATACAAATAACGATGGGCTCAGGATATTGACCGCCAAAGGCAGGTAATCGTTATGCCTCTAATCGTTATGTGTAGGTCTGACTGTACCGGGTCTCCCCGCGACGCCAGAAGCACTATGGATGACAAACATGCTCGCAAGCCGGCCAATGGTACTCCGTACTTCGTATGTAGAAAGGCCGCTAATTAGTACGAAGTACGACGAAGTGAATGGTGCAATTCGAGGAAATCGTGCTGCCTGGGAAACCTGGCCGATGGTCCCTGCATCTGCATCTGACCATCTGTTGAACACTCGGCTTCTCCTAGCCCTGTGTTACTGTGGAGTCTAACCTGCCGATTAGTACGGTAAGAATACGAGTCAGAAGAAGAGGCTTCACGGAAACAATAAAAATTCTCCACCTCTAACTGTTTTGTAGAGGATATCTGGAATACCTAGATGTCGGACGTTATTCTTACGAGTCTGCTGAAACTAAGCTGAGGTGCCTTAGGAATGGAAACCGTGGTTGACCCTCCGGAAACCGTTGATTTTACAGAATTACGGACTCGATCGACCCACAACACTCGTATCATCTGCATGCCTAGGCGTTTATATTCCCCAGCCCGTTTGGTCCAATGCTGCCACCGCCCCAGATAGTCCTGCTGTCGTTGTTTCTGAAGCGTCCCTTGCCTGGGTACGACCAGATCAGGTCACCCCATCCCGGGTGATCGCTTCCACCAGAGACTTCCGCCAAAGTATGTCAGCCGCGGGGACCTTATTAAGTACATAGTAAGGTATCTTACCCTCGCCGCCGATCTGATCGACAGCATTCTTCATCTTGACAGTCCAGGGGGCATGCAGGCCGCGCTTCACGACGTACTGGTAGTAGACAATCTGTCTCAAGGGTACTGCACGTTAGCCAAGGATGGATCCAGGAATAAGGTATGTGCAACAACTCACGTCAAAGACGGCCGGGCTCTGGCGAACGCCCCTGCTGATGTTAGACGGCCTGTCCCAGGGTCACGGTCCGTTGACAAGAACTGCCTCGCAGCGGTAGAACTTGCGGTCGTAGGGGACATTGTCTTCCCCAAGGTTGTACTTGGCGATGTACTCTGAGGCCTTGAGAAGCAGGTTCTCGCCGTAACCGTACACGTCGAAGCCCTGAGACTGGATGACTCTGGCAGCCTCTGCCGCCCAGCCGAGCCCGCCCTTGGAGTGTCCCTGGTCGCGACCAGTTTCGGCACTTTGCCCCGTTGCAGTGTGGAAGTTGGCATAGATGCCGGCGCAGGGGTCGTTTGAGTACTGGTAGAACGCGTAGTTGTACTTTTGGGTAAGGTAAGGTAAGTCAGCGGCGTTGAGCATACCGTACTAACCTTGCCTTACAGGTACACAGGCCGAGACTGGACTTACCAGGGCCACATCGTCCAGGTAAACGGCAAACGACAGCATGGCCTTGATACTGACCATGCCATAGTTGGCCTGTCCGACGTTTATGGATTGCTTCGCAAACAGCCAGTACAGCTGGTTGGAGAAGCCACTCGTGCCCGATGCTTTGGCTCCACGCTCGGTCCAGTTGCCCTCCCACCGCATGATCTCGGCCGCGTTGGCAAACATATCGCCTTCGAGTCCGACCAGCAGCGAGGTATCCGTTCCGATGATGTTGGTCAGATTGCCACCCCAATCGTCCAAGATGGTCGTGGCCTTGTCCCAGTGGCCTTGGTCCCTCGTGATGTACCACATCAGGGCGTTTTGGTACGCGGCGCGCACATCATTGGAGAAGGAGGTGAAGTTGCTGCAAGACCCACGGCAAATTACCGACTTCGGTCCTTGGATTTGATACTGGGAACGGTTGTCAGTCGGCTATGTTGCTCACGAAAAGAATGCTCTCTCTTCGAGTTCACCCACATTGGCTTGAGAATAAGTGTTGGCGCTGAAATTGGCGTAAGCCGAGGCCCACGGTTCTTCACCGTTCTTGACACCAAGTCTGATGCGTTCAAGATGGTCGTGGGTGTGCCAGAGACCTGGATGGATGAAGTCGCCCATGGATCTCTTCATACCGGGGGTATTCGGCACAACAGGGATTGGGCCATTGAGGATGGGTAGTCCATTGAGTCCACCGGTGCCACAGACAATCCCACTGAAGAGCCCGAGGACTATGGCGACGGCTGGGACGGCATGGCTCAGAGTCTTATGCTCACGAATTACGACCACTTAGCAGCCGTGGGTCGATGCAGCCATTCACAGAAGCACCACCAAAGCAGGGAACGAACTGAAACGAGGACGCACCATATAAAGGATTGATAGCGGAGTACAACCTTCCATGATGCCCGAAAACTTAAACTAACATCTCATGGCTTTCTCTAGGATCTGCCCATGCTACCGGTAGTGCCATGTCTGCGGTAAGTCAACCGCCTTGCGCCGAGGGGCCCCTGGATCCCGGTCAGGGGTAAGCTCCTTCTCCGCACTGTACTTAGATACATCAGCGACACCGGGCTTCGGAGTATCGTCCGGCGGGCAGCCGGCGCTAGACACATCCTTGATGCAATATTTTCCACTCTCCAGTCGCCTACTCGCCGTAGTATGTCGATTGTCTCAAATTTAATGTGCGTCTGGTTTAAGTGGTTAGCATGTGGAAAAGGTACCTAAATACCTAGGTAGCTGATCAGATGAGAGAAGGCCAGCTTAAGGTACCTTACCTACTTGATGATAGAGCTATTGGCAGGAGGGTTACTGGGTTATCGTGTGACCCATACCCACTATTTGGAGGACATCTACTCCGGGCCAACCGCAGCGATCGTATAAGGTAGAGGATGAAGTCAAGCAAGGTACCTAACCAAATGTAAGCAACGGAGACGTGCCGGCGTATCGTGAGCAGCTGGCACAGATCTCAAAAAGTCTGGACTATTCAGAACTGTGCGCACTATCTACAACCAAGACCCCAGGCACTAATCCAACGTCTGTCTACTTAGTCAAAGTACTCTCTACACATCATACCGGAAGTCCAGATTCTCCTTATCCGTCAAGTCCTCAAAGGCATGCTCGTGCCGAATCTTCTCGTCACCCGTCTCCTCGGCCAAGTCGCCGCCTGTCTCGTTGGCAGCAAGACCGGCGTGGGCAAACCGCTTGGCCTGGTTCCGGCGGACGAGCAGCAGCCGGAGCACGACGAGGAAGAGGTTGAACAGCACGTAGAGGCAAAAGTGGGCCGTGAAGCCCTTCTGGTATCGGGGGGCGTCGGACTGCTGGAAGATCTGTAGTAACGCACGCCATGTCACTTCTGTTAGTAGCCGGATCTACACTCTGTGATTTCACCTTCACCACCTGGAACCGAGACAGACGTACCTGAGGGGCGGCCATATTTCTCGCGGCCCACGCGACAAAGGCGATGGCTAGGGTTGTTGACTTCTTGGTCTGTCCTGCAATGTTTCGGGAGATGAGGGAGAAGATGAGATTTCCTTCGGCGAGGTAGAACTGGGTGCAGTAGAAAGCAATGAGCAATCCCACACGGTTAGACTCGTTTGGGGGGATGGTGTAGATGATGGCCGTTCCAAGGATGGCGGGACTACCGAGCTTGTCAGTTCCGTGCGGCAGATGTGCCTTTTGATCTTTGCTAGCACTCACACTGTCCAAGCATGCATCACCCAAGCCGTCTGCTTTGTCCACGTTGCCAAGCTGGCACTGCCGACCATGACTATGATGGTGACGACGCCTTGGGCAATATTGAGCAGCTGGGTCTGGAGGTAGGTGAAGCCGAACGAGGCGATAATGAGGTTGGAGAAAACACCTAGACCGCCAATGATGAGGGTGGAGGTGAGCTGGAGCATAACGTAGCACCAGACAACAGGGTCAGTAACAGCCTCAAGCATCTAGTAACGTTTGTAAGTCCTGTTTTGGATACCAGTCTCATTGGCACGGACACGCTCACGGCTCAATCATCAGCCGCTTCGGTCCTCAGTGAAGCACTTTGCCTTGACGGGCGAATCGGGCAGCCACCAGCCGAGAAAGACAGCCCAGGCGCAGGTGGCTAGGCCGAGGACGAGAAATAGAAGCTGCCATGGGAAGATGACGGCATTCGTGTAGTCCGATACTCCCCAAGCAATGATGCCACCGACCTATTGAGACAGAATTGTTAGCATCCGTGTGAACTATTACAGGCTTGAGCGAACACTTGCCATGAGCTGGACACCCGTCATACAGTACCACAATGAGGTGAGCACAGCTTGCTCTCGCTTTGTATACCACATGGAAGTCCTGGTCCCGGAGGAAATCAGTAACATGCGGCATGGCGGTTTGAGCGGAAGCTTTCAGACAAGACATACATGATGATGAAGACGGGCTGAACACAAGATTCGAATATCCCAAGCAAGAATCGACAGGTCATTAAGCCAGCAAAGTTGGTGGCAGCAGCGGAGCAGGCGACCACTGCTCCCAACAGAAGACGTTGACGGCGAGATATTTGGCGACCGGGAGCTTCTGGAGTAAGAGGTTGGTAGGGTATTCACCCACCAGTACGCCCATGTAAAGGATTGTTCCTAGCCAGCTGTCAAGGCGTTCATTGTCAGCAACGAGCCGGGGACAGGAGGAATACGAGCCAACCTACGAATATTGCTGTCCGACGAGATGGGCGTCGTTCTGGATGTTCATGATAGATGCGAAGCCAAGAGTTCCCTTGTCGAGAGACTGACAGAAGTAGGTTCCTAGCATGCATGCGAGGATCCGTTTGTTGACGGTCCAGAAGAGTTTTCTACTGGTTTCCTCGTCGATGTGCCTGGCAGCATCGCCAATGATGGCTGCAATCTGCGCATTCAGTCAGCCCCTTGTCCACCTCTTCAACGCCATATTCGATTCTTCTGGATTGTATAAGTAGGTACCAACCTCGTGGTCTTGGTCATGATGATCCCAGGCAGGTCCTGCCACGGGCTCTGCCACCATGATTGGGTCGTCTCTCCGGGCGTGAGTTGCCTTTTCCATTATTCCTGGCTTCGCAGCCTTGTAGAGAGCTCAAGTGAAGATGTGAGAATCTTGAAATAACATGGTGGAGCGTCCCATTCATTGCCATCTTGGTGACAGCCAACTCCTTATATTGACTGAGGTTTTTTACCTCCATTTCCATTGGGCGGACAGACATGGAGCGGGTACGTAGTCCCGCAGGTGTTGCACCAGGAAGCAACGATCTCTGCTCCAAGGATTCACAACGTGTAGTGCTCGGTCACCGTCCCGAGAGATGCCCCGGCCCAGCACCCCAGGGTCACATGGAGCCATGGGGATGTGGGTCTTGGGAAGGTACGATGCATCGCGGCTTATTCAGGGTGAAGCTGATTGTGTTGCCTTCTACCGCGGGCACGATGCCGAGCGAGTCTGGACGGACTCGTGCTGCGACCACGGATCCCACTTTGTATGTCAGCGAGACCTCGACAGTCCCCGAGAAGTCAAAGTACGCCATGGAGCCCGCGTGGACCATGGCGCTTCCCCTGGTGGGTTTCGTACGTCCCGGCCCAACAGCCTGCCACGTACCGTTGAGCGGCCGAACTTTGACTTCGTACGAGTCCTTTTGCGGTGCTCCGTCTGGAATCGGATATGTCCTGATGGGGTTGCATCGTGATTGAGCTCCGGTACACGTCAAGACTAACACGGCCAGGACCCAGAGAGATCGCAGTTTCACTTTCACCAACATGGACATGGCGACTGGAACGTCTAGTTGAACGAGTTGGCTTAGTTGCGGATGACTTGAGTGCTGAGCTTGACATTCTTCAGTCTTCCAGTCAGACTATGTATGTACTAAGTACATACAAGTGGGTAAATATAGTAGTTTCTATTATACTTCAAGTTTAGTGCTTTGACTGCCCCATACTAGCACAGGGTTTACTTACTTACGTAGCCGGGCTTTGCTCCGAAAACCGTACACGGTAGGTAGTGTCTTTCGGTCGTGTCCTTACATCCTATCCGCGTGACCATGTTTGCCCGCTTTCCCCAACTTTTCCTGCTTAGGTAGGTAGCTAGCATTGATAGTCGGGATGCTGCCCGGTCACTAGCCGGTCGTTCCGTCACGCCGAAAACTTGAATCGCGGACACCGAGCACAATGAAGTCCCTCGGGTCCCTTCAGTTGTTGCGGGACATACCTAAGTAATCACCATCCAGTTGGGTCTGGATGATCTAGTAAACACATATGAGCAAGTTGGCGAATTGGCGTTTGTTAGTTTATCAGCTTTCAATTTCTACTATCCTTGGTGTGAGCGGGTTCATACTATCGTAAGGGACCCCCTCTGACTCCCGAGCTTGGTCTAGCAGAAGAAGGGTCAGGAGAAGTAACTGGTATTGTGTATCTGGCATACGATAATCAACTATTATCTATCGCTTCTTCAATACAAGGACCTTGACTTGGTCGACCTCGACATTCTTGAGTTCTATCGTCTCGCCAAGCTTGCCTGAATCCACGCTCGCCCAAACATCCCGAATCACCAATCCTGTCCGGTCAGCCCGTTTTTCTAGCCCTGAAACAGATGCGAGCGGAAGTGTGACGTTTATAGCCTTAGATCCGTAGTTCTGAACGAGAATGACATGGCGAGACCTTCCAGAACTCAGAGGTCCGGCCCAGATCTGGTATTCGCCTTCCTCGGACAGCTCGGGGAGGTAGTTCGCGGCCCGACCGAGGTCGTCCTGGCTGATAGAAATGATATCTTTATTCTTCAGAATTGCCAGTGAAGAATCACTGATATTGTTGATATCAGCACCGATAATGAGGGGGGACTTCAGCGCTGCCCAGAAGGAGAAGTGCGTCTGCTCCTGGTATTCGGTCATGGTTCCGGTTCCAATCTCAAGCATGTCCATATCAGCTATATCAGAGTCAACGTCAGTACCTCCTCAGATTGCCATAACATTGCAAGAAGGAATTGGTTACACCTACCCCAAGCTCCCGGTTTCTGAAAAGGAGAAAGCTCACGCATTTTTCGGATCATGGTCAAGTCACTCACACCGGCGTAGCCCGTGTTTAGGCAATATGCCGTTGTACACACACCGGACTTGTCGGCGCGGTAGGCACTGTGAATGTCGCCAGACATGCGATAGGACTCGCTGAACTGGTCGGCCCAAAGCCAGCGGAACTGGTGACCCCACTCGCAGAGGGAGTAGAATATTTCGCGGCCCGAGTTCTTCAAGGCGTACGACATGCGGAGAAATCTCTCTTGAGCAGAGAGAGTGTTCATCTGGAAACCGCCACAGTTGTCATACTTGAGATAGTCCACATCCCATTGTGCGTACAAGCTGGCGTCCAGCTCTTCATAGCCATGGCTGCCCGGATAGAAGCCGCAGTCATAGATGCCGGCATCGCTGTGCTGGAGGTCAGCTACATGTACACGTACTCCAGACATAATGAAGTGACACGAATTAGGTATGTATACCTGTAAATGCCCAATTTCAATCCGAGGCTGTGGACGTAGTCGGCCACAGCTTTGATGCCATTAGGAAACTTTGTAGCATTGGCTTGCTGATGGCCATTGCTGTCTCGCTGATACGTCTGCCAGCCATCGTCGATGTTCACATAATCGTAACCGAGTCTCGCTAGGCCGGTATCAACCAACCTCATAGCCGTGGATTTGATGAGTTTCTCGTCCACGGCATACTTGAACGTATTCCACGAATTCCAACCTGGTCTCGCCGTCAGTTTCAATGAATTAGACATCATCTATCCGAAACATGCAGGGAGATTGAAATACCTACCCATTTGAGGCTTCTTGGCCAGGCGTCCCGCCAGTGACGGGGTGGCAAGAAGGAGGAGGGACAGAAATTTGAACACCTTGAGCTCCATGTAGGCGACCTTGGTGTGGACAAGTAGCACTTGAGAAGATCAACCTGTCTGTAAGTCGGCGTGGGGAGTACCGAGGAACCTGGAACCGTCCGAACAGATAGGGCACGCCGCACTACAATAAGGTGGAAACCCCCTGAAGAAGTCTTGAGCTTGCCGTCTGCAAATCATGGTGCGCACAAACGAGGAGCCCGGAGTTCCTGCATTTGTCATCCGACTGCATTGACAAAACAAGATATTTAGGTAGGTACCTGTACTACCTGCTTTCACTGAAACTGAAGGGAGACCTAGAAGCGGAAGGTGTGTCCGGGCTGCGGGCCGTGCCTTCCTCCGCATTCCGACAATCTGGTACCAGTAGTACTACCAGAGCATTCCCCCGGGCCTTCCCCCGGTCTTTCAAAGTGATCCCTGATACTTGTTGGCGCCCGGATCGCATAGCGGCTTCTTTAATAGTGATCATCTTTGGTTAATTCTGGCTTAGAAATTCAGAATGCTCTCACTCCACCTCACTAACAGTCTAACACTTGATGAAGTTGATGTCACTAGTATAGGTACACTCCCAATTCATTCCTCTTGAGTCTTTAGATACCTTATTGAAAGCTCAATTATCGCTTGGACCTCAGAGGGGAGCTCCAGTTGCAAATGACTTTTCTTCGATCGGAACCATCTCAACTCTAGGCAGCACATATGATGCTTCTGCATACCATCCTGACCCTCGGGGCAGCACTCGTGGCCCAGTATGAGGTGCTTGATCGTCAACCCCTCAGCTTCGCGGCGATACCAGATGGCACTTATATTGCTCCCAAACCATACAATGTGACTGCCCTGCTCGATTTCATCCGGTCGAGGGAGGACCTCTCAGTTCTAGCTTCTGTCGTGGAGCGGGCGGGGGGTCGGTTGCCCTGGAATCCGCGGCCGAGAAAATCAAAAGGGAGACGAAGCTGACTCCCTAGTTATGTTATTTATACCTGTCGACGGACCATAAAAAGACTCCAGACCGGGACGTTCCTGTACATTGGAACTAGGATCGTGAACGGGGTTCTTATACTGAACGATGTCTCGAGCGTCAGCGAAGCCAACATCGAGGTTACAAATGTAGGTTCTGTGCCTATCAGCCATTCTCAAAACTCAAGACCGGAAACTGATGTGGGTAGGGTCTCGTCCACATAATTGATCGCGTCCTCGACCCATCCGCTCAGATCTTTGAGCGAGATCTGCCAAAAGTTGACCAGAAGTTCATCCCTGGAAGCTGTTCGAATCCGAGTTTGCCATACTGCTAAGGTAGCGCCTTTTCCAGTGCTAATCGGAAGACATTGGCATCGAACATTGAGGGGACATGAGCATTGTCGGCCTGTCATTTCAGATAAATACCATAGTACTACCTAGTAGTGTAAACACTCTATGCGATTTTCAAGTCTGCCACTTGGTGAATCTATGATATTATGTGGTGTATATCTCATATGAACATTATGGCACCGGCTAGGTATTATAATGTTGTCATTACAGTTCAATTTGCTAGTGCTAGACTTTGATGTCATGAGACAGACCGTACGGTCAGAGACGCCCCCCTTCCTCCACTAGGTGCTTGAGACTGGGACAGTTTGGCTAGGTACCTACTCTAGGTAAGCAGTCAGGGCAGACTTGCTTCCGCATCACATCGAGAAGTATAATATACTTATATTAATTAAGCCGTGATCGTCCACTTCAGGTACCATTCCCAATCCAAAATAACCGCTTCTTAAGCAAACAGACACGTGCCACTTACCAACGCCCACAGGGTAGGCACGTGTGATGCGGACCATTCCCAGAGCAAAAGAATCAAAATGAAGGGTGCCCCTCTTCCGAATGCACGGTAGGTACAAGATTAGGATAGGGTAGGGTAGGTAAGGGACTCGGGAGTTTAGGGGCGGTCCGGGCTCTGAAAACCCCATCGAGAACAGTCGACACCCTTCTTTACCGTCCACCACCGGTGCCAACACCATACCAGAATCTCTCCCACTCGCCCAACAACCACCCATAAGCTGGCAGATGAAGGTAATGCCTGGTCACCCACAGCGCGAGCCCTCCAAGCACACCCAAACTCCCCAGCACCTCCAGTGCGATCAAGCCCTTATGTTTCAACTCGTCGGCGACCTCCAACAGTCCAAGCGGGTCATGACGCTGGCGGTGCTGCTGGTAATAGTACTGTTGGCGGTGCCGCCGTTCCCCACTCATACGAGGGGATGAAGCCAACGATGAGGGGTCACCGTCCGCTCCTGGAGGAGAGGCAGCATCAAGGGGCCCATACCCATAATGAACCTTCCAATCAGTAGGGGGAAAGGCCCGTGGCCTCCTGCCAGGTGGACTGGTCCCAAGATCACCAGTATCTGGCGGTGCCCTGGGAACGAGACTACCGTCCTCTATACACTCGTTGATCTTCTCGGCCAGCCACATGGCTCGCTCCCCTCGCGCCAGTGCCGCGTACTGTTCCCTTTCCCTGGCTAGGCTCTTTTGCAGGTCAGCCGCCCAGTTTGCTAGGCGGACCTGCGCCAAGCGCTCCTCCCGCTGGGTGTGGTCTGCGAGGCGGGCCAGCGCATACGAGGACGCGGCGCCCACGGGCAGAGTGAGGACCTGGCTGGGACCATTCAGGCTTATGAAGGGAATTGGATTGTATGACGAAGGCTGCCTCGGTAGGAGGTTGGTGCTGTTGTTGATATTACTCTCTCCCTTTCGCCATTGGACGTACTTGCGGGCGACTGAGTGGCGTAGCCAAGAGACGCCGTTGCTGCTGAAGACTTGCTCCACCAGGGAGCCAAGCTCTGTGGGTATTAACGGCTGGACATAGTCTGGTGACATTAGTAGGCTGGCATCCATGAGGTCATGATCGGACCCTGTGGCGCTAGATATCGCATATACGCCCTGCCTGTCGGCGTCCAAGGCACTCGGGCAGCTCTGAGAGGCCACGGAGAAGGAAAAGAGGTTGATGTTTGCTTCATGCAGCTGGCTGTGGATCTGCTCCTTGCTAGCGGCTACCTGTTCCGCCGACATCAGGTCTGCCTGAGCAAGGAGCAGGATTATGTTGGTTAACGGGGCGAGTTGCTGTAAGTAGTGTATATCAACA
The DNA here is from genome assembly GCF_033297395.1 of Canariomyces notabilis. Classification (NCBI taxonomy): domain Eukaryota; kingdom Fungi; phylum Ascomycota; class Sordariomycetes; order Sordariales; family Chaetomiaceae; genus Canariomyces; species Canariomyces notabilis. The sequence goes on from NW_027041826.1 coordinate 792,541, forward strand.
GGACGGAGACCTGATTCAAGCAATTAGCGGGTGATCCTACTTTGGAATAGATGTCTCTCATACGGTTTGAGACCATGTAAAACACGAGGTCAACCTGAATTCCGCCTTCTCCACCCAAGAGGTTCAGCACGTCTCCGTCGCTGAGGGAATTCTGGTTTATCCGCTGCAGGTGGGCTTCAATGTACTGTACCACAGGTGTTATCGTGTCCATAGACTGCAAACGGTTAGCACGGCGGCCTCAGCATATTGCTCCAGGCATAAACACACAGATGATCCGCTCCCGTAACCAGGGGTATCAACGAAGCAAATGTTGCGGTCCAGCACGGCATCTCCCAGGCTCTTTCTACGACGGAGGACGCAAAGATCGTCCATCTCAGACCACCATTCAGGGTACGGTTTGGTGCTCGCATAAATCTCGGTAATCTGGCTCGTGCCGGCGCTCTCTTTGGGGGAGCCCCGCCGGCTGCTTCTCTGCCTAGTCGTGGAAGAAGCGGCGATGGTCGGCATCGACCTCGTCACCGACGACGACAGCACTGACGACGGCGTAATGGGATCCACATGCACAATATGCTCACAAGACTGAACCACGGCCTTGATCAGAGACGTCTTGCCCACGCCGCTGTCGCCCGCAATCAGCACCTTCAGGCGTCCCATGCGCTTGCCCTCATCGGTGAAGGGCCGACGGCTCGGCATCTTGATGCTGGGCATGATGAGCTGCGGGGCGCTGCCGCTATCCATCATGGCAGAGCTTGTGACAGGCTCCCGCTCCTCTTCGGCGTCCTCCTCCCTCGGGCCGGCGTCACCGTCGCGCATGCTCGGGGTATGGCTGCCTAGATCCTCAGACAGGCAGAACGAGTTTCTCCTGGAAGAGACGCTACTTATGGCGGATGCGGGGCCCGAGACGCCAACGAGGGCAGGGGTTAGAGGCTGCGACATGCTGGGGGTGCCTAGTGGCTTGGGGAACGGAGAAATTGGCCGGGCAGAATCGCCATCGTTGTGCCTGAGTGAGTCAAGCGGGCCCTTAGAGCTCGAGGGCCGGCTGGTGCTATCTCTGTTGTCCAGCTCAATGTCATAGCGTGACGTTGGGCGCGGCCTCGGAACGTCCGGGGTTTCGGCCACGGGTACTCTTCGCTTCTCTTTTGCACGGTGGACGGCAGCTTGGGGCGGCTGTGTCGACGAACCGATGGCGGACTCATCAGCAAGGAAGTAGGTCATTTGAGGGGCAGCGGGAAGGCTGAAGGAGGAAAGGTCGTCCATGTTGGAGGTGCGGGGACGCCCGAGAGCGTCGTCGCCTGCAAGTGGTCGCATTGTCTCGATGGCTTACATGGAACGCATGGAACGAGGCAAATAATATCAAATGTGCTGTATTTGCCAAGGGGAAGAAGGTAGATACGGGAGACAACAGTGAAGTATATTGGTTGATCCTCGCTTCGTGCGATCTACTAGAAGAGGATATGTACAACGGAGAGGTAGGTTGGGAAAGAGGGGCATGTGGACAAAGCTGGCATCACCGCAGCGTCGTTGCCCTCTGATAAGCTTTCCACTGACGCAGCGAGGGGCAGCACAGTATAGGGACACTGTGCTACTAAATTAAGTACCTTGGCTCGCTTAGGTACCGATGTATGTACCTTTATTACAGTACAGCAACCGCATAGAGCATGGTCAAACTGTTGTCAACCCACTGCAGTGATGGCATGGCATTGAGCATACTTGAACGGCACAGTTATCAGACGATATTGACCCCGCCTTCTCCTTGGCCCATAATAGCCCTGTGCAAAGCAGCCAAACACGGTCTTGGATTTGTGGACTTGACTATGTGGCGTGCCTTCCGTTGTCCAATGCTGCTGCGAAAGCACCCCCTGAATAGTCCTCGTGGCCATTGTTCCGCCCAGTAGCTGGCCAATACTTGGGGGAAGTCAAACCACGATCCGTTGGGATACAAGGGCGGCCAAGTGAGATATGTATGTACCTACCTAGGTATGGACATACATACGTTTTTCTACCTAGGTTGCTGGCTGATGAGACCCATCACCTGCTTCACTGTGCAGGAACCTGCAGACAGTGCCGAAGAAGGACCTGGAGCCACTGGCAGTTGGTAAATGCAGGGACCAAAGACAGGTTGTGTTCGTGCAATACAACAATTAGGAAACGACTTAAGTATGTGGGTGTTCGACCCTGAATGACGCTTTTCCTTGGCATATTCCCGTTATCTCGCCTCCTGTATTTCTGAACGGAACGAGGTCTAGTAGATGCGGAGCGGTTGATGCAGGATTCAGTGACATCCCTGGTTCAACAAGGTAGGTAACATACCTAAGTAGGCATCTAGGCATTATCTAGGTTATGATACCGTGACCCTTCCGCTCCATGATGCCAAGGAGGCACTCAGTGCAGAAGAATTCAAGACCCCGAACGCACTTCCCATGCGCAACGAAATTTGAAGGGGGAAAAAAAAATTTACATTCATCCGCCCACTGGCCGGCTTAAACAGGACCCAGATCGTTGTACTGGGGTTTCACACTTATTCATATCTAGCCTGCTCCCTCTCCGTCTCAAGCCGTTTCATCCTCTCCTCCTCATCATCAATACTGACCATCTCCCCGCGCCGCCCCTTTCGGCGGCTTTTTCTGGAATCGTCGCCGCCCTCATCACGATCCCGCCCGCGCTTCGCCCCTGCTAGTCCCGTCAAACTCGCCATCCGCCTCGTCTCCTTAAGCAGCCGTTCACGGTCCCGAGCGGCACGCTCAGCGGCATGCGGGTCCGTGGCCGCCGGACCCAGGCCCGAACTGGTGGCTGCCGTCAGCGAGGAGCGCCGGCTGCTGTCAATTCCCGCTCCCTTGATCTCGAGTCCTCGACTACCTGAGGACTTGGGCCCAGTCGGGGCTTGGAATTCTTTGTCGGCTTCTCCACTAGCCTGCTCGTTTGTTGCTGCCGCCGACGTCTTGCTACTTCGGTGCCGATGCTCCTTATCACTGCGGTCTCTGCCCCGGTCGCGATCACGGTCGCGGTCACGGTCGCGGTCCCTCTCTCTGTCTCGATCTCGATCTCGATCCCGGTCGCGATCACGTTCCCGGTCACGATCGCGACGCTCCTTGCGGTCCCTATCCCGTTCCCTATCCCGCTCCCGGTCCCGCTCCCGGTTCCGATTGCGATCCTTCTCTCTATCCCGATCCCTCTCAGACCGATCATAGTCCCTCTCGCCATGGGAGCGATGGCTCGACTTCCGGTCTCGATCCTTCTCCCTTTCCTTGTCCTTTTCCCTTTCTCGCTGCCGGCGCTCTTTCCGGCTGCTCCGATGGCCCGGCCGCCGCCCCTCATCATCAGCGATAGGCGAGGCCGATCTCGATCTCCCATCGTCGCCGACATCGTCGTCATTATTCTGCTCTTCTTTTCCACCCCCGGAACGAGACTTTGACTTCCAACCCTCGGGCTCTCCTTCATACGAGTGCTTCCTGCGATGTGACCGGTGGTGGCGTCGCTCGTCTTCGCTTTCGGCACCATCCTTGGCCGGTGGCGAGTATGATCGCTGCCGTCGGCTACTCCGCCTATGGAACGACTGCTGTTGTTGCTCCCTGTCGTAATCGCGGCTTCGGCTTCGGCTTCGGCTTCGACTTCTGCTCCCGTTCGACGAGGGCGGCGGTGACCGTGACCGATCCCGATCCCGCTCCCGCTCCCTGCCACGGCGCCGGTGTTCACGGTCGCGGCCACTCCGAGAATAGGAATCACGCTCCCTGCTTCTCCTTCTATCCTGGTAGTACCCACGAGCCGAGCCGTGGGGGGACGAAGCACTGCGCGACCTCGATGGCGGATGGGTTTCAAACCCCGCATGGCTGTTAGCCGCGCTGGTAGGCGTCTGTGCTTTGTTGTTATTATCATCAACCCAGCCCCTGGCCTGGAGATGCTTATAACTAGTATTGGGCAGACCCTGCAGCATGGCTTTCGGACCCTTGGGCGCGTTCAGAGGCACGTCGGGATTAATCGCGCGGGGACCTTGGCCATCGCTGGGAATACCGGCTGTTACACCATCTGCATTGGCCTCGCTTGCGCCCTCTGGGATGGCACCGCTTCCTTGCTGCTGTGCGCTGCCGTTGGCAGAGGATTCGGGTCCTTGGCCTTGACCACCGCCTTCTTCGCCGCCTGGGCCATTCTCACCTTGCAAAGAACGCCCAAACTCGTCGACATTTGCATCGGGATTCCCTTCACTCGTTCCACCAACGCTACCGGAATAGCCGCCCGGGTTTCGCATGCCGTTCTGGAAGTGCTGGCCTTCGTAGCCGTAGCCGTAGCCCTGGTCGTTAAAATTTCCGCCGCCATGACTGTGGTGGTAGCCCGCTCCGCGGCCGTATCCGTATCCGTAACCGCGGCCTCGACCCCTACCGCGGAACCCGTACTGATTCCGGCGATAGTCATTGAACTGGTTCTGGTGGCCATAATTACCTTGATTGTATCCTGTCTGGAAGCCAGAGTTAAACGAGCCATAATCACCATTGCCCATGCCAGAAGCGCTTGGATGATTGTAATTATCTTGGCCGACATTCCATGATTGCTGTCCGCTCCAGTTATCGGCTTCGGTCCCATAGCCTCCCATCCCCATATTCATGTTCATGCCGTTCATGCCCATGCCCTGAAAACCCCCGCTCATGTACATCTGCATCATCATTGGGTCCATGTTCATGCCCGGCATGCCTAAGACACGGATGCGTTAGTCGTAGGCAAGAACAGTTGAGAAATAGTTTTGGGGGAGACCAACCCATCATTGGAAAGTTGCCGAATCCGTTTTGCATGGCCATCATCATCTGCATCTGATCGAATCCAGGGCCAAACCCCGGCTGTGGAAATGCGCCATTCGCACCTTCCGCCTGAGTCGCCTCGGAGCCATCGGGGATTAGCTGTTTGTCGTTGCCAGTTTCGTCTTCATCTCCTGCTTCGCCGCCAGTCTTGCCGTCGGGAATTTCGGAACCCTGTTGAGCCGGGGCAGGACCGGTTGAAGCATGAGATTGGGGTTCCCCGTCTAATGCATTTTCGTGCAGCCGTTCCTAAGTCTCAGTGTCAGCAGAACGTGGTTACGGAGAGCAAGGGATCATGGAGAGTCCTACAGAGTCTTCCCCGATCTGGTCCGTAGAATCCGTACCCTGCTGGTCAGGCACTGTTTCCCCACCTGCTCGACGGTCCGCGAGAGCGGGGGTCCCCTCAGCGACTGGTTCTACAGATGCGGGCTGTTGCTCCGCGGCAGGCTCGGCTCTTTCTGTGGCTGGCATTGACAGGTTTGGCTCTGGAATCACCGGTGCAGCTGCCGACGCTGGGCTGGGTTCGACGGGCGTGACGGGCGTAGCATCTTTGGGCCGACTTGACTCCCGCTTCTTTTCTTCGGTCCGCAAGAATACCTTGATAGTCGTCCGCAGCGCCTTGTGTGGCTTGCAGTCGTCGGCAGACAACGGGGAGTGCTCGCAGACCGGGCACGAAGGAGGCAGTGTGGCCTGGCAGCTTTCGCAGATTGCCTGCTCGCAACAGGGCAAGCGGAACGCGTTGAGGGCTAGTTTGCTGCAAATAGCGCATCTGAGCTTCGCTGGAATATCTTCTTGAGATAGGGAGCTGGAATCCGACCAATTAGCTACTGTCATGGGGGGTTGTCGCGTCGGTCGGAGACTGATGTTCCCGTCCTTACTTGATAAGTTCGGCCTGCGCGTCCGTGATGGCCAATGTTGCCGCCATCTTGCGTTGCGGTCCGCGATGGACGCGGTGCCGCACCCCAGGAAAGGGACAGATCGAATCACAAAACTGAGCTCATAAGGTTGCGAGGAGCTACGGAGCAATCGGAGGGAGAGCGACAATGCCAAATCCGAGCCGGGAATTTGAAGATCGTCGAAATCGCCCGGCCGGACGGGCTCGAAGGCTTAAGAGAAAGATTCGATAGTCTTGGCTGCTTACTGAAGGGGAACCGTGGTATTTGGCGAAATACTCAAATCGAGGCTGGCGCGAGTAGGAGAGTCTCGAAAGCTGGTGTAGGAAGCTGTTACGTTTCCCGCGCTTGTCGTGGTCTGGAATGAAAATTCGGCGAGATCTGGCACGTGCACGAGAGCTTACAGTGCGGCTTAAGATCTCTGTACGGTGTCTTCTGCAATGAGCCAGCAGAGTAATACAGTAAAATCTAGGCTGAGGAACACTGTGTGACTGTGTACACTGCAGTACGTACTCCCGCGCTGGCCCCACTGACGCTTGAGAGTTGAGAGGTGCAGTTGGCGCGCGCTTTTCGGGCAGTACTCCGTACTTCGTTTCCGTCAAACCAAGGTAAGTTAGGTAACCGCTCTTCAGACTGGGCTCGCGAAGCTGAGTCCTTTAGTTACAACATGAAAGGCAGGTTCTTGAAGGGGCCCGCAATCGAGAGGCAGACACAAGAACCAAAATCCTCTAAGTTGATAACCATTGCACTTTGAAGGTAGCTGCTTTAGCTCTTTCAAATCTCATGGATGTTCGGTATGAGAAGCTACCACTTTCAAAGACATGGGGCAACTGAAAGAGATGCTACTTTGGACGAATCACTTCATATGACGCAAAGGAAGGAAGAAACAGCAAGATATTTGAATATTCCCAGAAAAATCGAAAACACTAATTACTCCTGATGACCCGCCCATTGACCAGACCACTCCGATTAACCTGTAAAGGTACGAGACGCATCTAAGCTCCAGCTCGCCTGTCAGATCATTCAAGACATCAGCAAGCGCAACCTTCTTTTGCGTTCGGGTCTCGAGGCCCGTTAAGGTTGACCCTCTGCTCCTCAGTGCGACCTGCAGCATGCGACGCTCCTGGCCCACGGGTAGTCTTTAGAGACGTCTCTGGGATGGCGTTGGCGATGGCCGTAAACACTTCGGTCACGTTGTAACCCGTCTTGGCACTGGTCTCAAAAAACAGCAGTCCTTCTTCTTCGGCGTACGTTTTAGCCTCCTCGGTGCTTATCTTTCTCGCATCTCCCGAGTCATCGCTTCCAGCACCATCCCCGTCGGCCCCGTTTCCGATCCCGTCGTTCGTCAGATCGAGCTTGTTACCGACCAAGGCTATCACGATACCGGGGGAGGCTTGCCTCTGTAGCTCGGCAACCCAGTGCTTCGCTTTGATGAGGGACGTCGGTTTCGTGAGATCGTAGACCACCAGGGCGGCTTGTGCGTTGCGGTAGTACATGGGAGCTAATGACGCGAACCGCTCCTGGCCTGCTGTATCCCAGATTTCGAACTTTATGGTCCGAGTTGGCAGGTTGCATTTCTGAGTCAGGAAGGCGGCTGCGACGGGCGGACAGCATTGGTTAACAAAGCGGTTTAAGTCAGCGATTAAGTTGAGATGGTGGGCGATGTACCTCCTATTGTCGGCTCCTTGTTTTCTTGAAAGTCGTTATTGACGAAGCGAAGGACGAGCGATGACTGCAGAGAGCAAATCCGTCAGCACTCGACGCAGGACTGCAAGAAACGATGGGGACGGCCGAACCTTGCCGACGGCGGCTTCCCCGAGGAGCACCAGCTTGACGCTGCTGCTCGGCTTGACGGCATTCCCTGTATCGGCCATTTTTGTGCGATACCGTCTTGTTGGCAGTCTGCTGCACGGGTACGTGGCCAAAAACGGAGGCTCGCGGTGTGGATGCCCGGGTGAAGGACGATGAGCTTTTCAAAGCGTTGGGTGGTGTTTCTCCAGGAGTGACGTGATAGGCAGACGCAGCTGGGATCGGGATGCATGCGACGACGAAGTGATGAACCAACGCCTAGATCGGCAGCATCGGCTTAACCCTTTGGTCTCGGACCCAAGAACTCAGGTGCCACCCCAGTGCCCCACCTAAGTAGTGCACGGATCACAGACAGACGGAATTTCAAGCGGACCGACCAATCATAGGCTGATGTCTACTTTCTTCGTATGCTTGGCGTTGATATCAGCGTCGCCTTCGTATGTATCCGTACTTCATCCGTATAGATACAGCGCTATGTAATTACGCCATATCCAGAATTAGAAAGGTATAAATACACTAGTAACGCAAGGTAAGGCTTGCCCCACTAAAAAGTTCATCGCCCTCTTCGTAACCTCTGCAAAACTCAAAATTCTTGCAGGTTTGTACAATCTGTTCTGAAGCATTGAACATCGGAGGTCTTCCGTCGCTCGATATGGCACCAGATGCTTTGAAAAAATCAGAGCCTGCAACTAAAGATGGTTCTTTTATCCCCAAGAAATCCCTCTTTGACGACTCCTCTTCTGGCAGCGAAGACGACCAAGAAGAGGGTGGTGTAACACTTGGCCCCTCACAGCTTAAGATTAACGAGGAGTATGCCCGGAGATTCGAGCACAACAAAAAGCGCGAGGAACTCCATCGGTTGCAAGAAAAGTACAAGTCGGCAGATGGAGGGGATCTAGAGTCCGAGTCTTCATCGGAGGATGAATCAGAGGACGACGAGGCCGTTCTGGTCACTGAGGACCTCGACGCCGAGATTTCAGCCACCCTGCAGGCCATCAAGACCAAAGATCCCAGGATATACGACAAGAATGCCGTTTTCTACAAGCCTTTCGACCCCAATGCCGAGCCGCCCAAGAAAAAGGAGGAAAAGCCTCTCTTCTTGCGCGACTACCACCGTGAGCGGTACTTGAGCGGCGATGTGGGCGCTGAAGAGGAGAGTACTGTCGCTGCCGACGCCCCAAGGACATTCGTGCAGGAGCAGGCCGATCTCAAAAAGTCCATTCTCTCCGAAATTAACGCCGCTGCCGCCGCCGCTGCTGACGGGGAAGAAGAATGGAGCGACGACGATGCCTTCATCAAACCGGTCAAGAAGGAGGATCACGTGGCGGAGAATGGTGTGCACCCTTCACGGGCAGCCACTGTGCAGCTTTCAGAGCTCGATGTCGCGAATGCCGACAAGAACCCCGAGGAGTTCCTGTCCAAATTCATGGCTTCTAAGGCTTGGGCTGCCGGGGAGGATTCTAAGTGGCAAGCATTTGAATCCGACGACGGCGAAGACGACGTCGATATTGCTGATGAGTTTGAGCATGCCTACAACATGCGTTTTGAAGACCCCGCCAAGAGCAACGAGTTCTTGAAGACCTACTCGAGAAACATGGCCGCGGCCCGCTCAGCTAGGAAAGAAGAGCTGACTGGAAGGAAGAAGCAAAGAGCCCTCGAGAAGGAGAGGAAAGAGGCTGAAAAGAAAGAGCGCGAAGCTGAGCGAGCACGTCTGCGGCGCCTGAAGATTGAGGAAGCCTCTGAAAAACTGGCCAAAATCAGAAAGGCTGCGGGCTTGAGGGGCAAGACACTCAAGGATGAGGAGTGGATGAAGTTCTTAGAAGACGCATGGGATGACGACAAATGGGAGGAGGAAATGAAGAAGCGGTTTGGCGAGGAATACTATGCCGAACCTGACGACATGTCCCTCGACGAGAGCGGAGATGACGACGAAGAGGGCGGGGACCACAAGGCGAAGAAGAAGAAGAAGCCCAAGAAGCCGAAATGGGATGACGACATCGATATCAAGGACATAGTTCCCGACTTTGACGATGAATCCAGGCCCAATATCACCCTTAGCGACGAAGATGCCCAGGAACCCCTGGCGGAGGAAGAGGACGCGGAACAAGACTCAGACGCCGACAGGCCCACCAAGAAGCGAAAAACATTAAAGGACATCAAAAAGGAACGTATAGAAGCCAAACGCCAAGCTCGTGCCGATCTCGCCAAGATTGAGGCACTCGTCGATACCAAGATGGAGCTCGAGAACCCGCGTGCCCTCGCCGGGTCTAGCTCCCGGAAGAACGGCGGGACTCCGGCGTTCCGCTACCGCGAGACGTCACCCAACTCGTTTGGCCTCACGGCTCGCGACATTCTCCTGGCGCCTTCAGACGCGGCACTCAATGAGTTTGCCGGCCTCAAGAAACTCGCCACGTTCCGCGATGCCGAGAAGAAGCGCAAGGACAAAAAGCGTCTCGGCAAGAAAGCACGGTTGCGGCAGTGGCGTCGCGAGACGTTTGGCAAGGAGTATGAGCGTACCGGCCCGACATTCGGCTTCGAGGCCCTTGTCGCCGACGGCGCCGGGACTGGGGCTGGAGCTGTTGCGAGCGGCGCCAACAGTGTCAAGCCTGGTCTCACGGCAAAGCCTGAGAGTGGTAACGCCGGCGCGAGCAATATTATTGAGGGCGAGAGGAAAAAGAAGCGCAAGCGGTCAAGGAAACAAAAGCCAACCGCAGTGGAGGCGTAAGAACAGTGGCCATCGGTGCTTTGGTGATTAGGCGATGTGGTGGGCTATGCGAGAATTATACATATTTCAATGTGATTATCTCTGTGTTTACCTTCGTACAGCCAATCCATAGCCGCTGTTGCTGCAAAGACTGTCATATCTGGAGTTTCAGCTTTGGTGTTTGTTGGGTTACTACCATTTGGTTCTCGAATAGACCTGTACTGGTATGTTTACCTATCCGTATACTTCCGGCACACCGTACAGCGTAAACAGAACAACAGGAATGGTGACATCCTTGGACGTATCAGTATATCGCACTCGCAGTCGCACTCGCACTCACACTGCGCATTGCGCATCAAAGAGAGAGCTAATTACAAAAAGTTTCCTCCCCATCACGATGAACGACCTCACCAATAGTACATACTAAGCCCAATTCTCCATTCAGCCCGACTATCAGTAGCTGAGTTGCCCGTCCAAACCGTCAGAACACCAGCATTCCCATGTTTGCATCAACTCCCCCTGAGCCCCCCTTGGCGTATCCTTTGTACAACATGTAAGATTCCGTGTACAAAACGCCTCGCTTTGCGTTTCCCTTGCTGCCCTTGCCCCATCCGGTCCTAAACCTCCGGAGAAACTTATTCGCCCTGTTGAATGTGCCGACCGAGATATGCGATCCTGTCGGTAAACAGACCAGTAGTCAAGATGCAGTCTGCAAAAACAGAAAGTCCCAATCGAAATTCGATCCCGTGTATGACTGTACTGCAGACCGACGGAAAGGAACACGAAGGCCCCGGGGCCGGGCGGGGAAGGGAAAATGGAAGCCAAAGAGCAAAAACTCCAAAAGACAATGCCCCCACGAATACCCAATGACAGTCACAGCCAAGACAAAATCACACGGTCTACCCTAGATCTACATCTCCCCGGCTTCCTCAGCTGCCACGCAGCAGGAATAAAAGGGACGAGAAGCGGGCG